>NW_026586173.1:396449-459382 GCF_907164565.1 Psammomys obesus | reverse complement strand
AAAAAAAAAAAAAAGTCTTCTATGCTGCTCAATATTTTACTGTGGCCTCACTTAAAAATTCCTTCAGAAAATACCAGTAACTGAAGGTAAGACTTAGTGTCATTTTGATTTAGAAACAAAAATGGTGTTCATGTCCATGGTAAGAAATAATATGTCAGCTTTCACTTAAAATAGATCTCTCTCTCTCTCTCTCTCTCTCTCTCTCTCTGGCTTTCTCTAATTAGATTTCACCAGAACTGAACATTTTCTTGAAGGAATATTATCTAGTTTTATACTTTGCCTTATTTATGTTACGGTCTGAGGTTCTCCTTCACCTGTTGGAATCTCAGTAGATTTGTTTTATACATTCCTTTCAGGAGGATAAGAAGTCTAGGTAGGAAATTAGAGGAACCTACAACTGTGGAAAATTCTCCTTTTTAAGAATTACACACTGTAAGCCACGTGTGGTAGCACACCCCTTTAATTCCAGCTCTTGGGAGGTAGAGAGATGGACCCCTGAGTTTAAGGCCAGTCTGGTCTACAGAGCAAGTTCTAGGACAGCCAGGGCTACATCCCCATGTGCAAAAAAATTGCACACAGCATTTTACATGGCTTGGAACTGGAAGCCTGAGAGGGTAATGAGGGAGTAAAGGGCACAGAAAAGCTGGCACTGGGTGGGTTCTGCCCACTCTAATGGAGGACACCTAAAAGGCAATAACCTGGAAACTCAGTGCTTTTATTATGGACAGCACAGGAGCAGAGGTTAGCTAGCCCTAGTAGGAGGATTTCTAGGGGCACAGTCTCAGGTTGCAGTCATTCAGGAGGACAAAGCTGCAGTCATTTGTTTTTTGCACACACTGTCAACATTCGCACAGGGACCAGAGCAAGGCTTTGCCAGTTCCCTGAACCTGACTCTCAACTGGGGAAGGCATTGCCAATTCCTGTGGGTGTCAGGCATTGAGGTTCTTGTCAATTGCAAATATTCACTCAGAACTTCATCCTTCCCTTACACATTTACTCAGGGCTTCCTCTGCTTCTCACAATTATGTTGACGTGTGTGTGTGTGTGTGTGTGTGTGTGTGTGTGTGTGTGTGTGTGTTTACATGTGTGGAAGTTAAGAGGACAACTTGTGGAAGTTATTTTTCTTCCAACCATGTGGGTTGCAGGGATTGAACCCATGTTGTCAGGCTTGGTGGCAAGTGCCTCTACAGCCCCAGAAACATTCCACTTTTTGTTGTCAGATTTACAGGGTGAAAGTTGAGAAGAGAGCTAATCAGAAAAGGGATATCTTTGCAGTATCATTTCTGTGCTAGGATGAAATTACTCTGCAGGGCAGATGCTATCATGTTCCTAGTTTTGACTATGTGCATTATGTTTCCAATAGACAGTGGACAGAAGCCTGTTATAGTCACCACACCAGCAAATGTAGAGGTGATGGATGGAGACTTTGTGACTTTGTCTTGTAATGCCACGGGAGTGCCTGTCCCCGTCATTAATTGGTACGGCCGCCATGGATTGATAACCAGCCATCCATCTCAGGTCCTTAGGTCCAAGTCCCGAAAGTCCCACCTGTTCCGACCTGGGGACCTGGACCTGGAGCCTGTCTACCTCATCATGTCCCGAGCTGGCTCAAGCTCTCTGTCTATCCAGTCAGTTACTCGGGAGCATGCTGGGAAATACACCTGTGAAGCTACAAACAAACATGGCACCTCACAGTCAGAAGTGCTCCTCACAGTTGGTGAGTTGCTTTCGGCAATTTTCTTCTCAGTAGAGCAGCACCTTTTTCTTGTAGGGGAAAAGATGATTTGTTTCCCCAGTTGCAATGAAATGCAGGGCTGTGTTTGGAGGTATTTTGTTGGACAGGAACCACGTGGGCTTTGGTCTCCATTTCTTATTTAACTCTTACTTGGGAACGAGCTCAAAATATAATCTGTCTTCATGATTAATGGCTTTGGGTTTTGAAGGCACTGAAGAGGTTATTTCACAGGAGGAGAGCTTGAAGAGTAAGATTCAAAGTCTGAAGGCTTGGCTTGTTTGGAGAAGGTAGACCTAGGGTTCTATCAAATACCCCTATGTGGCTATATGTTATTTTTCTAAGGGGATATTTAATAGTATTATATTCCATTGATTTGACATGGCTATGACTTCACAGTTTCATACGATTTTTGGAGTCTCCAGTTCTGACCTTGCACCAGTGTGCATGTAGAGCAGCATTTCCTGATGTGTGTAGATTGTGGAGTGGCTGTTAAGGTAGTTGATTATCAGTCGGTTGTCAGTGAGCTGAGCAGATTGTTGTTGTATTTGTCTTCTGAAACACAGGGCATGCAGTACTGCTTTAGTATGGGGACATGAGGTTCTTGCCCTAGTCACTCCTTAAAGGGCTTCATGTGACCTTTTTTTCTGCCCAAATCCTTTGATTGGTGTCTCTTCTGGTCATAGACCTTTGGGTTCAAGGTCAGTGTCTATCCTGGAGTTGGCACTCTTCTCTGCACATAGTGGCTCTGGGGCTCCTTAGTTCCCTGCTTTAATTATTTCCCAGGCTAGCTTGGGTGTTCTTTTCTGTCCTGTCCTCTATAGATGTTCTAAAAGCGGAGGAGGAGCCTTGGGTGGTCTTGGCAGAAAAATGCTGGTGCTAGAGTTTGGCTGTTAGCATAGCTGTTTGTTTTCTGTTGTAAAAAGGGAGTCTAGATCTGGAGGCCAGAAGAGAAGTGTGGAAAAGCTAGGGACCTGCACTCTTACACGTGCTGTCTAGTGCATTTTAGAGGTGGTACACTGTGTGGCAATGAAGTCTATAGGCTGTGCTCAAATAATGCTCAATATTGCAACCAGAGGCCAGTTGCTGAGCTCTGCTTGCTCCTGATTTGTGTCACTAATGTCCTGTTCATAGGATTCATGTGCAAGTCTAAGAGGTCAGGACAGGAAAACTGTAACAGTGCTGTCTGGTAATAGAAAACATTCTATAAATATAATGTATTAGGTTATGATTATTGCTGTCTAATTCCTGGTAAATTCTAGTTATTCGTCGTGGTGATGTTTGTGGCAGGAAGAGGTAGTTACTGACTTTAATAGCCTCAGAAGCAGTTGAGTATTATATAAATTTAGATATGTGAGTATGCGTGTGCACATAGGTGTGGATCTGCATATACGTGTCCCACTGGGGAAAATAAGAGTGGCACAGATTAGAGCTATTAGCTGCTAGCAGGTCTGCACGAGCTGCCGGGTAGAACTTAGCAGGTGTGATTGTTGTGCACAGCAGCACAAGGAGATATAGATGTTATGGTTGTAGCTGACGGAACAAGATACTTTTTGTTAGTTCATAAGTCTTGATGTAGCAGCCCACTCCCAGGTTGCTTGGATACCGTGATGCCATCATTGGTCACCACCCACAGGGCGGGATAAAAGGACCCCTGCCTCTTACCTCTCTCTCTTGCTCTCTCCCCTCTCTATGTTGGGCCACCTCCTCCCACCATGTCTTTCTCTCTCTCTCTCTCTCTTTCTCTTTCCCTCACTCTCTCCATCTCCTTCCAATAAACTCTTTCATATAATATCTGTTGTATGCATCATATTTAAATGCTAACACTTTTTCTCTCACATTTTAAGTAAGAGATATCCGAGACACTTAAATTTTATAGTCCTGCTTGCTTAGATTAGATCTTTAATCCTGTCCGGTAAATGCCATTTTAATGAGCAGTAACCTTGTCATTTACTTCCTACCCACCTGGGCTTTTTTTCTATGTCCCAGAAGAATTAAGACCCGGATGAGTTTAGTAAAGCTCAAACAGTACATAGTAGTGCACTTCTATTTATAGAGACCTGAGCCTCACTGAACTCCAGCATTATCTGTCAGTGACTTTTTATTATGGAGAGGGTAAGCCAAATCTGAAAGTGAGGTGACATCTCCCTCTCCCTTCTTTCCAGAGACCTCGTGTTTTTGAGGTCTTTGACGTACAGTATTACAGGGTGGGTACTAATGGGGCCAGCCTAGTTCCCTGAAATGTGGAGTGGATGTGACAGCTTGTGCTTCACATTTCACTGGTTTCTGCTCAGACTCATTAAATTCATTAACATTGCTGCATTTTTTTTCTAATTCAGAAGCAGTGCACTTTCAATCTGAAGGAGGGGGGTTCATGCTTGTAATCAACAGTTGGGAGACTGAGGAAGGAGTATAGCTAAGAGGTCAAAGCTAGCTCAGAATGTGGATTAAGAACCTGTTTCAAAGAACCAATCCAAAGCACGTATTTTCTTTAAAAGTAAAAGTAGGACATGAAGTTTGGAGAGAGATTGGGGTGGGGCCACTAGGCAGAATTGGAGGGAGGTAGTGATGGATTGATGTGATCAAAACACAATGTATAAATGTGTGAAATTTACAAAGAATAAACACTATTTTTAAAATACAGAAATACAGAGTTTTGTTAAGGATAAAAGGAAATAGAGATAATATCTCTGAGCACTTGCGAAAATCTAGGCAGTCCTCAATTTAAGAAGATTTCACTTAAAATTTTTCAATTTAAAACAGTGGTATGAAAGTGATACACATTCAGTAGAAACAATGCCTTCTCCTGGGAGAAGAGCTGTGGTGCTCTGACCCTGGGCAGTAGCAGTGAGCTGTTCCTCCCTGTCAGCCATTCCAGGAGAGAGGGACATAGACCTGTGCTGTTGCCAAGTGATGGTGTCTGATGGGTCGGGAATATTAAATGTACTTTTTCCACTTAATATTTTAATTTATGATGAGCTTATTGGGCCAAGATCTTTAAACAGTATCTAATGTAATCTTTTAATGACTGAAAGTGTATTATTTGCAACAGTAGGGATTACTTAATCCCCCCCCCCCCAATTTTAAAAGTTGTGGCAGGCTGCACGGCACCTGAAGTAACAGAAACAGAATTGTGATGCTCTTTCAGTGGGCAGGCTGCAGAATAGCATTTTCCTGACACTGCTGTATAAACTGAGGTGCGTAGTATGGAAACCCTTTTGTGGCCAGATACCACCACTTCCCAGTGGTCAACTGTCCGGAGGATCCAGGAAACTACTAATGAAACAAGAGTCTTTCCCTACCACCCAAGCCACAGCTAATCCCCTTTAGTTGGAGCTCATTTTTCAGTAGGAGCAAGCACAACATCCTCCCTGAATGTCCACTCGGCCCTGACTCACTAGGTAAACATGCTCCTTCCAGGAGCAATATTTTGAAGTTGTCTCAGTGACCTTAGTTTTCTTCTGCACTGCTTCACACTAGCTTCTTATTTTCTTTGACGAAGGATGATTCTAGGACATTTTTCTTCTTAAACTAACAGGAATCTGACCTTACACTTTAGTCTGGGTCTTGTTGGTTTTTTATTTATATGTGGTTCTAAAATCACACCTTTTAGCGGGAGTCAGACTTCATTGTACAGGTAAATGTTTCCCTTTATAAAGGAGTGAATAATAGGGGACCAGTGTTAATAGCACCGGAGGGAAACCAAGCTGTCAATCCTAAGGTTTTATTACATTGACAGCTTGTTTTGTCTCTACAGATCTCTCACATTTTCCTGTTCTTCTCACAGCTTCCTACCAACATTCTTCTATAAGCTGTCATCTTAGAGTTTTGGAACTCCATTTCACCTGTAAAGCAGGAGGAAGTACTCCTCTCCACCCAAGAATTAAATGAGATGATTCATGTTAGATAACATGTATCTTTCTTGGCAAAAAAAAAAAAAAAATTCTCAATAGTTTGGATATATTGCTTCGATATCCTGCTATACCCTTTGAGACCCTCTGTGGTAGGATTCTGTCCTGTTTCCTGTCTTCTCCCACTTCCGATGTCCATCCTGTTTGCCCTTCTGAATGAGGATTAAGCATCTTCTTAGGGTCCTCCTTGTGTTTTAGCTTCTTTAGGAGATTTTAGTATGCTTATCCTATATTATATGTCTAATATCCATTTATAAGTGAGTATATACCATGTGTGTCTTTCTGCTTCTGGGTTATCTCACTCAGGATGACCTTTTCTAGTTCTATTCATTATAGAGTGGCATCTTTTAAACGATAGTTTAATTCCTTGAGAGTTTTATACCATTTATTTTTAACATATTTGCCTTTTCTTCTCTAGCTCATCCCATAATGACCCTCTCTACCTTACCATCCCATCCCACCCAACTTTGAGATTATTTTTCCTAACAAGTCCACTTTGTGTTGAGCAGCTGGTTTTGGGAGTGGGGCTGCCATGGTGCATGGTTAACCTACCAGAGGCCACATCATTAAAGAAAACTGAGTCTTCCTCTCCCAGCAGCTACCATAGCAGTTCTGTGCCTACCTCAGTCCCTATATGCTAGGATTTTATCTGGTCACATTATGCCTGCAGTCAAGAAGCAGAGTGGGAGAGGAGCTGGTGTCCAGCTGGCATTCCCGTTTTCTTCTCAGCCCAGGGTCCAGCCCAGAGAATGGTGCTACCTGTTTTGGGGATGGATCTTCTCACTTCAATTAATCCAGTCTAGAAATCCAGTGCCTCCGGAACATGTCTAGAGGTTTGCTTCTGTGGAGATTAGAAATCCCATCAAGATGACCCATGACAGGTGGAATACCTGTTGATAAGTACCTACTGTAATGACACACACAGCCCCTTGGCTATTTCATTCCACTCTTTTCTGTTCTACATCCATCTGGGCTGTTCTTTCCTTTGCCTTTCTTGTTTTGGGGTCAGTAATTTGTAACTTGGCTATAATCAAAGCACACAGCCAACGTAGCTTCATTCTCATGTGGACTTTTGTGGAAGTGGAACCTCATCTTCAAGTCTGTCTAGAAAATCTGTACACAAGACCAGCTGGTACATGACTGTGGAGCAGCCAAAGCATAAGAGCAAAAGTGCAGGCAGAAGAAACAGGGCTTCCTGAGGCTTAGGCTGAGACTCAGGGCTGGAGGGCACTGCATAAACGGGAATTCTGGTAGTAACTTTGGAAACCAGTTTTCCAGAGGGTGAGAGAACAATGCTGGCCATTAAAACCAAAACCAAACCAAACAAAAAATGTTTGCTGTGCATGTGGGGAGGGGTGTGAATAACATGGTATGCGTGTGGAGGTCAGAGGGCAACTTGTCGCAGTTGGTTCGAGCCTGCTGTGTGGTTCCAGGTTGTCAGGCTTGGCAGCAGGTGTTTGGTCCACTGAGCCATCTCACTATCGCCCATGTTTTTCTTCTATCACTTTGTTCACAGTAGAATACGTTATCCATTGTGTTAAACTCACCAAGGCTTTTTAAATTGAGTTAGTTACTCAAAAAAAAACAAAAACAAAAACAAAAACAAAAAAAACCCTGAATATTAATATAGAGCTAAGAAAAAAAATGTCTTTTTCACTGGTCAACTGTTGTGTCATGCTATTGGTTTTCTAAACTGTCTCTTTGTTTTCCAATGAGCAGACAGACAACAGAAATTATATGTCACTCTGAACAAAACAGTGAAATGTCACTTATTTTAATGTCTTGGATTCAAGTTGTGGTAATAATGTCAGTGTGGGCACTGATATTAACTGGGTGGAAGATGCTGGAAAAGTAAACTTCTTCAACCAGTCTCCCCTTATTCCTCTCTCCCTCTCTGCAGTTCCTTTTGAAACAAATACGAGAGCAGAGTCAGTCACACCTTCTGAAGCTGCTCAGAATGATGAACGAGACCCAAGAGATGGTTCTGAGTCCAGCTTGCTGAACTTGTTTCCAGTGAAGGTGCATTCCAGTGGAATGGCATTGCCAGCAGAGAACAATGCCTCCGTCCCCGATGCTCCTAACATCCTGAGCCCCCCACAGACCCACATGCCAGACACGTACAACCTGGTGTGGAGGGCAGGGAGGGATGGCGGGCTGCCCATCAATGCCTATTTTGTGAAGTATCGAAAGGTAATGCCTGCTCATTCATTTTCATCTTCTCATTCCTTAACCCTGTATATGTGTGAGACATTTGCTTATGTTTTACATTTATGGGAGGGTAGAAAGCGAGTGTTCCAGAATATGTTTGTCAGAGGAATCCTCACTAGTCATGCTGGATTGACAGATCTTGGGAAACTAGTAAGAATAATATATAACTATTTTTTCCCCAAATTGAAGTTTGAATCCAAAGTAGCGTAACATTTTCCCTCCCTACTTACTTTCCTCTCTCTCTCTCTCTCTCTCTCTCTCTCTCTCTCTCTCTCTCTTCTTTCTTCCTTTCCACCTGGTGCTAGGGTATGCAACTCAAGGCTTCAAGCTAGGCTAGTGATTACCACTGAACGCTGCCTCTAGTCCCTGTCACCATTTTCTATCAAATCTCTTGTTTTAAACCACTGGGCATCAACTTTGAAAACTGTAATTTTGTCCTTTGCTAAGGTTATAGAATACTCATCAAATAAAGATTGCCTGTTGGGGCAAAGTCCTCTGGTATCATTTATGACCATTGCATTGTAGGCTGGCCTCATACTGATGCTAGTATCTTAAACGGTTTGGTTATTTATTTTGGTCATGCATGAGCCTGTATGTGTTGTTTCTTTGGGTGATATTTTTCCTCTGCAAGCTTGTATTAAAGCAAAAATTAATTAATCTTAACAAGATGAATACATTTCATAAGCCGAAAGGCACTGTAGCTCTTGCTCACAATAACCTGCAGCCTTCTTTGGAATTAGATGAATGCTAGTTTTTGTGTAATTTCCTGTCCTTCATCTCTCATTATTCTGGCTTTCTCTTGAGCAGCTAGATGATGGTACTGGTGCAGTGGGCAGCTGGCACACGGTTCGTGTCCCAGGGAGTGAAAATGAGCTGCATCTGACTGAGCTGGAGCCATCAAGTCTATATGAAGTTTTAATGGTGGCTAGAAGTGCAGTTGGTGAAGGACAGCCTGCCATGCTTACCTTTCGGACCAGCAAAGGTGAGTGTTGTCTTCCATCAAAGAGAACTGGCTACTTAATGCCAATTTATTAGTAAAAAAAATCCTCTTGGATAGTGGAAATCATAAGATATAAATCCATTATACACACACACTGTAGTACCTTTTGGGAGTTTATATTTAGGTGGTTATGTTATTTTATTGGATTATAATATTTCATATATAGTTTTGCAAGTTCATGATGAGCAGCATTAGGATGAGTGAGGCAGGTAAATCAGAGATATTCAGGTTGAGATCCAGCTTAGTGGAGCTTATGCTCTGATGAGGAAGATAAATGCACACTCAAATAACAACTCTAGACAACATTCAGTTCAGTTCCGTATTTATCAAATGCTGAAAGTGCATTGTGCAATATTGAAAATAGACAAAGCTAATCCTCATGTTCAGGTGGGAGGAGCATATCTCTAAGTTCTAAGCACATTGGGGGGTGGAGTGAACAAAGAAATAACTTCAGGGATGGACTTGGGAAGGGTCTGAGTTGGAGTTATTATAAGTAGCTAGGGATGTATGCAGTATTAGCATCAAGATGTTTAAAGGAGGGGAAGTGGAAAGCCTTTGCACATCAGGGAGAGGAGGTTCCTGGCAGACACACTGGCATGTACCAAGGAGCAAAGAGTGGTGTGCTCAGTGTGCACACCAGGATCACCAAATGGCCAAAGTGATGAAGCAAAGTGGGTAGATGTCTGGGTTTGTGTGTGACGGTGTGGCTCAGTCACACAAAACTCTGTGCAACTTGCCAAGTCTTTACTTGTGATGCGCATTGAGCGAGGAGGATCTGGAACATTGCTGCTGGAGTTACGGAGTCAGGCATAATGGATGAAGGTAGGGTGGGGAAAAGACAGAAAAACATGAGCAGTACCATGACAGTTCCAGAAGGACCTTCCTGATAAGCAGCTTGTGAGGGGAGTCCAGGTAGAAGAGGCTATGCTGGAGTGGCCCAGATGAAGGGAAATCCTTCTGGGCAGAGAGGGGAACCCTAAAGAAGCATGTTCTACCCCAGTGCTGGAAGAGAAATGGCCTCTGAGGATTAAGAAGGATGCATTCTGTGGCTTTGGGAAAAGACTTGCGTTTGTTCACTGTCCAGCAGAAATGAGTACTTTCCATTTTGCATGAATCTTCAGTTAAGTTTTCACCATTAGGCCCTAATTATTTATAGTTTGACCTGTAACCACTGAATAGGTGTTTTACTTTTACTTTAAAAACTAGAAAACAACAACAACAAAAATTTCGTTTTTGTGTGCTGAAACATTAAAATTAGTATGGCATTTTTCTGTGAAACAACCTTAACAGAAGCTCCTTAATATTGAATATTATTCTGGAATGAATATGTTCAGCAAGAAGGAAAATGGGCTAATCAGAATCTTTGCTCAAGTCCTCATATGGCTTTCCTGCTTATATTGTTATACTAGCCAAGGTTCTCTATAGAACAGAACCCATACAAGAAGATAAATACAAACATAGACATAGACATAGACAGACATAGACATGGAAGGTTCTCTAGAGGAACAGAACCAATACAAGTACATAGACATTGACATTGTAGACAGAGACAGAGAGATAGAGACAGCCAGAAAGGTTCATGAAGAGCTCCTGGCCCTCAGTCAGTCATAGAGACTTTAAACACTGAAATCAGCAGCAACAGCAGCAGCATGATGAATCCACTTAGGGAAAAAGGGAAGCCAATCAAGCAAATCTGGCCTTCTACCAGAAGGATTTGGCATGAGTCTTCAGTTCTTTACATGAGGTTCCATACTCAAGTGATTCTAACTTGTGGCAAGCTTACATCAGAACCAATCATCACAGTTGCTTTTTTCCACATGTCAATTAAAGTAGCACAGTGGAGAAAGACACATTTAGAGTTCTCTTAATAATACTAGAGAAAGACAAAGAATTTGTCCTAGTTCCTGGCATCAGCTAAATGTGAGGGAGGTATTGTGTTTAACACAGAAATACAGATCTTCATAGCAAGTTATGTTCTATAGTATTTTCTATTTTGTTTTTTTTTTAATGTATATAAGCTTATTGTTCTTTGTTTTAATACTTTACAGAAAAAATGGCATCATCAAAAAACACCCAGGCATCTTTTCCACCTGTGGGCAGCATCCCTAAGCGGCCTGTTATTTCAGAGGCTTCCAACAGCAATTTTGGAGTTGTGCTTACAGACTCCTCTAGGCATAGTGGAGGTAGAGTCTTTATCTTCTTTGTTTATAAATGTCACTGTCCTGTTTCACTTTCCATGGATAGGATAGAATGGGACATTGTTCATTTAGGTTCTACACTGCATAGCTATTTTGTGCATGAGAGAGAGAGAGAGAGAGAGAGAGAGAGAATGAGTGTAGGTCTGAAGTTAATGCTGGTGTCTTCCCTGATCACGCTCCACTGTATATTCTGAGGCAGAGTTTCTCCCTTGCTTGGGGTTGATTCTGGTTAATCTAGCTAACTGGCTTGCTAGGCAAACCCTGTCTCTTGTTTGCTGAGAGCTGAGATTCTGGGGTCTGCCATAACTACCTGGCTGGACTGTGAGTTTTGGAGATCCCAAATCTGGTCCACACTTGCCCAGCAAATGCTTCTGCAGATGAAACCATGTCTCTAGCCCAAGCATTGCTCTTTCAGATCCCATTTCAACTATTAAACACTAGCAGTCTAGTGCCACAACATGATAAAAACGTTCTACAGCTAAGTCTTCATAATTCACAAAGATTTTCTCCCTTCTCTTTGGCAAGAAAATAATTTATATTTTGAATTTTGAAAGTGATTCTGCGTGTGTTTGAGTGCATGTGATTAGTTATCTAAGTGTGTCTTATGTCTGTATCAGTGATAGATTATTTTGCTAAAAGATTATGTGTCATATTTATGTGTCAACTGCTTTTATTGCTATACTTAATTAATCTTATGGAATTGAAATGGGCGGTAAAATGTCTTTGTGATTTTAAATTTAACATTTTATTAACTCTAGCCTAACGTGGTTGTGTGTGTGTGATGCTGGGGGATTAAACACAGGGCCATGCGCATGCCAGGCAAGTGTTGTGCCACAGCGGCACACCCTGTTATCAAGCCATTTTTGGTAATTATGATAAGTCAGGACATCTAGGGAACACTTAACAGCTTGCTACTATGATCCACGAGTGTCCATACTTCCCTTTTACATTTGTATAGTTCACTGTGAATTGATCTCATATAAAAACTGATCCTAGTTCTCTGAGCTGCCCTCTTCAGTGTTGTGAACCTTACTTAGCTGAAGACCCCCACTTTAAAGCTGCTGTTGGTTACTTTAAGCACACTACCTATGTGAATATCAGTGCTGTGAGCGTGAAGACATCCTTAGACTATTCACTTAACTCAACATGTAGAAGTCAGTAACTGCCAGCACAGCAGGGATAAAATAGTCCTTGCTCTCAAGGATTTAAAGTATAGAGGATGATTCAGACATCTGAACACACACACCTGTGAGTTGACTGCTAAAAAGAAGAGAGCTAAACCCATAGCAACAGAATAGATAATATGCACAGCCATGCCAGTGACAGCCAGCTTGTCCATTCTGCCTATGTTTATACTCCTGGTGTTCTGGGATCCGAGGAGAGATACCCAGTTCATCTGCTTGATACAGAGGAGTCACATAGTGTTCACAGGGCTGCTGGGCAACTTGACCTAAGCCCCAGAAGACAAGAATGATGCTTCCAGATGAAGGAACAGGAAAGGCAAAAACACCTTCTATAGCAGATGGACAAGTGACACATCGCATTCAGTGTAGAGATTAGATTTCATTTAGTGTGGCATTGTTGTTGGAGATGATGATAGTGTAAGGAAGCAGATAGATGCATTCATGCTACCCACTCAAAAAAAAAAAAAAACCTAAAAGATTTTAAAGAGGAAGAAATGCAAAAGATGCACCTAGAGAAATATGAAGCTGAAACCAGTGAATGAAGGCGAAGGAGGATGTAGCTCAGGAAGCTCGGGCGTGGGCTGCAAAGAACCTTTTACAAGATGGGTGGGTGATCAAAGACTGTAGGTAAAGATTACTTTGAATTCTCCAAGCTGAAATACGTATATAAAATTATTTGCTTGCTGCTTATAACAAGCTTACCAGGAGGAGAGCATGTCTTCTTTCCAGATAAGGAAACAGGCTGTGAGGTTTCAGTGTGATAGGCGGGGGTGGAGCTGCTGCTGCTATGGTTGCAGAGGCTGACTGTGTTCCTCTCTCCTCAGTAACTTTCTTTCCTATTTGACCTGTGGCATTTGGTGAGTTTGAATCTTGCATAGTCACTCTGAGAAAGTCACTCGATTTTCTGTAAAGATCTGCATTAACATTTCTGCTCATTCTGTTTCCATTGCTTTCTAGTGGAAAGGAATATAGTAAGTATCACCCAGTTGCCTGCTAATACCTGCTCCTGTTTATCCTTTAAGCCATTTGCTTTGTAAAACACCCTGGCTTTCTGCACACAGTGTGACTTCCTTCGTCCTTAGAAGTGAGGGTTGAAGAGATACTGGATAAGTTGCTTGAGAGCATAGACTCAGGAGAAAGACAGGCTTCCTTCCTTAGTGTCTTCACGAATTCTGTCATCATGGCTCAGGTTGCCCTTCCATGTCCATTTAAAAACTCAGCTGCACACCAAAAGACCCACTGGCCAGCTGAGAACTGAATGTCCACAGAATCCACAAGTGGCCGAAGTGAAAGCAGAATGGCAGCTTACGGGGGTTCAGTTAACTATTTTGTGGGCCCTCCTTAGGACTTCCGAAGAAATCCAGACTGCTTATTCAGCAAGGGAATTTAGGCCTCTGATTTCAATGCTGGTGACCTCACTCCCGATGTTTCCATCTGCCACAGGGTCTATTCCTTCTAACCTGTGGCATAGGACAACACCTGTGCCTTGGCAGTGTTCCCTGCAAGCTGTTGGACATGATTCTCTGACCCACTTTTCTATATGTTGGTGTCATCTTCCTGTGGCACTGTTCCTGTCTTCCTCATATCCTTTCCCTTTCTTGTTACCTTGTTAGTATTGATTTTGTCATATTGTATCCATACATGTGCTCACAGACTGTTTCAAAGCAGCTATTCCTGGGGTTTTGAGGCATACTAAAGGAGGGTAATAGTTAACAATGTATCAGTAGGTTGTTGGTTTGTTTTATGTAATTTGGAAAACATTTCAAATAACATTTGTGAGAATTATTTATATACCATAACCAAAAACATGTAATTACTTGTACACTGCTTTAGTCATAAATCTAAAACAGGAGCAGAAACTATCATATTCATTAACTTTCATTCTTTGTGAGTTAATTATCATATCTGTAATCATTTAACCCTTCCTTCCTCCCTCCCTCCTTCCTTCCCTCTCTCCCTCCTCCTTCCTTCCTTCCTTCCTTCCTTCCTTCCTTCCTTCCTTCCTTCCTTCCTTCCTTCCTTCCTTCCTTCCTTCCTTCCTGTTTCCTGTATTTCCTTCCTTCTACATCTTATTTCCCATCAGCTTTTAAAGAGAACAGAGAGTCAGGTTTTAATTGTAACAATGGCAAAAAAAAAAAAAAAAATTGCTCAGGGACCTTTAGCACAGGGTTTGGAATTTAGGTTACCCCTCTTTCTGATACCGTGGTGATAGTAAAATAAATGTTCCAACTTTCAGTCCCAGAGGCACCGGATCGGCCTACTATCTCTACAGCATCAGAGACCTCAGTCTATGTAACTTGGATTCCCCGGGCAAATGGCGGTTCTCCAATCACTGCCTTCAAGGTGGAATATAAACGGATGAGGAGTAGTGATTGGCTGGTGGCTGCTGAAGATATCCCTCCCTCCAAACTTTCTGTGGAAGTACGCAGTTTAGAACCAGGTGATAATACTTTTGTTGTTGTTGTTGTTAAAGTAATAATCAAATGCTTATTTTGAAAATAAAATATGAAGAAGAGAAAAACTATCTGAACTATACTCATGCATAGACAGTGTTTATAATTTGGTATATTTCTTCCTAGCCTTTTTTTCCCCTCTGTGCACTTATATGCCCTGGAATCTTGCCATAAATACAGTTTTGCATCCCTCGTTTTATGTCTAACTTTATAAGTATAAAGTATATCATACTCTGCTTAACTATTTTTGTTGTTTTAGTGGTGGAAATTGAATCCAAGGCCTTATGCGTGCCAAGTAAGCACTCTGCCACTGAGCTACATCCCCACCCCTCAATTGTTCTTCATTCCTAGATTTTAAATTGTTTCTCCAATCCCATTACCCCCAAAACTTGAGGCTGTTAAAAAGTTTATCAGTAAAAGAAAAAAAATGTGTGAATAAACTTATACTTTTGTTTGGGCTCATGACCACTTTTGCTCCTGCAGTTTTGAATATTCGCAAGTGTAGCAGATGTTTGTGTCTAATTATATTGGGAGAAGGCAGCAGTTTTAGCTAGGGGTGGAACTAAGTAGTATATTTTTAGACTGAAAACCTTCCAGTGATTGTATTTGAGTGATAAGAAAACTTTCTTTAAAATTTTAATTTATTCTTTAGATGCATCATAGCATTATTACAGGACTTTTTCTTTTTTTTTTTTTTTTAATATTTACAAGTGTTTTGTTTTTGTGCCATACCCCAAGGTTCAACATACAAATTTAGGGTCATTGCTATCAACCATTATGGTGAGAGTTTTCGGAGCTCGGCATCCCGTCCTTATCAGGTGGCTGGCTTCCCAAATCGTTTCTCCAACCGCCCAATAACTGGACCTCATATTGCATACACAGAGGCTGTCAGCGATACTCAGATTATGCTAAAGTGGACGGTACGTAAGTGAGCTTCTTATTAAGAAGATTTTGTGTCAGCAGTGTAATCTTCTTGTGATGGGACACTATAAGCTGTTTAACTTTTAATTGCAGGGAAATAGAAAGGTACTGATGCTTATCTAAAACACATTCTAAGAGACAGGATTAAAATAAAATTATTATTTTGCTCTCATCCAAATGTTGTTAACAATTAACATTTTATGATTTGTGGAGGAATTTGAATTCAACAATGTGGCTGCTTTAGCAAGGGATCACATCTAAAGACCTTCTAGGTCTATGTGATCTGGATGGAATGAAAACATGCCCACGATTACAGTCTGATCCAGCTGGAATACAGATATGCCCTTAGTATATACACTTTTAATCTCAAACAAAAGTAAGATTAGTTTGTAGAAGGAAGCAGACATGTTTGAAAGTAACGTCTGATTGAATCAGAGAAAGATTTGACAGAATGAGTCAGAAATAGGATATACCCAACTCTCACAAAAACAGAACAGGAAAAAGAGTTGAGTTTGGTGAAGTTCATTTGAGTGCAGTTAGTATAGTCAGTACAGTTAATGCAGAGACAGTTTTTCCAAGCAGAGCAATTCAGTCAGAAGCCAAGAGAAGCTGGACTGAATCAGTCAGCTCAGAATGGAGTTTGAGCCAGAACAGCTGAGTTGAAACAGCCAGCCAGAGTTCAGGAAGTGCTAGATAAGGTTAGCTTATTCAGCAGTAAGTCTAGAAAACATTCTAGGCCTAGTTTAGCAGACAAGGCTGAAATTGAAGCCTTCAAGATCCAAGCTCATAGAGATTAGAGTGTAGGAGGCTAGAAGCCTCCAGGCCTAGGCCCCGGATTAGATAGAAGAGAGGTATCTCTGGGCTTAGCCTAAGATATGAATTGTCAAACTTGGGTAAGGTCTACCCTCATCTTAGGAAATAAAAACATCTACAGTGACTTATTCTTTTTGACCCAGTGTACATTTATTTTTGAAGCTAATGAAATGTATGCTGTTTTATTTTTGTTTAGTTCTGTAGTAAGCTAAATGCTCAGATACCTTTGAATATCTCTGAATCAGGCTAAAAAATGGCCACTGCATATATTGCAAAACAAAGCTAGAGAAACATCATCATAGAGATAAGGAAATTTAGGCATTACTTTTATTTTTGCCTTTGACAAGTCTTTGCTTCTGTTTTCTAGTATATTCCATCAAGTAACAATAACACTCCCATTCAAGGATTTTATATCTATTATCGACCAACAGATAGTGACAATGACAGTGATTATAAGAGGGATGTTGTTGAAGGTGAGTCCCTTGGTTGGCTGGGGCCCCTGTAAAGGTGCTTTTATGGGGAGGGGCTAGACATCCTGAACCTGTCATCATAGGCTTGGAGTGAGTTAGAATTGAGCTATTGAATTTGTTCCAATGCTTCTTTGACCCATCTACTGTGAGAATGAAGACCATTCTCAGCGGTCAAATGGTCGACAGCCCAGAAAATGTCGGCACCACTTTGAAGGGGTTCACAGTCATTGAGGCCCCAGGGGAACCCTGCAGAGGGACTTCAATCACATCAGTGTAGAGCTGAGTCTTTTGGGAAGAAAAAGAAGAGGCTCCGGGATGACAAATGGTGGGGTAGCAGAAAGGAACTGGCCACTGTCAGAACCACCTGCAGTCATGTTCAGAACATGATCAAGGGTGGTTCGCTGGGCTTCCGCTACAAGATGAAGTCAGTGTATGCGTACTTCCCCATCAATGTCGTTATCCAGGAGAACAGGTCTTTGGTTAAAACCCGAAATTTCTTGGGTGAAAAATATATCTACAGGGTTCGAATGAGAACAAGTGTTGCTTGTTTTGTTTCTCAAGCCCAGAAGGATGAATTAATCCTTGAAGAAAATGATATTGAACCTGTCTCAATTTCAGTGGCTCTGAAAGTTTGATTTGGGGTGTCTTTGAGAACAGTAAAAGACTTATCTTGAAAAAAATTTGTTCTAATGAAGCCAAAATTCCCCAGATCTCTCTCTCTCTTTCCCTTTCTCTTCCTTCTCTCTCCTTCCTTCTCTTTCTCTTCCTTCCTCCCTCCCTCTCTCTCTCTCTCTCTTTCCCTCCCACCCTCCCTCCCTCCAGTGGCCTAATTTTGTTGCAGAGGCAGTTATAAACGTATGAGAGAAGATGACTTGTCAATGGTTCATCTCAAAAAGATTTTGACTTTTTTTTTTAATGACCACTGACCTGAATGTTGTAACTTCTTACTAAAGTCTTGTTCAAATAGTTTGTAGACCTCTGTACTGGGACAATCACATTTTAAGCATGCTACCTACTTCTAGAGCTGTTGAGAAGCTAGAGTGTTCTGTAGAAGAAATAAGAAACAGCCCAGGTTTGAAGGGCATCAGTGCTGCTCCTCTGCTGGCTGATGGCTGCTATGACCTGTTTGGTCTCATCTCCACCCTTTGCCTTCTACATCTTTTCTCATCGTGGACACCAGCCTCAGGTCCTTGGTGCAGGATGGCTCCTGCCGCCCACCATTCCCCTTTCCTAACAGTTTGCGTGGGTATTCTCACTCTTTTCTGGGACTTTGTATGCCTTTTCCTCAGGCCAGATCTTCCCTGAAGTTCTAACCAAAATTAAACCCTTTGTGTTTATTTCATAGCATTTAATCAAAATATAGATATATGAGTATATGAAATTATATGCTCCTCTTACTAAATATTTACTTCCTTTGGACATGGGATCTTAATTCCCTCTGCTGTGTTCCCAGACCCTTTGGTGGTGAGGCATTTGGTACTGGATGAATCGATGCACTTGTGAATGGAGTAAAAATAAATAAATAAAAAAGCAGTGGGCATCTGTCACTGCTTGGGCTGAAAACAAAAAACAACATGAGAGTTGTGTTCAAACTGGCAGACATTTGTGTAGGAAGGAAGCTGCTTCAGTCAAGACAGGTGGTTATAAGAAAATGAAATAGGGAAGACCTTTCTAACACAAATGTCTAGATTCTCTCACAGGGTAATAGGTTCCCTGAGTCTGGAAGCAAGTACAAGCCAGATGCTTGATTCTTGGTGATATCTTAGATGGGATTTTTTTAAAACCTTAGGTGGAACCATGTTTATTCATGTTGAGGGAGCATCTTTGCCATTCTTTGTGCAGATAGCCAAAATGCTGACAGAAGAAGAGGGGATGTGGCCTCTTATATGGGTAGAAATGACCTCTGTAGTCTGCAAGGGAAGATGGGAAGCGTAGTCCTTCAGCAGGAAACTGGCATTGCTAACTGTGAGAGGATATAAAAATGTATGGTAGAGGCATTATAGCTGTTTTTTGTTTGTTTGTTTTTGCTGAGGACGGTCTTTGTGGGAGAGGGTAGTTCTGGGTCCATCAGAGAGGGAGTCCTCTGGTCAAAAGGAGAGTCTTAAACTTGATCCATTGCGATGGTTCAGGTGATTGCCATGCTATATTCAGCAGTCAGAGCTACTGCAGCAGTCAAGGAGTCCAGCTGGTCCTGAAGGATGTTAAGCTGATCTGAGCGCCTGCCAAAGCCCTTATGCTCCTTGTTGGCTTCAAGGTAGGAGCACAGGTGCTGGCTCTGGAGTTCCCTATCTGGATAGAGACTAGATTCTATTCTCAAAGCACCATGAGTGAGCCCAGGTCGGAGGTATTCTCTTATCTAAACAAGAGTTGAATCTAAGTTACATACCTGGCATGTTATAGCAAATTAATGAAGATGGTGGCTAAGTCACATGGCTTCAAGATGGCAGCAAGCCACATGGTACTCCCTTAGATGGATTCTTGGTGTGGGAAAAAAAAATTATTCCAAGCTCTGTTTTCAGACCATGAGTCTGAATGTCTTGGTTGGATATATAGTTCAGTGGTAGAACATGTGCTTAGTAAGTTCTAGGCTCTGAGTTTTCTCTCTCTCTCTCTCTCTCTCTCTCTCTCTCACTCACACACACACACACACACAATACATTCCTGTATACATAAATACATATTACAAGAAAACTTGTCAGAAAATTGCCCTAGGCCTAGGATTTACCATATGACTTCCTGCCATTAAATACATAGTGTTTTAAAAAATTAGTTAGTATGCTCTATCATATCAAATACTTTTGAGGTTTTATTTTTATCTTATATATATATAATGAATATTTTGACTGCATGTATGTTTGTGTATTGTGTGTGCCTGGTGCCTAAAGAAGTCAGAAGAGGGTGTCAGAGCCACTGGCACTATAGTTAGTTCTAAGCTGCCATGTAGGTGCTGGGACCAAATCAGGTCCTCTACAAAATGAGCAAGTGCTCCTGACTGTTGAGCCATCTTCCCAGCCCCTGTAGGATTTCTTTTAGTAATTATTCAGTAGAGTTACTTTTGTAACATAATAAGAACTTTACAGTCTGAGTATGGTAGCTGCACAGGACTACTCTTTAAATGAAGGAATGATTCTTTCTCCTTCTCTGTAATTTTCAGCGGCACACTTATTCTGTGCTCTCAGAAGGCAAGGCAGTGGCCATCGTGAGGGAGAGAAATGACACAAGGAACACAGGAGACAGTGGAATGGCAGCAGGGCTCTCTTCGGTTGTCTAGACACCGGCGCCTTGGGCGTTTGGCTTGGGAACATTCAGCGCACTGCACATAATGTGTGTGGCTCTTCAGCTTGCATACTTTCTGTCAATCAAAGGCTGTAGGAAAAAGCAGAAAGATAATTATGACTTCTCCATTTTGTTCTGCCCAAGTTTTCGTTTTAGTTTAGATGATTTAGAAGAATGGGGATATCAGGTTTTTATTTTTAAAACTCTTGACATTGGTTAAACATTTGGCATAAGATGGTTCTAAACACAGCAGATGTTGAGTGACGTGAATAGCTCTCTGTGTCTGTCCCTCTTCCTCGCCTTCCTGCTTGTACTTTCTAGGAATCCCTGTGGGTTAGCAGTTTTTAAACTGTGCTCTTTAGAGGAATCTTTGAAGTTTTACAAACCGCTGTGAACTGAATGTGAGCCTGGGACTTGAAGAGAGTTTAACAACACTTCATGTATAGCGGTGCTCACAGACGGGAGTTTCCATTGGTTCTCCTCAAGCTTGTTTATAAATGCATCACACTGAGCAGTTAGATGTTTAAGTGGGATCCACTGTGCTGTGTAATTTGCTTATTCTTTATATTCAAGTTTATTCATTTGAAATTCTTTTGGTGGTAATGGAGGCTATTGGTCTATTCTCCTAAATCCAAGGACAAAATGCTCATTTAAAATACATACCTAAAATTTTCTTTAAAGATTTGATCACTTTTATGCATATTGATTCAAAATTTAGATCTCTCTCTCAGTGAATCAATGGTAAAGGCTGTAAGAACACTCACATTTCTTATATTGTCTGATCTTCTAATTCTTTGCTACATTTAGATAAACTACAAATGTTCTCAGCCTGCTAGTGTTTTTGTATGGAATATTTTTATTGTGTTAAGTGGAGTTCCAGAGAAATCAGTGTATAAAGTTATTCTGCTCTG
The DNA here is from genome assembly GCF_907164565.1 of Psammomys obesus. NCBI lineage: Eukaryota > Metazoa > Chordata > Mammalia > Rodentia > Muridae > Psammomys > Psammomys obesus. The sequence continues at coordinate 438,305 of NW_026586173.1, read as the reverse complement.
TAGTTCTAAGCCTGAGGCTTAGCAGAGGCTGTACACTCATTGATTGGGTTTAGACTCAATAGGGCACATAGCTATCTCACTTATCAAATATAGACATTCCTTTTCTTTGCTGACCTGTAGTTTCTGCTTTCTTTTGGAAAAATTGGACACAACAGTGAAATACAAATCCAAGGTGTATATTGTAACTCTTTCTCCTAAAAACTATTCAGAAGCTTCACCCCCTGTTACTTGTTCTCTGCAGTGAATACTCTGGGTCTAATCGAGATGTTTATAGCTAGGTGCAGAACCAAGAAAGCCCAAAAGCTAGAGAGAAATAGACTTAGGAGATATTTTTTGTATTTTAGAAACAGGCCCATTCTAGCTCCAGCCAGTTCTTTAGTGAAGAAAAAAAAAACAAACAGGAAAATTAAACTGGGAGGGGGGGTCTCTTTACAGGTATAAGAAGTCTAGAACCCACTCCTGGAGCCTCTCAGGACAAGTGTATTTTCTCCCCTGTGAAATGCCAGTCTGTGTGAACGAGGAGTTTTTGTGCTGGTGACTTGAAAAGGGGCTGGAATGTTTATGTCTGTGTTGGGAAGGAGCCTGTGATACTGGTTCTGTCAGTATTTGACTTATGCCTCTGGTGTGGGTTTTTTTTTTTTTTTTTTTTTTTGGTGTGTTTTTTTTTTTTTTTTTTTCTATCCCCTTAATTAATTCTTAAATCGGTCAGTGGTATGCTTGGATTTCTAAGAAACATTGGAGACAGTCTGAAGAGTCGTTTTCTAGAAGAGATTAAGAGTACTTGAAGAGTTAATTAAATCTGGCAAAAGTGTCCCTGTTTATGAAAGTTTGTCACAGATCCATGAAAGTGAAAACAGAGGGTGATTTACACCACAGTGCTCAGTTTGGGAGTGTTTCTAAATGAAACGTTGGCCTCCTGCCACAGATAACAGAATCCTAATAGTGGAGACACTTGTATGATTCTGAGACTGACTCAAAAGAAGTGGCCTCGGGAGCAGTGGCTAAGGATTTCTACAGCAGAGCTTGCCTTCTGTGGCTCCTCAGCAGTTTATTAAAGTGCTTGACGGTCTGTCGGCCCATGATGTGTTTGTAGCAATGGAAGAAACTTCTGTGAAAGCCTCTGCAACAGGTCACCTTCTTAACATCACACACTATTTGCTATCTCATTAGCACTGTGACGTTTTAGTGGGTAGGCATAATGACTGGATTTGCTGGGCTGAAATGAGATTTGAGATGTTTTTCCCCTCTGCATGTGTACTTTATTAGAGACTTACCACTAATTTTTAATAAAACCAGTGTTGCTATCAGTACACAGACAACCTTTAATTGAGTTTATCTCTTCACCTCTTTTACGTACCACTTAGTAGAAATGTTGTTCATCCATGAAACAGTAGCAAATAAAATACTTACATGGAGTATATTTTTATCTCACAAGCTGTATGAAATGGTGAGGGATGCTGTAACTCTTGTTCTGAAAATGCTAAATGAGCACGCAAGTATCATCGAGGCTATGTGATGTTTCCAGCTTGTCTCTCATATGTCTTTTCTAGGTTCAAAGCAGTGGCACACAATTGGTCACCTGCAGCCAGAAACCTCTTATGACATTAAGATGCAGTGCTTTAATGAAGGTGGGGAGAGTGAGTTCAGCAACGTCATGATCTGCGAGACTAAAGGTAGGAGAGGTGTGGAAGTTTGCGTTTCTTCCTGGCCAGTTCTTAAAATTCCAAACTCAAAGTATGTCTTAGAATTATTGGCATATTTATATGTGGAAATTTCTGCTAGATGGATGCATTTAAACTGCCCCTATAGAGTACCTTGTGTTGTCTAGGGCATTTATCTAAAAAATTGTCTACGTGAGCATTTGTGGTATCAAGGAAAACTAGGACCTCAGTTCCTTCTGAGTCAGGTATCCAGGCACTCCCCTGTAGGTTCTTTCTCTTTAAGATCTCACTGCCTCTTAACATGGCCACAATAGGGACCAAGCTTCCAGCACATGAAGACTTTGGTGGCTACACCCAAGCCCTAGCAATCTGCTTAAAATAGTCTTGAATAGCAGGTTCATATACTAGCTACATGTTTACATATGTACTGTATTAAGTTTAAGATATCAGTCACAGATTCTAAGTTGTCATTCTCAACTCTGCCTATATACACAGAGAATGCCTACAAAAAGATCTTTAAAAGAAAACACCACATGAGAATAGAGGAGGTACTAATCTGAATGTTTATAAAGCAGGAGTAGACGTCTTTATATCACCTTGAGGCTTTGCTCAACTGTCTGGAACACCAAAGTCCCTGCTGGAGATCTCAATTGTCCCAATGCTTAGTAAGAAGTAGGGAACCAGATCTGTGGTCATTTAGGAAGTTCTGTGTCTTCTCTTTCCTCTTTGCCTTCTCCTGGATGTCAGTGGGGACTTGAGTGCAACACTGCTCATAGTGAGCCAGGGATCTGGCTTTCCATGTAGGCATGTTGAGATCCAGTATTGCCTTTTTATTTTAAGTTTACCATCATTATCATCATAATTATCATCATCATCATTTTACACAGGGTCTCATGTATGCCAGACTAGCCTCACACTCACTATATAGCTTTGAACTTCCAAGCCTCCTTCCTAAATGCTGAGATTATAGGCATACAGCATCATAATCAGTTTATGTGGTTCTGGGGCTCAAATCAAGGGTTTGTACGCTATATCCACAGTCCTTAAGAAGGAACCTTTAAAGAAGACTTAGGTACCATGGAAGAAGGAAGTTGTTGAATATTCAGGGTAGCGGTCAGTGCCTGCTACAGTTGTTTTTATTTGAAATTGAGGGAATGAATAAAACAAGGAAACAAAGACTCGGCATTGAATTGGAAAGCCAGGCTTAGTTCCCTCTTATAAATTCTCAATCATGTGTCTTTTTGCTGAAAAACTCTCCCATTAAAATCCACATTAAACATCTGTTCACCTAAACCTGATCTTGAATTTCATTTGGGTAGCATATATCAGAATACCTCTCTGAAGCAGATACTGTAATGGACTCAGGAGGATCTCTTGCTTGTATCTAGAGTGCTGTGATCCTCACAGTAAATAAATGAAGTATGTAATCTCTCTACTCAAGACATTAAAAATCTTACCAGGCAGAGCTGGAGAGGCTGCTCTTTTACAGAGCACAGCAGTTGGTTCCCAGCATCTATGTCACCTGGTTCACACGTGCTATAACTCCAGCTCCAGAGGATCCAACTGGCTTCTGAGGGGCATCAGAAAACACATGTGCACACACACACATACCTGTGCATACATCTTACCAGGCGCAATATGAAACAGTACTGGTTTAGAGTTATAGCTCAGAGGGTACCTGCTTAGCATGTAAAAAGTGGTGCATTACATCCCCGGCACTGCCAAAAAGGAAGAGACTGAAACAGTGTCGTAATGTGTGTTCCAGTCTTATAGCTGTGTTCAGAATGGCACACTTCATTATCAGCTGTAGTTTACAGCTGGTGGAAATTTATTGACTGGAGCCCGGGAGGACAGAGCATAGTGCTTACAGCGCTTACAGCGAGGGCCTCCAATGGTGGAAGAGCAAGTGAATGGGACCAAACAAAAGGGTCCAAATTCAAACCCATTTTTATATGACCAACCCACCTTTAGAATAATGACGTTGATTTTTCAGTGGGGATAAAGTCCTTACAACCTAATCACCAATTCCACTTCTTTATGTTGTTAGCATGGAGGTTACATTCCTACAAGGGTTTGGAGACAGCCAAACAAAACATAGCACTCTTCCTTACAGCCTTAAGATGGAGCTCTTTTGTGTCTCTCTGTTTTCTGAACACAGAAACAGGTTTGTGGAGGTGAAAGTGATACAAGTGGTAGGGCTTGGTTTATACCTAGGGATCCTGGCATACGGGAATGGGCTGTAGGTCACCATACTCAGCTTATGACAGAGTGGGACTTAATTATGACGTGTAGAGCAGTAAGAACACGGGACTTGCAGGTGGGAGAATGAAGTTTGCATCACACTTGTTAAATATCATTTGTGATCACAGTTGCTCAGGATAACCAAGAAGTAGCTAAGAGACAGTTGACTCTAGTAGGCTTCATTGGGGATGCTTATAGGATGCATGTGGGGTTTGTAATTGCTATAGTAGTTCAAAGGTAATTGTTTAATGTTGATAATTCCTTTTTTACATGGTAGAATAATAAAACACTAATTCCAAGTCTTATTCAGAGGGAAATATATCACATAGAAAGAGGGGTTTTGTTTGTTTTTGTTTTTGTTTGTTTGTTTTCTGTCCATAAGTTGAAGTATTTTATTTCAACCCTGGGAGTTTTCTGCGAATACAGTTCAGCGGATCATCATACAGCTGTTTAGGTCAAACCAATTTGTATGTTTCTTGGCTCTTAGAATTTCTCAAAAATTTGTGAACCAAAACTTTGGCAGATCAGAATTTCAGATTTGGATCCCTCTCTATGACTCATTGGTGGTCAGATCGTCTCTGTGAGGAGTCTAAACAGACCGGCTTGCATTTCTAGCCAGACCTCCTTCAGAGAGTCTATTTCGTAAACTCTGCATTCACTCTAACTTAATTTTTTTTTTTTTTTAATATTTCATCCAGTGAAGCGTGTTCCTGGAGCTTCAGAGTATCCCATGAAGGAGCTGAGTACCCCTCCCAGTTCTTCAGGAAATGGAGGGAACGTGGGGCCTGCAACCAGCCCTGCCAGGAGCAGTGATATGTTGTACCTCATCGTTGGCTGTGTGCTTGGTGTTATGGTCCTCATTCTTATGGTTTTCATTGCACTGTGTTTGTGGAAAAGTCGCCAACAGAATGCCATACAGAGTGAGTCATTTATAAGTATTTCCTTGTATTTTTGTAAAGATGGGTAGAAAAAATATTGTCAGAATAAATATTGATTCATAACACTCTCATGTATTTGTGCCATGGAATGAAAGCTCTTAGATACTCTCCACTCAGGGGAGGTGACTTTACAACCATTCATGCTGCCAGCCAAAGTAAGTGGAGCATCAAATTAAATTGCCCAGTAGAAGTAAACACCAAAGTCAAAGCTAAGCAGGTCTCTGAGTAAACAGAGCTGTCTTGGTGCTGGGAAAGCCTGGCTTTGTTGGACCACCAAAGAGGATGAGTGCTTGAACATCAGTTCTGGAATCACTGTAGCAATGTCTTCATATTGGTGCAAGTCTAGTCAACAGGAAACAGAAATGGCTTGATGGAAAGGAAGGTAGTGAAGAGTGTTCTGAGTTACTGTCATTGGGTGTCATGAGCGGAGATAACGTGTGCCTGCGTCTGTAACTGCTCTACCCAAAGGACTCTGTATATTGCCTCACAAATACCAAAAGTAAGAGGTGTGATTGTAAGGCTCATGATGGTGTTGTTTCAGTACCAACATCCTTCCTGTCCTGTTCCCCACTATTTGAAACACTATGACCAAATCAAGCAGAGATATCAGATTTTGGTGAGGGAAAGATTCTCCTGTTTGGCTCAAGAATAAGGAAATAAAAGAAAAGCAAGAGGAAACCAATAGTGACAAGTAATTCCAGGAACCATTGTCCAATTCTTTTAAGCTCATGGAAAAAAAAAATCATCCATTTTGATTGGACAGCAACTTCCTAAAAAGACATGACCGGATTGGGGATGTTGGGCAGCAAAGTTTGTGCCATTTGATTGAACCATATTCTAAGTGGTTCTAACGTGTTATTTAAATTCTGAGTGTGTTGAATAGTAAAGCATTGTTGTAGTCATCTGAGCAAGACTGATCTGATAAGAAACCATTTTCCTTTGTGATGATAAATATCTTTACAAAATAAAAAGTCATCATGAGAGTGTTTATTCAGCCATTTATGCCACCAGATGAAACTCATTGTCTCCTGCTTGTCAGACCCTTTCCTAAACAATGGTGATAACTGATAAGACTATAGGGCCTCTGAAGGAGCACAGGTTAGGTACACAGGAGGATACACATCTGTGAGGAAAGCACAAGACAAGGAGAAGGAGAGGAGTGAGGGAGAACCAGGCAACAGATCGGGATAGTGTTGAGGCTAGGATTCTCAGGGGTATTGTAGTTTTTCCTAAATGTATCTGGCAGATGTGCCTCTGGAAATCAGAATTTGCTCAAGTGCTTTTAACATACGGGACAGAAGCGCCTTTTTTGCCTTTGGTACCTCACACCCCTGGCATACATGAAGACAGCAGGAGCTATTGAATAGCCAGCAAATGGACACTTATCACCCTGTTTTTACCTAGAAATGGTGCTTCCTGCTATTTAAAGCATTGTTTTTTTCACTCATTATTCTGACAGTTGTTTTGAACTCTTGAAGTACGTGGGAATCTAAGCACTCCTACTCAACCATTGCCATCATTTGGATGATTTGCTTCTTCATGATTTATTCCCTTGGGAGATATTTCTCCCTGTAAACTTTTCCTTCAGTTAGCAGAGTCACTGTAAAGATGTAACAGCAACAATTTAACCGAAGCTTTGTGAGAATAGTTCAGGCTTTACTTTAGTCTTGTTTGTAGTTTCTTAGTGATTTCATTAATAAAAGTTCTCAGCAGAAAGGTATTTTTCTTCAGTATCTGACTTTGCTTTTTCTTCTGGGCTTGTTTGTTCTTTTTAACAGAATATGATCCTCCAGGATATCTCTACCAGGGGTCAGAGATTAATGGACATCTGGTAGAGTATACCACGCTCTCAGGAACGGCCCGGATCAATGGGAGTGTTCATGGAGGCTTCATCAGCAAAGGCAACCTCAGCAATGGCTGTTCTCATCTCCACCATAAAGGCCCCAATGGAGTCAATGGCATCCTGAATGGAAGCATAAATGGAGGGCTTTACTCTGCACACACAAACTCGCTAACCAGGACGTGTGTGGAGTTTGAGCATCCTCACCATCTAATGAATGTAAGAGACCTCATTATAAATGATTGCTTCTCTGGGTGGCAGGGTAGCAGGATGAAAAGACTGGTGACTTTGACTTCTTTCTCTGTAAGCACCTCGTAAGTCATGCACGCGGGTATGCCATGTCTCTAGTAGCTCCAGATCCAGAGGAATCATTGGTTTTCTGACATCAGTAAAAGCTATATTTGCCAGCTTCATCTAGCTTTAAATTATTTACCACAAAGTAGAATGCAGGAAAGAACACATTGGAAGTTATTCTTGAGACAAAATGGAAACACTGCTGAGCAAAGACCAGGCATTTGATTTACTTGGAGCTGAGTCTGAGGACTCAAATGCTGTTAAGTCTGGCAGAGGGAAGACTGGACTGAAGCACACTGGGATGCCCTGTGGAAGGAAGTGGTGGCTGCTGCTCCCCCTTGAAGAAGCAAGTCCAGTTCTGTCCCTGCTACTGTAGTACACAGTGTAGGCCCTGGTGCTGCTCAGCTTCTTGACCTTTCAGAACACTTGTAAAATATAGGTAAAAATCTCCAGATGCTAGGATATTACTCAGATTCTCTATTCTGTGCTATTCTATTCTATATCCCCTATATTAGGCAAGTGTTCTACACTGAATAACACATCCAGCTTTATAAAGACCATGCAGATGATCTCCACAGGCTGATGACTCCTGAACCATCATGAGTTTGTTTTGTCTAGTATTTTCTTAAACCCTGTAACTTTATAAGCTTTTACATTTTAGAGTATTAGCATTCTTTAGCCACAGGAGTTCTGTTGCAAGCCCTTGAAACTTCCCTATTTGTGAGAAGGTTAGCACGTTTTGTCTTTTGTGATGGGACTAGAATGACTGGCATAGTTTAGATAATGTTGCTTATAGAGTTATTGCACAAAGAAGTTTGATCTATTATAGTCTCTGGCTGGGTATCCATATTATCTTTTAATCAGGTAATTTGTTTGGTTGATCAAGTTAAACATCGGTTTAGTTTTTACTATTATTCTGATTCAAAGACATTTGCTACAATCTGTAAAAGTTATCTTTCCATCTTCAATTTAGTAAAGATATTGGAATATTAGAGTTACAAAACAAAATGTAGGCATTCTTTTTTGGATTTTTATGTCTACCACCAATCCTCATTCCACCCTAATCCCTTCCAACTCCACAACTTTAGGAAGGGGTGAAAGAAGGTTAGAGGGAAAAAGAGGCCACAGACCTCTTTAGACTAATTCCTGCTGTTTAGGGGCATTGGGTTCCTTTGGGCAAGTCCAGTCTTCATTATCAGATTACCCAGCAATCCAGAAAATGCAACAGCAAACACAGCAGCAGCAGGGACCGGGTGGGGAGCCAGTGCACAGGACTCTCCCATTCATACCCTCTCCAGAGTCACCAGAATTAATCTATCTGCAGCTGTCAAAAACCACGGCTCTCAGAGCATGAGACAATCATAGTTAACGGCTATAGACAAACTGAAACAGCCAGGATTAAGACAGGAACATATTCATATAACATAACTGGGTTTTTAAAGAAACCAAAACTCTCACCACCACAAAACTTTAAGATACATTTATATCATAAAGCTAAAAACCTGTGGTTTTTGTGTGACTAAATGTTTATACATTCTACAAAGTATATTGTTACCAAAAGATAATAATTGCATTATTTTGTGGAACAACTCATGGCTTGCCTTCAGACTTTCTAAAAACTATTGCTAGTTCACTCCTACCTATCCTCAGTCAAGGAAGCTGACAGAGAAAGCATTCAACTTGGAACAGCACTGCTGTTCCTATGAGAAAGAACCCTAAGACTGATGCTTCCAACATGGATCTCTGGGTTTTCAGAGTCGACTTGCCATTTAAATGATAGCTGCCCCATCAGGTACACAGTTCTAGAAGTTGCCAGCTGTGATTCTAAACTCTTCATTTTCTTACTCTTCTAAAAGGGAAGAAATAAATAAATTAAAATTGTACTAGTGATCATGAAAATCACTGATTTGCCTTTGTTAAGTTCAGCAGCTCTTGTAACCGGCATCATTTTTCTAAACTCGTGGAGTCTGCACACATGGACTGACTATAGTCTAGGGATGTTCTCTCTCTGTTTTCCTAATCATTCCTGTTGTTAGGTGGATCAGGGTTACTGAAAGAAGTTTCTAGTCTTGGTTTGCTTAGGTACTGGCTGATGTTATAAGATAAATGAAATGAGAAGTAAAAGCAAAAGCAATTGCCTGAACCTTTTCTAACCTTGAAGGTCTGCTTGAGGTATGGGCGCCCTGTGACGACCCCTCCCACCCTTCACATTCAGCTCTGCTGTTTTTCTTCAGAACGCAGAACTCTGATTCTAAGGCCAGTCAGTCTTTAACTTCCTGTTTGCCATTCTGTATGTCAAGTGAACATTTTACAATGAGGTATGTGTTAATCTGGGCATTTTTCTTAATTGCCGAGGAGTTTCCGCCAAAAGCAACACCAGAATATTAATATTCCCTCCAAGTCATTGCTGGCCGAGAGTCCACTCCATCTGGAAAAATATGACGTTTTAAAACTGCCGTCCAGTGAACAGACCTAATCGAAATAATTACAGGAAAATGAAGATGGGTTGATCTTGTGACATCATTCAAACAAACTTTACACCCTGTCTCTCTAACTGGCATCACATAAGCTTTTTCCATGACTGCTAGAAAAGAAAACATGAGTCGGCGCTTATGATGTATAATATATCTTAAGGCATAAATTTGAAATACTAAAAGAAAGTGACTAACCTCCCTCCATTTACTTGCCTTTCTCTAGTACAGAAGTACCTGGAGGAATGTGGCAGTTCAGCTTTAGTGTACCACTGTGCAGGGCTCCCTTGTGAATACGTTTTACATTGCTCAGGCAATGTAATACTTGGAAATGTCCCACACACCCTTTTGTTATCGATGTGTATTTGCGTATTTGGCAAAGGTCTCTGGCTCCTTCAGCTTCTTCTCTTCTTTCTCCTTGAATGTTGCCCTGACCAGGGAGGAGGAATGTGCACAGCAGTCCCTCAGATGGACCCCTTGGGATGCCTTAACTGTCGGAACTGCCGGAACAACAATAGGTAGGTTAACTGTACCCAGCCACATTGCTGAGACCATTCTGTGTTGCTGCCTCATTGATTTCCTAAAGTTAGCCTCCTGCACACAACTCCACCATCCTCAGTGTAAAGCTATTGTTTTTTTAAATCTGCTATAATTGTTATTTTTTCTGTGCCTCAGTTTCTTTAGACATATAGTAATAATACCAACAGCTTTGTTTCTTAACAGTGTTGTGAAGGGTAGGGTTCCTCTCTATATATAGTTTTTGCCTTTTCCCATTTCTTATTTTGATATCTGTGTTGGGATGAGGATAAATGCAATTGATTATGTTCAAGCAGTAAGCAAAGCAAAACAAAAACGATCTCCTGCTTATATGGTAGTTTTCCATAATAATGTTGAAATTTTCCTACTAGATTTTGCAGTGTTTCACCTCCTCCTCTTTCTTCTCTTCCCTTTTCTTCTTCTTTCCTTAATTCTTAAAATCTTAAAGTACTTAGGAAAAATTGTATTTGGGCCATTGCAATGTATGCCTTTAGTCCCAGCACTCAACATGGAGAGGTAGGTGATCTCTGTGAGTTCAAGGCTAGCCTGGTCTTCACAGCGAGTTTCAGAACAGCCAAGCTACATAGACCCTGTCTCAAAACAAAACAAAAAAGACAACAAAATTTTGCGTGTGTGTGTGTGTGTGTGTGTGTGTGTGTGTGTGTGTGTGTGTAGACATGGGTATGGGTACACGTGTATACATGTGGAACTTAAAGGGTAACAGAAAATAGGCATGGTGTCACATGTCTATAATCTCAGTAACCTGTTGTCCCCAAATTTGGGAGCTGTGATCAGAAGAGTTAAAAATTCAAGACCAGCCTGTGCTACATAGTAAGACCCTGTCTCAAACGCAAACAGAATTTCACCAACTTTGATACACTAAATAGCAGAAAGCTTCCATACTATTACCTTATATATATGTTAGCTATTAATTGCAAAGAAATATTAGACATTTGGATAAGAATCTTGATTTTTAGCTGGACCTGACAGTATAAGCCTTCAATCCTAGCTATTTGCAAGGCTGAGGCAGGAGAGTTCTAGGTTCAAGGCCAGACTGGTATAGGGGGGGGGGGGGTTGGGGCCTCTAAGTTCTTTTATGTAATTCTTGTATATATCAATTCAAAAGGATTATTGAAGTTGGATCAGAAATCTTAGTCCTTTTCCATAACGATGGTATTGAATTACATAGTCCTAAAAATTCTCTAACTAGAAAACTTAGTACATAAAATACCTGGAGTGTAGATTGAAGTCTGGATCATGCATTATCAAGAAGGGTTCAATCTGTAGCTTTTAAACGAAGGAAAAGGTTAAGAGTTACCCCTGGGAATTAGTGACACTGGGAAGATCTAGCCAACCATGCAATCTAAAGTATCTAAAGTGTACCCTTTTAAAGGCAGGCAGGCTGGGTTGTGCTGGAACGAAAGCAAGCCTGCATAGCGAGATCTGTCTCAGAAAACAAAAAGTACATTGTTTTAGAAGGTCTCAAAACAGAGCAATAAATCATTGCTACTTTTTTTTATTTACCTGACGTGTAAAGGCTTATATATTAGCAAGAGCTGTCTGCCTATTTTGTGTACTAAGAGCTACATATTTCAGTTCTGTGACACTCATTTTGAAAATGTTCATGTGTCAAAGTACATTTTCATTCAGAGTTGCCACAGACTATCACAATTTGTTAAGAAAACATGTGAAAGAACTTGTGAACCCAGGTGTGGTGGCTCCTGCCAGTAATCCTGCACTTGAGAGGCTGAGAAGGTCTGATTGCCATGGGTGTAAGGTCAGCTTGGGCTACAGAGCAAGACTGTTTCTCAAAAACTACAGAGGAAGTTCATGAAGCTGGCTCACACATGGTAGAAATCAGGCGGATTACTTTAACAAGTGGTTTTGTGTCTTGTGCCATCCTTCGTGGTTCTTGTAGTCGTCACAGATCTCAACTCTCCTTACGCGTTACAATGTTGTAATTAGGGGATCCTTGCTCTAAGAATAAGTAGTCCTGTGCTTTGCCACTGCATAAACCTGTGATCTTGTCATGTGTTAAATGTTGAGAAACAGATCAAGTAGTGGCTTAATTCACACGAAGCTTTTTGAGGAGTGTGGTCTGTCCAGAGACATGTTTCTGCTTGACACCTAGTGGTGTGCATAGGTTGTGTTAGAGAGGGGGAGTGACATTCTAAAGTTGGCATCATGACTCAACCATTGCCTGATAGGGATCTAAAAAAATCAGGGCAGGTGAGATGGTGCCACTGGTTAAGGTGCTTGCTGCCTGGCCTGGCTACCTGAGTTAACCAGGGTCTGCCTGGTGGAAGGAGAGAACCAACTCCCACAAGTTGTCCTCTGACCTCTATACATGTGCCATGTACCATGTATACACCCACAACAACTAAACAAACAAATGTTTTTCTATAATTTAATATAATGTTTTTAAAAGAAGATTCCAAATATATGGACATCGTCATATGTGACTGACCTGCTTGGTAATCGGTGCTGAGCATAGAAATAGGCAATCTAATAAAGCCATACATTGAAAAAAGTGATGAATTTGGTTTCAGGTGTTTCAGGCTCCGGTGCCAGTTGTTGCCAATTAAGGAGATGGGTGAGAATGTTGCTGTTGGGGTGGAGTTGCTCAGACTGCAATCCAGATGTAGGAACATCCATTTCACATTTTTTTTCAAACTGTACCTATAGTTGCAGTTTGATATTTTCAAATTTCAAAGAAGACCATAGCCTTGGCTGGTTAATTTTACACATTACTTGAGCTGTTGATTTGCTTTTGTTTATTTCGAAATTTAACCACTCATTCTTTTTCTAAGATGTTACTTATAATTATTTATTTATTTATTTAGTTTTTTGCTCACCACCTTGGTAATATCTTCAAAGAATAATGGAAATGAGGAAAGGAGAATGAGAAAGCAAAGGAAGGTTTGTTCATTCAGCATGTATTTGATGTCGGTCTGCAGTGAGCCAGAGGTGCAGGGGATATAGGACTAAGCAAACAGGCTCGTCCCTGCCTGTTGGGGCTCCTGGTCTAGTGTTTTCCAAAACAACATCAGGTTGCCAGATACAGCCATCTCTCTAGGAAACAGCATAGGAAAAGAAAGCTAGGAAACAAAGAGCTCCTTGCCCAGCAGTGTGCTGTGGGAGATCTGGGTTAGCCCTGGAAGTTTCTATTCCACAGGTGAGTAAGAACTAGGTAGGGCTTGCTTAGAGTCTCTCTATGGAGCATCTCACCTGCCCTGCAACTTGCTCCTCCTTTTCCTCTGCCTTCTCAGGTTTAAAACCGAAATGCATTTCTTAGAGTAGAGCTTTTAAGAAAACAGTTGTTGCTTACCTTGATGAATTCCTTTCCCCATTCCCCTATTTGAACAGTAACTCAGGAGAGTAAAGTTGACTCGCTTATTAACTGGAGTACTGATGTGAAAAGTTTGGGAAACAGACAGGATGTGGTGACACACCTTTAATCCCAGTACTCCTGAGACAGAGGCAGGAGGATCTCTGTGAGTTTAAAGCCAGCCTGGTCTACATAGTGAGTTCCAAGACAGCCAGAGATGCATTGAGATACCCTGACTCAAACAAACAAACAAACAAAAACTTTTTTGGGAACCAGTAAGAGGGACGGCAGGCACCTCTAGCAGTCTGGGGTGGGGGTGGGATTGCTGCATCCCAGGGCATGTAAAATGACTGCCTGCCCTCCTGTATTCTCTTAACTGAAAAGTAAAACATTTCCAGGATTTTAGTGAAGTATTGAAGGAGGCTGTTGAATGCAGGGGGCTAGTCCCCTCTGCTGACTATATATGGAGAAACCATTGTGTTGGTCAGCACACCCCCACACACACACACTGAAGACATAATTGAGAAAACATTGTGCTGTCCCACATTTCAAGGGTTAAACAGATTGTAATCAGATAAATCACTCTCTCTGCCTTTCTCTTCTCCTCAGTTCAGACGAAACGGTACAGTTCTGGATATGCAATCATTTGTGGTTCGTTAGTTGCTTTGCTAGTTTAATGGGAAGGAATTGACATTAAATTGGGCCTATTTAACATCAGTTTCAATAATTTGTAAGAGAGAATAGAGAAGACACTGATGAAATTCACAGATGAGTGAATAGAGGTCCCATCAGGAAAGAATGAGAGATTAACTTTAAGGGTCCTAGAGAGACTGGAAATGGGCAGGAAGTAAAAATCAGCGTGGAAAAATGTCTATAATTCATCTGGGGAAAGAAAAAGAAGTCCAGGCTGAATGGCTGATAATCAAGAGAAAGAAAGCCACTGGGGATAGTGTCTAGAAAATCAGATATTACAGATGGCTGCCAAGTTTTTGTGTAGTGATAATCCTAAATGTCTGTATGTTCTCAGTCTGGGAGTGCCCGTCCACAACTAATGTCAGATGTGCTCAGATGAGAATGGGATGCAGAGATGAAGCGAGGATATTGTTTTAATAGGAGTCTCCAGTGACTGACTGATGGACCCAGGTGGTTGTTAATTGTCTACCATACTTAAACTCTTCCTCTTAGCAGTCCGTTTTTCATAACCCAACCCCTCTTGTATTTCTGACCACTTAGCAAACTCAGAACTATTTATAACCCCAGAGGAAGAAAGCAGAAAAGTCCAAGGTTCCGCTTTTCTTTTACATATGGTTATCTATCCACTTTGAGGGGAACAAAACCAGCCTTGTGTTGTTGTTTTGTTTGTTTGAGATTTGATTTTATTACATTTTATTCATGTGTCTGCTTTTTTGTGCCACGTGTTTCTTTGGAAGGCAGAAGAGGATGTTGGATTGCCTGGAGAGCTGGAATTATAGGCGGTTGTGGCCATCTGATTTGATGCTGGGAACTGAACAGTACTGAACAGAAGCAATGTTCTTTGTTTGTTTGTTTGTTTGTTTGAAAAGCAGTGATGTTTAACATCTGATACATCTCTAACTGCTCAATCCCTTCTTTTTGGAAAGAAGGTCTACCCCAATTTACTTCTTATTTCTAGTAAAAGTCTCAGTGAATGCTGTGTCCTTTTTCACTCTGTGGAGATGTGGCCTCTTAATTTACGTATTTACAGATACTATTGTTATTGCCTTGGAAAATGTCTGAGAACATTACCAGTGACAGACTCACTTCCTCGGGCTGTCCCTGATGACATTCAGAAGAGAGGTCACATCCCACTATGGACCATAAGCTTTTATCTCCACATGCCCAGCCCAAGTCCAAGCTGTTTTCCCATTGCTGACACTGACATCTGGAAGTACACGAACAGGAAGGAGGTGCAGGTGCTTACATATGGCTAGCTAAGTGGTTAATTGCCGATTCTGAGTCAAGACTGAATGTACTAGAAAATTTTAGATCAATGCGTTTTATCCTGGTGAAATCTGGGTCCTATAGACTTTACAAATGTAACTTATATTACTGTCCACCAGACACTGATGAGGGAGAGGTACAGTTCAAAATGGAGTGTGTGGCTTTCTGGTCTACTTACTTAAAAACACATGCTACAGAATATGTAACAAGAAGCTGTACTTTTTCCTGCTAAGATGTGTTTAATATGTGCTCCTGGAACATTACCGTTCATCAATGGCATCCGTGTGGAAGCCCTTGTTCTTCTGCCTCGCTGGTCCCCGGGTCTGCCCCGTGAATATAGCTGTACGCCACTCTGACAAATGTTCTTTAGAAATCATGATGTTGAAAGCCCTTAGACTTCACTCAGAAATTCCCTCTACAACATGCCTTAATTTAAAGAAGAGCACAGGAAAAGAGAAAACCAAGAGCAAGGAAGAAGGCCTTTCACTGTCTGGTAAGTCCCTGGCATTTTGTTATTTCAACATGATGAAATTCATTCACATTAGTTCTATGAATTAATTTTACTTGTAATGCTTATATTTATAGGGACCTGTCCTGATTTTTTTTTTTTTTTCATATTCTGGCAGTTTTCCCTTCAGCTCAACTTTACTTCTTTTACATGAACTTTTCTTTCTGATCCTTCTTTGTCCTCTAACTCAGATCCCTGGTGCCTTTTATTACCTTCAGATTCCTTCAGAGAAAGGGAAGCAGCAGCCAGAAGCTCACTTAGCACATGTGGCACCATCAAGGACAAGTGCCTGGCTATGCTTCTGTGACACTGAGGACAGCTCTTGCCTGACCTCTAGGAGACTGACGTTTAAAGCCAGACAACTCAGTCCACTGAGTAGGAGAGTGGGCGGGGCTAACAGCATAATACGATGTGGGAGGGAGACACTGATCATATGAACACTGTCAAAAGTTCTGAGTTGAAGTTGGCACAGTGCCACGAGCCTATAATCCCAGCCCTCAGAGAGGCAGAAGCAGGCAGATCTTGGTAAGTTCAAAGCCAGCTTGATCTACAAAGCCAGTCCAGGACAGCCAGGGCTACACGGAAAAAAAAAAAGTCTCAAATAAATAATAAATAAATAAATAAATATATAAATAAATATATAAATGAATAAGTAAACTGAGTTGAGTAAAATAGTGAAGAGAGCAAATCAGAATTAAAACCTACTCTTTTGATGTGACAGGTCCAAACCAGGGCTCTGGTTCTGATTCAAGTGTGTTCATGCCTGTCCCTGTTCCTTCATTTAGACTGGCTGAAGACCTGTACAGAAAAATGTGGGTCGTGTTCATGTTTTTCCCATATTATCAAAAGTTAAAATTAGATCCCTGGTGTCTGAACTCCATTAACTGTACAGTTAGTGTATTTTTTCTATTTGAACTTAGAAGTTGGGTTTACTTAAATTAATGACTGGATTTACTGACAGATTTCTTGTTCTCTTTCAGACTCGCCTGTATCATCTTGCTCAGAATGCTCTTTCCAATGACTAGAGCTGGCAGAATTGGACTCCTTTTCTTTTCTTTCTTTTTTTGGCCCCAGAAACCTTCCCTCCCATGTGTAAAAGATGGAAATAAAGAATTCTGGTCTTTACTCTTTCAAATGATTTATTTCTAGCATACACCTGCTTGTGTCTATGTTTTTCCTGTCTGTGTTACATCAAAACCCAATATGGTATCATTTTCAAACTTTTCTTAGTCCCAATTTTAGAAATTAACAAAATGTACCAGTAACAGAGGAACAGCTTGATCTTCAACAGGCAGCAATGATAAAATGTATTTGGGAGTAACCATTGCAGGCAGAAACTAAACTGGAACCCACACCTTCAGAGGTAGTCCAGGTCTCACCTGAAGGCTTCTCTAGTGTTGGGGTAAGGGCCCGAGAAAGAATGTGTCAGTAGACTGAATTCAACAGCAGTAAAACAACCAGAAAAAGTGAGGAGAAATCATTTGAGAAAGAATTGCTGTATGCCTAAGGAAACAGGAATATGGTGAGGGAGAGACACTAGAACAGTAGAAGCAGATCGTGAGATGGGTCAAATCGCCATTAGCAAACAATAGCATTAAGCAGATATTATAAATATGTTCAAGGGCTTAAAGGAAAATAAATGCCCAGGAAATATGGATGTTTCAGCTGAGAAAAATCCAAATACAGACTTCAGGTCTGAAAAAACATAGTATGTTAAATGGTAAATGTGCAGAGTGAGCCTGACAGTGATTGGAGGAGACAGAAGAATCAAAGAAATAGAAGTTTTCAAACTAAAAATTTGAAAACACTTAGCTGGAAGCAGGGAATAATTGCAGAATGGAATTGAAATGAAATGTTCAGTACTGATAAATTCAAGTGAATTAATTCTGCAATGGAAAAAACAAACCTAAAACTCTTTACTTTGAAATGGCTAGTCTGTATGTTTCTTCCAGCGCTGAGAGGGAGGTTTCTTCCACCTGTGATGGATAATGTTGTCTGTCAGGTGACAGGTTCTAGAATTACCTAGGCGACAAACCTCTGAACATGGTTTTGAGGGAGTTCTTAGATTAGATAAACTGAGGTGGAAGACCCACTCTGAATATGGGCTGGAGACCCAGAATAAGTCAAAAGGGGAAAGCAAATGAAACACCAGCATCCTGACTGCAGATGCTGTGTCCAGCTATGTCCACATTACGATGCATCGCACCCTTGAACTTGGAACTACAGTAAACCTTTTCTTTCTTAAGTGGCCTTTGTCAGGTGTTTTGTTATAGCAGTGAGAAAGAGAAACCAATGTACCACCTGAATTCACAGCCTAGTACTTTCATATTGACTGTCAGAAGGTCATTTCTCTCATATGGTCATGTGTCTAAACTTTCTGTTTGTTCTCATTCCTTGAAGTAGCTGGTGTTTTTTTGCTTCTGTGTGCTGTGTTTAAGAACTAGTTAATGAAATGGGAGATGTCTTCTGGCAGTGGACTAAAGGAAGTATGTGGGTCAGGTCCTCATAGAAGGTTCTGTTCTTAGGTGGCTTTCCTTTGCTACATTTTCCTATCACTGTACGCTATAACTGTAACTTTCAGAGTCTTGGTATTTCAAACTCTAATGAGTTTATTAGTTTTAAGCATAATTCTTAAAATTTAGCAAATATAAAATACTCATTATATTAAAAAATAAGCTTATTTTAATTATTGATGCCCCAAAACACTCAGTTCTGTTTCTTGGCTTAAACTCTGCAGGTGTTTCACCAAAACCAACAGTCCCCTTCCTGTGGTCCCAGTGGTAACCTCCTGTCCTCAGGATGGCCTGGAAATGAAGCCCCTCAGTGCCATGAAGGTGCCTGTGTGTCCAGCTTCCACAACTCCTGATTGTGGCCAGGGACCCAAGGAGAGCATCAAGGACAGTATGGTGGCAGCACCTACCCAGCATACGTGCTGTCAGGACAACATAAGTGACGTCAATTCTGATTCCACAGAAGACACAGCGGAGTTCAACAGAGGTACAGGGAGGAGGCATTTTGCTCCTTAGGTTTCTGCTCTCCAGTGGCCCGAGAACTGTATCAGGAAGTTTTCTGTGGTCAGCTCGCAGATAGCTTAGGAAACCTAAGTGGGAGTGTTGGGTACTTAAAGAAAAGATAAGAATGGATAAGAGAATCTTCGAACATCCTTCATTCTAGATTCTCTCCCATCCAGATACTAACCAAAGCTGACCCTGCCAACACGCTCAGGGTGGTATAGCAATAGATGGCTCAGGTTGCTAATCTCATTGCATTAGGGGAAGTTATCCAACCCAGTGTGAGTTCATTAGTACCATAGCAGAGGACTTGCTGGGACAGTGCATTTTGTGAGGATGGGCCCTGCATTTCTTTGAGTTCACTGTAGGAGCTATAATCTTTATTTAAGGTGCTTTTTTAGGGGCTTTTAAGGGGAAATCAATTTAATTTTTCAAAATGACTTACATAGTAACTCATGAGAATTTGATTTTATGAATGTACTTTCTTCTCAGATTCAACCCAAATCTAAGTGGCCTTTTTGTGTGTGTGTGTTTACTCGACATACTGTTTTCAGAAACAGCCGTGTGAAGATCGTTTATTAGTCTGTAATGTATCCGAATCTCCCTGCTTTTCAGGAGCCAGCAGTGGGCATTCAGAGGCAGAGGAAAAAGTTCTAAGTTGGAATCCCCTTATTTTGTCACCTGTCTTGGAGGACTGCACTGAGAAGACAGCGTGGTTTCCTCCTGGCCTTCCTCTGGATGGGTTATCATCAGTCCTTCAGCAAGCCCAAGAGACCTGAGGATGCACACAGGCTTCTTGACACTCCCACTGCAAGCCAGCAACTGCACAGCACAGGCCTGGGGGCAAACTGTGTGAAGGACATTAATTCAAATCAGAGAAAATCATTATTTATTTTTTGTAGCAGTAATGTCATGAATGTATCTTAAAATGTGTGCCCTTTTATATTATTTATGCCTTAAGTTTTCCCTCTTCCATTTCTTTCTTTCCCTCAATAGGAACCCCCTCACCCTACTTTTTAAATATAGTTTTCAATCATCTGGAGAGGAGGGGGATCATTCTGTATTTCCCAGAACCTTTAATGGCAGTAGGAACTTGTGCTGGGTCCCATCTTTTGGCCTATTTAGTTGTGGGGAGGAGGACTGCCCAAGCCAATTTGGAGTTTGCCACCAGTCATTTCTAGATGGAAAACTTTCACTTTTCCCATGTTACCAGACTTTCTGGGAAGATTTAGAATTCAACTGTAGTTGTCATCATATGTTTATAATTGCAAACTCAGCTGACAAATTTTATGACTGCTTTCCAGAAAAGGGCTAATATCGACTTATTTTCTCCCTGTACCTGGGTAAAAGTAATGATCAATTAGCCAGTGTTATGAACATGGAAGCATGTAAGGTCTGGTTGGATTATTGCATTATGTAGAAAGGAAACCAGGTTCAGAAAGAAAATTAATGCCTTCATGGTCCACTGCTTTAATTACGTTAATTTACAAAATGGTCACCATGGGCTCTTTGCACTATTTGCAAGGGTATGTACAAAAAAGACTTAAAGTGATAGCTTGAAGAGAAAGATATTATACTCCTTAGAAGAAAGAAGGGGGCTGAAGGGACCTATTTAAGTGAAGCTCTTCATTCTATTCCCTCATGCTCACGTTGCTATACCATTTGAAGATTGTCATTTTTGTCACTTCCAACATAGGCAATATCCTGGAAGATAGGAGTGAGCATGCTTGAGTAAGCTTCTGCCAATACAACAGAACACCTGAGGTGACTACCTTCTAAGTAGAAAAGGTTATCTTGGCTCCCACTTTTAGACCTTTTAGTTTGTAGTTGAATGGACCTGTGTTGAGGGAGCATATCATGGTGGGTATGCATGGTGGAGCAAAATAGCTTATACTCTAAGCCATAGGTAGGACATGAAGAACAGGAGCAGAGTGTACAGGTCCTTCTGAGAACATGCTTCCAGTGATCTGAAGACTTCGCACTCGTCCCTTGTTCAAGATTCTACCACCTCCTAGACATGCTGCCATGGGAATCCGTACCGTAACACATAGGCCTTTGGAAAACAGTATCCAAACCACAGCAGAGTGTCAGGAAAGGCTTAGTTTGAAGAATGGGTTTGTGAACTCAGGCTCTGGTCAGCAGGGTCTGTGCATCACAGTTACTGTTCCCTGAGTGACAAGGACATTACAGCTGCCTTTGGAAGGCTTTTTTTTTTTCTCCCTCCAAATGTGTAAAACAGAAACCCTAGGCACTACAAATGCATTTTGTAGCTTGAACCAGGCCCTGATGGATCGCTGCTCTGTTTTTAGATGGTGTATCCCTTGGGAAACAAAACCAGAAAATTAGCCTCTTTATGTGGAATCAAACAATCCTAGGATACATTTTGCTTTAGTTTCCCACAAATTGCAGCGAAAGTGAATAAGAAACTGAAGTAATCAACTCTACATAAACTTGTCAGTATTCCCTTACATACGTCTGTATCTTTTATAAATAGAACTGTTAGTGGAAATGTGCTGTCTCAGCAGGACCACTGCACTAGAGTTACTCCTGTAGAGTGCGGTGAATAGAATTCCACAGCAGGGTAGAAGTGAGTTCTACGACCCCAGGGTTCGTGTCTGTAGTAGAAGAGATCTGCAGTTAGTTTGGGAGGCAGCTAGCTGCTGTAGCCTTATATCTGTGACTTGCAAAGGACAAAGTCCTAGTGCACAGGACATAGAGACACACTATGTGTTTTGCCAGTTGAGTTAGAACAAAGCTGTCTCAGAGGGGAGTTCAGGAAAGCAGGAAGCAGTTGGTTACCATGACTCGTGAAACAGGTGTGGTAGCATGAGTCTTAGATCAGAACTGCTTTTAAAGATTGAATTTGACATGGGGCTTGCCCATGAGGAATAGAAAAATGACTTTATCTTTAGGGCAATCTCCTTGTGGACTGCTTTATTTATGATTAGTAACGCTGTTTTAAGTGTTATCCCTTTTATTGTATTTTATTTATAAAAATGGCTTTATATATTGAGATATATAAATATAAATATAAATCTATATAATTGCCTTTAGGAGTTTGAATTCTCCTTAGTGTGAGTTTCTCTGAACTTTCATGCCCTACACAGTCACCAGAAATGGTCCTAGTGAGTGTCACTTCCCCTGGAATCAAGAGGCCATAGGAAAATGTGGGCATAGCGCGCATTTGCGGAGAACTACTGTGTATTTAGCTCCCTGTTTGTTCGTGTTCTCGCATCCAACCCCACAGCAAACAAAGCAGGCATGAAATTCCGAGCTCATGAGTGAGCTAGAGCCTGCTCTGGAGCCCAGTTTTCCTGATCCACCACCCCTGCCTCCACTCACCTGCTTTGTGCAAGTGTTACGGTTCACTCTCTGTGGAGCCAGTCCAGAACACGTGCCGTTGTCCACCCCTGCTGCGTCCTTTCTCGGTGAGGCTCCGACTGCAGCTGGTGGGGCTTCCCTCTGTCTGCCCTCATCCCAAACTGGCAGAGTTCTTTGCTGAGCATTTCATCTTTAAGAGTCTGTCCTTGACACCCTGTCCTTACCTTCACCCCACTCCTTCCCTCTCCCAGCCCTGTAGAGGTTTGGCCTTCAACAGGCTCAGTGACCATGAAGTTGGTAGGGCCACTTCATGTTGTGGATTAAACTTAACCCAGTCCTAGTAAATCATGTCACCTCTCCCTGGTTGTGTTTTTCAATTATGTGCTGACTTTGGTGAAGAGTGCTGTACAAGGTATAGGTTAATTGTGTTATTATAAACTGTTGAAGTGACCTCATTGTCAAATAGTTTTTGCTGAGTTCTCTTTGTATAGACTCAGTCTCTGAAGACCAAGGCATCATACTGGGCTGATCACGTCACTTCTTGCCAGCATCAGACTACCAAGAAACTATTTGGAATTGTCCTTTACCTGTATTGCTTGCTCTTACAGCATTGACTCTGAGGTGCATGTTTTGTACTATATTGAAAAAATGTTTTATTTTCCTTAAAGTTGTGATACTATTTCTGAAATTGTACATACTCTAAATGATGTAGTTTTGGCAGGTTCTATTTGGTTGATATGGTTTTATATTAAAACAGAATGCTGCTTCCATTCACACAATAGCCTGTGAAGAGAGGTACCCACATGCTCCTGTGTTCACAGGGTGGCCCTGTGGCTTGTGACTACGATGTATAATTGTCCTATTTGGAAATTTTTCAGAACCTCCACCTTGTGGCTTTGCAAATCCCTTGAACACCCAACGGCCCAGCCACCTCTCCCTTGTCCTGATTGCCAGGACTAAGAGGGACCAGGACCATGGGCAGCTGTCTGTGGGGGAGTCTGAAGGACCCAAAGGGAACTTAGCATGAGATAAACAGGAGGATGGGAGAGAAGCAAAGCGAGAGGAGATTCTTCTCTATCTGCCTGTTGCTGCAGGATCCTTGGAGTGTGGGCTTCAGGGTGGGATGTTGCACTTCCAAAGCAACTTGCTTTACCGACCTAAATAGTGGAAGTCACTCATCTTCCCTGACCAGAAAAACAACAGAATCCCATCTGTTGGGTGTAGCCATTTTGTATTTCCCATACTTAAAGAAACTGCTTTTAACTCTTAGGCCCCATCCTGAGAACTGTGCAGAACGCTGAAACCCTTTTCTAATAAAGCCTAAATGTAAGAGAACCAAAGAAGCGTCTTAGGTTTCTTCCCAGTTTTCTGTCTCCTGTCAGGCGCCACGTTCCATACTGCTGGCAGATCAGCCTTGGCTCTGTCGCTGTTTGTTCTCCTCTGAGTCCTCCGCAGAACAGCTCTGAGTCCTGATTCTTCCAGTCAGACAAACAAGCATGCGCTTGTGTTTCACCCAGATTGCAGGCTCACACATACTCGGAGCCAGTGACTCACACTGGCAGCTGTCAAGAGTGTGACTTTGGAACAGCCTCTGCTCTCTGTCAGCCAGCTCCCCGAGGCCCGGTGGCTGGAGTGTTGCTGAATACCTCTGCTGGCAGATTCCAGGAGGCTGACCACTGCAGGGACAGCGATGCTCCTAAGCTGCATTTGGACAAAGGGAACTCATACCTATGCACCCAGTTCTTCCTGCCAATAAAACATGGCCTGAGCAACCAGCTCAGAAGTTGTAATTGAATATCTCTGCTAGACATTAGCTATAATTGAGTTAGGGGTTGCTCAAACCAGTGCCTTTTTTTCTTTTCTTGATTTTTTTTTTTCTAGAAAGACCTTAGTTAGCTCTTAGTTTTCTGGTGTCAGAGACATTCCCTGTATGTACCATTTTCAGTTGCTCTCAGATATCTTCCCTGTTGCCTCCTGTTGTGTATTTTTCTCTATCTGCCACAAGCTGGATCATGCCTTGTTTTGTCATGTGGGCTCTGCAACTGGACCGTTTACCGCTTTTCGAGTTTGGATAATGAATCAGCAGTCATTGGTATCTATGTGTTGGATGCAGAAGGGTGAGTTGCCTCCTTGGTTTTAGGGCCGACGTCTGATGGGATCATTCCACCCTGCTTGCCTTCCCTCAGCCTGTTTGAGGCTTCATGGACCTTGTGGAGTTGCAGTCACTGTGATGGTGACATTCACTGGAGCATCAGTGGAGTCTTGTACAGGGTCTGAACTTGAGCTTGTAGTTGCTGTTTCAGTGCCTAGAAAGAGAGCATGAGTGGCTGAGGAGTGAGTGGGGGTGCTGGGGGGGGCTGCTCTCAGAGAGAGCACACAGCATGCATGGCAGCCGGCAGTGGACTCTAGTCATTGGCACAGATGGTGCCTACCTGCTGGTGTCTCAAAGCTTTCCCTGGAGCCCCTCTGTTGCTGTCTGTGCTCCCTGAGGTGGGTAAGGGAGAGAGGAATGTTAGGGGCATCTGCACCTTCCCAGCCTTCCTTTCCAGCTAAGAAAAGTCTGGACCCCAAAAAGATAAGCTGCACACTCACATGGGAACAAGCAGACGACGGAGGCCTGTGGGAAGAAATGAAAGAGCATCACTTGACCAATGTAGCATGGAGCCCAGGAAAATGGCCCTCTCCCTCATAGTGGTTTCCCATACCAGGGTCTCAAGAGCTTAAGGGGAATGGCCCCAGTGCCTGAGATGGCTGGGGTCTTGACCTTCAAAACTCATCACAGCAAAGAAAAAGTCTAGATTCTCCTATGGGTAGGTCTACACCTGGCCACCCTATGCAGTCAAGCGGCCTATCTGTTCAGATTCCCACTCACAGGGGAAAGTGTGTGGGTGCCGGGCAGCATACAGGAACACCAACAGGGAGGCCACCAATGTCACCACCACTCCTGAGCCTGCAGCACCCAGTACAGCTGGGTAGGCACTGAAGGCAGGGTCCACTAGGAGGTGAGAACATGGATTGTATTAATTAGCCCCATCAATGAACTTGGGCAACAGTGCCTCATGGGGTACAGAGATGGTGCCCTGGTCATCCCAAAGGCTCTGCTACCCTTTGTAGGGGGACCCAGGGAATGTGGAGTTCAGCCCTTTCCCACTGGTGGGGGTGTCCTGGCTGCCTGGTGCTGGTGGTTTACATCTCCAGCCAAATCCCCATTCTGGCAGAAGATACATAAGGCTACTATTTTTCTTGGCATCATGGGGCTGAAGGAGCTAGGCCATAAAATAAGGAATTCCCAGGACAGAGGGAGCAACAGGAAACTGAGCCCTCCTATTCCTTGAGAGGTGAGACTGAGGCACAGATTGGGCTCCTCTTAAACCCTCAGCATCCCATTCTTTCTCTAGTTTCTTTGTATTGAAATTGGCTTAGGGATCTCCTCCTATGCCTGGGGCTTCCTGAGCTGCCCAAAGAGAGGAAAGAACAATAGTAAAGGACAAGTAGAATGCACACATAGATAGGCTAACGGAGCCATCAGGATAGAAGCAAAGGACTGGAGCAGGGTACCCTGTGAGGGGAGGATGGGCCAGGTTTCAGTTCTTTGAGGTGGGGAAAGTTGAGTTCCTCCCTATTGCCAGCCTAGCACCTGGTGTCTTCACCTCCGAAGGATATCCTGCAGTGTGGTGATTCATAGCCAGGATGCGGAAGGCATAAAGGACCCCTGGGTCCAACCCTCCCAGACGCCGGTCCCTGCTCTCTGGCTCGATGTCACTAGCTGCTACCTCCCAAACACCAGCTTCTGAGCTTGGGACACTGGCCCTCTGCTCCACCAGAAAGCCCGTCAGGTTCCCGGGGCCGTGGATGGCCCACTGCAGCTGCACCTCCCTCCGTTGTCGCCGGTAGGTCAGGTGGCTGATGGTGACGTTGGGAGGGGCTGGATACCCTGGAGGTGAGTGAAGATGGAGATACATACAGGCATCTGGCTAGCAGCAGTCACGCAGCTTTCCCCTGCGGACAGACAGTCTGCAGAGAGGAGAGGTGGGATGGTGTGTACATCCCTGAGCAGCTTTCCTCTCCGTTTTCTCATTGATAAAATGGAGGTGTGGAGTTCTGTGCTCGTATATTTAAGATTCCGTCAGATTCATGATCCCCTAGCCCATCTGGGTCATGCCCTAGGAGATAACCCAAATTTTGGAGAAGGTAATTTTCGGAACTTTCTGCAAAGCCCTCTGCAGCCATTGGTCACCTACATCCCCTGTCACAGAACACACACATCCCTGACACTCACTCAGGACCTCCAGCAGCACATTCCGGCTGCTATTGCCTAAGGCATTTCGGGCCACACATTGGTAAGTGCCCCTGTGGTGTGCTGGGTCAGCATCTCGGACTTGAAGGCGCAGGTGGGTGCCCTCAGGGTGTAGCACGAATCCATAAGTACTTCCTTTCAACTGCTGTTGCTGGGGTCCCAGCCAGATGAGCTGAGCAGGTGGGGTGCCCTGCTGGAGAGCACAGCCCAGCCAGGCCTCTTCTCCCTCCAGCACTGACACTAGGGCTTCATCCACTGCCAGCTGTGGGGCTTCTGAAGAGACAGAGAAGGTGAGGCTGAATAAGCAGCTGCCCCTGGCTGGTGGAAAGGCAGTAGCCAGAGCGAAGAGAGAAGGCAGCTCTTCCTAGGCCACTCGGCCTCCTGTTCAGAGTTCTGATATGGTTTGCTCTATAGTCTGCTGGTCATTGCAGAGTTTTTGAATGTTCTTCCACCTTCCTATCCTAGTGTCTGTAACTTCAGGTAGGGGCTCTGCTTACTCATTTCTGCAACAGCACCTACCAGGGGTCACTTTCCTGCACTGGCCTGCCATCTCCTGGCTGGCACAGAGAAGGTACCTCAGCTTCTGAAGGTCCTTGACAGTCAGGTGCCAACAAATCTCTTACAAGGGAATTTCCAAAGCTGAGTAATCAGGAAGGAAGTATTTTGGCTGAGGATATCCTTAAAGCCCACCAAAGCATGCTAGTCTCAGAGACTTCGGAGAGCAGGTGGGAATCATTTGGTGAGGCCTGTATCATACGATAGCTCCTGTTCACTCTCCTGACATCTCCAATCTTTCAGTATTGAATTCTTCTATTTTTCACGTGTTCATAGACTGGGGAGTGGGTGAAGACAAAAGGAGGAGCCAAACCGTAGATAAAGCCACGGACACAGGTAGAGAGATCTTTGATTCGTAAAACACTGAAAGCCAAGAACATGGTCAGGCACCTTCCTTATGCAAATACAAAATGAGAAAAGCAGTCACTGTTCCCACAACATTCAATACTGCCTGGGGATGTCCCATACCAAACATAGCCATCAGCCATAGGTGACCACTGGGCACTCGAAATGAGGCCAGTATACAATGAGATGTATGGTAACTTATAAATATGCTGCAGTTTCAAGACAGGGTGGAAAAATGTTAAATAACTCATAAATAGCACTGTTACATTGGAAAGAATTTTAACTATATTAAATTAAATGTTTTACCTCTTCTTACTTTTTTTTAATATGGCAACAAAAATTACATATAGCTCATATTATATTTTTATTGGACAACACTGACCTTGACCAACCTCTCTCATTTATTGATTGAGGGGTGGGGCTGGCAAGATGGCTCTGTAGGAAGGAGCTTGCCACCAAGACTGACAGCCCAAGTTCACATGGAGTCCCCAGAATCCACATGGTAGAATGAGAAAATCGACTCCCACACATTGTCCCCTCACTTCCACAAGAACAGAGTCGCAAGTATACACACACACACACACCAGCCTCTTGACTCACCTTTGCAGCCCAGCACTGCCCACCTTCTGGTTCTAAAGGACTTCCCTCTCCCATACCCCAAAGCCATGACTAGGTCCTGCTCACCCAGCCTGAGCTGGCAGTGGGAGCCAGGGGCCTTGAGTGGGTGAGAGCCCCGACAGGTGAACTCTCTGCCTGCCAAATCACTCTGAGCCTGCAGAAGGTAGACCGCCGGCGAAGAGCTCGGGTCCCCCGGGGACTGCTGATGTGTGTCCAGCCAGCTCAGCGTTGCAGGAGGTTCACCTCCAGGCCACTCACAGCTCAGCATGATGAACTGGTCGCCTACTGTGGCTGTGGTCTGGCAGGTTGGGTTCCCCGGAGGTTCCCCTGGAAAGGAGTGATAGGATCAGTGTGGCCTTGTGGGAAGAGGAGGGGCTTGGCAGGCCCACCTCTCCCCAGCTAATTCCTCCACTCAACTCTTATTCCTCATCATTTATCCAGGGCTGACCACGTGGCAGGACAAAGATGGGAACACACACTAAGTAGCTAGTGTATAAGTTGGTGAGTACTAGATTACAGGTAGAAAAACAGTGGTGGTAAGGGCGGTCTTTGAAGACAGAATCACATTGGAACTCCGTCTTGGGTGTGGTTGTACTGAGGAAGATACATTGGCAGAGGAGAACATTGGCAGAGAGAGCTCTGAAGATCTGTTTCCAGATCAACATGTAACAGGCAGAAACAGAATGTAAGGTTGAGGGTGTCACAGGCCAGGGCTCCAAGTGGGAACTGAAGAGGGCAGAGTACATGATGGACAGGAAACTGAGAACTAAGTGTTACCATCTCCTTGTTCCCTGAAATGTCTGGGAGTCAGAAGTCCAGACCTTAATCCAAGACCTCAGTTCCCTCTAGATGCCCCCTGATTCGTACCCACATCTCCTGGAATACCAGCATTCTGGGTGTTACCTGTGTCTACTTACAGAGAGTGACCCTGCAGAAAATGGGCATGGCCAACGTTGGGTGCTGTCCCATGCACGTGAAGATGCTGCCGTTTGGAAGTCCGGTGGCTGGATAACTCCAGGTGACACTGCTGGGGGCAGTCGGGCCCATCCCTTGGGGCCCTGCCCAGTGAAGTTGGGCATTTGGAAACCCCCCAGTCCAGTTGCATAGCAGGGTCACACCTCCAAGGGTAGGGAGCACAGCACAGGAGGGCTGCCCCTCAGGGGGATCTGGGTAGAGAGGTGGGTGAGAAGGAGCTGAAGCAGCTCCCTTGCCGATGCCCAGCAAGCCAGGCCCAGGTTGGGACACGGAGAAGTGAGTTGACAAAGGAGAGGGAAACAGGCAAGTGAGGGTTGGTAAAGAAAATGCTAAGCCTTCAGGTCAAGGAACAAGGAGTTGAGGGGTAGGCAGTTGAGAGTTCCTGTGGGATCCCCAGGCCCCTGGGAAAGGCCTTTGGTTCTCATCTTGGCCCCTGGGCATCTGGCCTCACTGTTATTGCAGCGCCCTTCTCTGCGCCTCAGTCCAGGGCCTTGAGACCAGGGGAATGGCAGCTTTGGAAGGGGGCTATGGAAAACTAGGAGCTTCCCCTCTCCCAGCCTCTTCCCGGGGTCTCCCTTAAGCCTTTCTCTAGTTCTCCAGACACCCCTTACCCCACTGCCAACAACTTTGACACCACGTCCCTCAGATGGTTGGAGGCTGCCAGTGCACATTCGAGGCTAAGCTCCAGGTCTGGGTGCCCTCCCCCCAACACTCACAGTAGATGGTGAGCTGCACGGTGGTCTGCGTGTGGGTATCTAGATGTCGGTTGTGAGCCAGGCAGGTATACAGGCCTGTGTGGGCGCGGCTAGCGCTGGCAATGACGTAGGTGGGCCCAGTGTGGATCTGAGAGTCATCACGGAACCACACATAGTGACTGGGCGGATTGGATGCAGCCAGGCAGCTCAGGATCACCTCCTCCCTCTCACTGGCCCAGAACCCGTCCTCAGTGAATCCCAGTGGCTCCACAGTAATCACAGGCTTGTCCGGACCATCTGGAGGACAAGGAGGGTCCATCACATCTCTCCATCCTTTGTCTTTTCATTCACTCATGCTATTGTTGCTGATTCTCTTCGCCCATTCCAGGAGCACGCAGTACACAGCGGCTGTCCGTAAGCCCTGTGCTGGAGCCTCCTGCCACTCACAGACTGGGAAAGGTGAGCCAGTCAGAGGCACAGTACAGTCCATAGTGGGAAGGACCGGCTAGGGGCAGGAGTCGCACGCTGTGAAAGCTGAGCTTGGACTGCAGGGTTGGGCTGAAGCAGGGAGTCTACTAGGCAGATGAGAACAAGGTCGAATAACTGCTTGCTCTAGGTGTCTGGGACTGAGGTATTATCATAGGAATGTCTGGCCACTCCAGACTCCAGAGGGAAGAAAACATGGGACAACATTCTGAGCATAAACCCTACAGACAGCCCTATTCACCCTGCTGGGTGCCAGCCTTCCCCTCTCCTGCTCCAAAATTAGGATCTCCACTCCTGACATCCTCTCCAACTCCCAGGGGAGATGGGAGTCTCTGCCTGCCTCCATTCTGCTTCCACTCCTTTCCCTAGATAGCCTGCTCTCTTCACGGCTCTGTGTCTGCAGTCTGTAACCCCCACACACTACCTAGTTTCTGGCTGATAGAGCCGCCATCAGTCCCTGCTCCTTAAAAAGTGTGGACCACGGGGCCAGGTGACAAACTCTTGAATGTCAAGAGGTAGAGGCAGGAGGATCAGGTGCTCAAGTCTAGCCTGGGCTGCATAGTGAGTTTGATGCCAACCTAGAGACAAAAAAAACAAAAACAAAAAAACAAAAACAACAAGCGAATGAACCAACCTCTCTAGACTACCACTGCTCTACAGATGCATGGGGCCATATGAATTTAAATTCTAATAGTCAACTCTTAGTAAAAATAACCAATCAAATAAACTACACCAGGTTTTATTTTAATACTTACGTTTATCCAAATATATTCAGGACATTATTTCAATAGCTACTCAGTCTAAAAGTTATTGTGTATTTCCTCACTCCAAATAAGTTTTCAAAATCATGGGTGTGATTTGCCCTTGTTAGTAGAGCTCAAATTGGCCTTGTTCTCAAGTGATCGAAGACACACGTGTGGCCATCGTACTGGACACTGGAGCAGCTTTGTCTTTCTTCAGCCTTCACCTTCTGGCTTCTAACCGGCACTCCCAGCCTCAACTTTCAGGCCAACTTGTTGTCCTCTCTACTCTATGGCCCTTTTCCCTGCAACCCCAGGGGTCCACTGACCAGTTAGAGCCCTGTGTAATCAACACAATGACCCATTTTTCAGGCTAGTCCCCATCTTGTAAGTAAGGTTCTGACTATGTAGACGCCCTTTCCCCGGGGGAGTGGGGAGGGGAAATCATGACTTTCAAAGGTTAAAAACCTTGACATGAGAGACATTTTGGGCCCTGATGGGAAAAATCATCGTCTGCCTCTTGCCCTTTGGAATCTGTGGAAGGCTGGAGCACACTTGTGAAAGAATTTGGGGAGTGGAACCGGAAGAAAACTTGGATAGGTAGGGGGCAGCCAGTGTCCCAAGTTCAACTCACAGATGACATCTAGGAAGGCGCCATCACTGCTCAGCTGGTTGACCGCATTGCTGGCACGGCACACGTACCAGCCTAGGTGCGTCCGATTGACTGGATCTAGCTGGAGCCTTGGCTCGGAAAGCCCCACCAGGACCTCGCCAGAGCCTTGGGGTGTGTGATGGTGCCAGGAGAAGGTCAATGGCTCTGTGCCCTCCCTCACAGCACACGTGGCCACCACGGAGAGTCCTTCTACTGGGGATGAGTCATTCAGTTGCACCCGAGGCTTGGACACAGGCACTGACCAGACGACAGAGAAGCCTTGGGTTTGTCACATAGACCAGTGGACCGTGCCCTGTTGTCCATGGGCTTGTCCAGTCACTTAATCTGGAACATCCCTTCCTCCAAATCCCAGGCTTTCTCACTCCCAGGAAGAGCTACCCTTTAAATCTGGGGCCTACCACATGCAAAGAAAATGGGAAGTCATGCAAAGAGATACAAAACAGCTGACAGGTCAGCCTAAGACTGGCAACAACCAGATCTGGTGCTTTACCCAGCACGGTGAGTGTGAGGTACAAGTAGGTGGTATGGACCTGGCCACCGGACACGAGCAGGGTCTGGCACAGAAAGTGGCCATGAGCACCCTCTCGGAGTTCCTCTATCACCAGGCTGCTGTTCCTCAGACTCACGACCCCCAGAGCTGATGCCCCAGACTCTATCCTTGTAGAGGCTCCATTGGTGACTGCTACAGGCTGGAGAACCAGGGAACCCAGTGGAGTGAAGCTCCAGAGGACTGCGATGGGGGCAGGGCCGGGTCTGCAGTCTAGCTCCACTGAGCTGCCCCGTACTCCTTGGATAGACACATCCTCCTCCCTGGGGTTGTTGGAGGTTGGGTGGGGTTTGCCTGGGAACACAAGAGGCAACCACGGTGTCTGTGCTGATCTAGATTCCAGGGTGCACTCCCCCTCATTTCCTGGAGCCTGATTCTTGTTCTGTAGGTCCAGGCAGACCAGTGGGGTTCAAAGAGTCTGTCTGGCTATTTATGGGGCTTGAAGGTAAGAGACAATCCCTGAGGAAGACCATGGGATTCCCTGATTAGATGCTAACTAATGTAGAGGGGAGTCTTCCTGCCAGCCTGCCTTCCCCAACATCTATCCATCAAACCATCTGCTAAGAGTACAAACTCATGGGCTCCACCTCAGACTAATGAGTAGGAATCCCATAGTCTGAGAAGGGTCCCAGAGACCAGGAGTCTAATTTTTTTGTTTGTTTTTAAGATGTATTGTATTTATCTGCGTGCATGCATGAATGTGTACATGTGTGTCTGTGTGAGTATATGTGCCCTTGCGTGCATGCAGGTGCGTTTGCAGAAACCAGAAGAGGACATTGGATTCCTCAGAGCTGGAGAGACAGGTGCTTTCAGAGACGCCCAGTTTGTTGCATTGGCCCTGGGGCTCCCCGTGATTGCTTAACCACCAACCCATTTCTCCATCTCCAAGACAGTGCTTTCAACAAGCACTAAGGGCACTAAGGGCAGTGTGATTAGGTTGATAACAATGGCAATTCTGGGGACACGGGGGCTGGAAGTGTTCCAGGCTAGGATTCCAGCTCTGTCAAATCCTATTGTGGTCCAGGGCAGAGGAGAATGCCATTACCAGTCCACCCAGCTCCATCGATTTGTCAACCAATAATGGAGCAGCACATTAAGTATTATAGCTAGTGCATGTGCATGCTAAGCAAGTCATAGGAATGGATGCCATTAAACGGCCATGTGAGCGCAAAAGGAGAAGAAATAATAGGATGTGAGACAGGGATGGAGGAAGACCTGAGTGCCACTCACCTGAGGCCCCTGGATGCAGAAGACAGAAGAGCAACAGCAGCCGGCAGCTGAGTGGTCCCTGATTGGCACTCACACCCACCATGGCCCCATCAGGGCACCTGAGGGTCCTGCCTAACTTCTGAATCTCTCTCCTCAGGGCACAGGTGTCCTGAGAGGATGAGGATCAGGCTCAGGTTGCCAACCTCAACGCTCCTGATACCCCTGCTCTCCTATTACCCTCGTTGCCCTGATAACTCATGAATTATTTACCTGATAATTCACTCTATCCATAACGTAGGGTTAGGGAGGGGAGGACCTGGCTGAGAGGACGATGGGCCCCTGCATTTCTAATGGAACGGTATCAGAGAGTATCACTGAATGTGGTGGTGAATAAGGCCTCCTGCCCCATTCCAGCCAACTGCTTGACATTGGCCTTCCCAGGAAGGGCACCTATAAGTTCAACACATTGATGGATGGCCTTTATCCCTTCTTGGGTTGTTCCCACATTTTGTAGCAAGAGGTGTAGAGGGAGGAGCCAAACATGAGTGAAGGACTATGGGATTTCAGGAAGTTTCCAGCTTCTTGGAACTTTGGTAACACTATAGAAAAATGAGATTATACTCTAAGTTATAATATATTGTGAACATTCCATGAAAATTTATATTAGTGTGTTTCGAACACTTAGATTTTGGTAATGTCCTAGTTCTTGATTCGGGTAGGGCCATAGTTCATAAAGCCTTGAGTTTTTATGCACTTTATGTATATCACACACATGTGCATGTTGTGCACACACACACACACACACACACACACACACACACACAGCTGCCTAGCATGCAGTAGGTGCACCATTTGTGCTCCTGGCTGAATTTAACTGATGAAGTGTGGCATCCGGAACTGGAGTAGGACTCAACATTTTCTCCAGGGTTCTCTGATTCCTCATCTTGTGTGTCTCCTATCATGTCCTGCTGCCCTCATGCTCTTTGAATGACAGTCTGAGACGGGGTCAGATTTTTCCATCCTCTGCGGCAGGGTTGAGGGGAGGGTGAGATTCATGGACCCCAGAGAGAAGGGAGATCTGATGTCGGGTGTCAGGTTCTGATGACAGGATCAGTGTCCAGGCCAGTGCTAGGCAGGCTTTTCTTGGGTTCATATATACTCTTTATGGTGCATTGGCCTTTCTCACTTTGCTCGAGGATAGTAGCCCAGAGAACAGACTCTGTCTTTCTGGCCTAACCCATGGCCAAGGTCTCATATGCTCTCTTGGAGTTGTGAGGCCCCAAGCTCCTCAGCTCAGGTATCGAACAGAATAATAGGTGGTCCCTGAGACTCAGATTCCAATTATGTAGTGAAGACAGGTGTGCCTGATCCTAGAGACCAGTTTGTATGGGTCACTCATTTTGATCTCCATGTTACTCCAAGTCAGAATTGTCAGAACCCCATTAGATGCTGGAGAGATTGCACAGTATTTAAGCACGTGCCATGCAAACCTGAGAACTGGAGTTTGGATCCCCAGAACCCACGTAAATGTTATAGGGGCACCTGTAATTCCAACATCAGAGACAGAGACAGAGCAAGCTCACTAGTGAGATGAGCTCTGAGTTTGATGGAGAGATTCTGTCTCATTGGATAAGACTGGATGAGGTTTATTCTTGTCATCAACCTTGGGCTTCCACTCATGCAGGCATTGCCTTCTACATGTGTGCTTCCTCAAATGAACATGCATGGGGGAGGGGGGAGTACATGAGCACGCACACACACACACACACACACACACACACACACACACACACACCTAAAATGGAAAAAGAAAAGCAATTAGATGTGCTTTGGGAACATAGAGTGGAAGGCCTTGTACTGCCTTCCACACAAGGTATTCAGTAGCCTGTCTCTGGGGAGAATGTAGAACTGAGCCAATGTGAATAAGGAAACACTTACAGTGTGTTCCTGTCTGTGAGAAGGGTTTGTACTGCCCTAATATCTCTTTCTGTTCTAGGGGCATCAGAATCACAGAAGATTCAGGTGGGCTTCTCAGTTCACACATGTTTTTGAAATAAGGGACACCATAGGATAGAAAGTCAGGGAAAGAGGCATGTTTGTCAGTTTTCTCCTAGAAAAAATAGAACTAATACGACGTGTGTATGCCTAGCAAGAGGCATTTTATTTCGAACTTTGTGTTATGCTGGTGATGGCACAGGGCCTTACACATGCTAGGCAAGCCCCTGAATGACACCCCAGCCCCTTAGGAGGAAATTTGTCACAGGATTCAGTTCATGTGTTTTTGTAGACTGACAAGCTGTGGTACGTAAGACACTTGAGTTTCTGTTGGGAGTCTGAAGGCAGGAAAAGATGGATGGCATTGGCGTTTTCAACAACTCCATGAGAAAGCTGTACTAGGCACACTTTCTAAATATGCTCAAATTCTGTCCACTTTTGTATGGCATATAGCTCTCCAGCTCTGGATATTTTTCACTTTGTCTCTGCACACTCTGGCACGGTGGTTCACGCTGCCCAGCCAGGAGTCTGCAGAACCGCTGAATTCCTTCTCTTCTCACGGGAGTACTCCAAATCCTTCTAGCTGGGTACAGCATGACGGTGTTGCTGCTCTGGTTAGGTAAACTGTGTTGGCTGTTAGGAAATTATTTCACTGCTGCATTTTGGGCCCTTACTCAGGCCCATGAGGAAGGCTGGGAAGACCTCCTTATATCTCAAGGGACACAGTTCTTTAAGCACTTCATTGCTTCTCTTAATCATGTAGCAGCCTGAATGACACAGGCACCCAAGTTTCCACCCTCTTCCCTGCCACAGGCAATAGCTGCAGCTCACTGGCTGCTTAAACTTGGGGCCAGATAACTTGTGTCCTCTGACCTCTTGCCTTATACTCTCCCCTGCCTCTTGGAGATAACTGCTGGCTCGTCCTTTGTGCTGTGTGCTTTGACCCAGCTCTCTGGCCTATTGTAACCATTTTGGAACTTGACTCTGCAGTGTCGGGGCTTTAGAGAAAAGCAGAGTGTGGAAGGATGGGGACAGCTGGAGGAGAGGAAGCAGAGAGGAAGCTTCTGGAAGTTGATAGCTTTTTCATGTGCACCTTTTGGAAGCCAACATGAGGCCCTGGGGACACCAGCAGGAGATGAGCTGAAGAGCTGGAGAGGACACGGGTCAGAAGCTGCACACTGTCAGCACACCCTTGCTGTGCTCAAAATGGAAAGAAGGAAAAGAGGGACAGAGGACCAGCCAGAGTTACCGATCAGCCACTTTGTAAACTGCACCTTGGAGACCAGAGAGGAAATGAAGGAGGTCCTAGCTGGAGTGGCAGGGAAGGGGAGATGAGCAAGTCAGGGAAGGAAGGAAGGAACAGAGAAGTGGAGGGTGTGACAGGAGCTAGCACACCTGCGGGGGCTGTGGGAAAGAAGGCCTTGTTTCTGGTGCCAGAAGTGTCTGGAAATTAATAACCTTCCACCTGCTTCGAAGTCCCAAGAGCCTCACACACTCACACGCACACACACACACACACACACACACACATTTTTCTTATTCACTTGAATCAGTTTTTCCTCTGTAACATAATTTATTAGATAATATTAGGAAATTATGGTTAATTTGATTATGTGACGTAATATTTCATGGTTATGTATTGTGTTTCTATTTTAAAACAAATATTAAAGTATCCATTGATGAAATAATAGAGTATTTTATATATCTTAAAATACTTGTGCAAAAATAAACTCAATGATGCTTTAGCCATGTGTCCAGTCCTACACTGCCATGAGATTAGGAACAAAAGCTAACATTTACCTAATTTTTTTTTAAAAGTCGGACTCTATGAAGTAGGTATGTGAGGTGTGTTGGGGAAAGAGTTGGGAGCAAGGTCAACTCTTGGGGGGGTCGTTAGAGCAGAGATGAGGAGGTTTTCTTCCTCAGAGGTCAGGAGGCACCCAGGAGAGGATGACCCTGGGGAAGGCAGGCCATGGCCCAGAGGGACAGAGAAGTGAATGCCTTCCTCAATGCCCAGTCTCACCCCAGGCAGGGACAAAGAAAGTGTCAGCAGCCTGGATGGAGGGGGTGGGGTTAGAGGCCTTTCCCTGTCTGTGATGTCTCTCATGTGTCTTAGTCTATTGCAGAAGAGCAGAGATGGTGTTTAGAAAGGACAGTTGTGGGACTGGGGTGTTTATGAATAAGGTGTTGGCTGGCTGGTGTTGCCCCATTCCTTTAATCTCAGCACTTGGAAGAGAGAAGCAGGTGGATCTTTGAGTTTGAGGCCTGCCTTGTCTACAGAGTGAGTTCTGGGACAGCCAAGGGCTACACAGAGAAACCAAAAAGCCAAATTAAACACACACACACACACACACACACACACACACACACACACACACACAAGATCAAGGTGCGAGAAGGCTTGGCTGTCTGGCGATGGCTGCTCTCTGTTTCTAAGACTGTGTCTTGATGCTGTCTCGGGGCAAGGGGTGGGGGGATGAGTGCCATGTTCTAATGTGGCAGAAGGCAAAGGGCAAAAAGGAATACGCTCTCTTCACAAATCCCTTCTGTAAGGACACCAATCCCATTTCAAGTGAAGGAGTCCTAACCGCTTTTTAAAAAGCCCATCTCCTAAGACTGTTGCCTTAGCAACATATAACTTTTGGAGACCTCTTCAAAATATAGAAATGAACCTCCTAGATTCTGGTAGACATCAGAAGGGAGAGGAACCCTTCCAATGTTCTGTTTGATTTTAAGGAAATGAAGCAATGTGTGTTTTTGCACACGTAAGTTTGTAGAGTAAGAGTCACTTTGCTGTGATTGGCATTGCTGTCATTACTATCAAACAGCATGGGCCTGTCACATTAGGTCTCAATGGGCGTTAAGCGCTGCGTGGTGCCAACAAAATGTCCAAGTTTCTTACCCCAGATGTCAGCTGCCAGGCTCTTCTCTGGATTTGTCTCTGGATAGAAGCAGCAGGGGCTTCACTTTAGGCCTGAGGTGATAGTATGGGGGGCAGTTATTTTTGTGGTAAAAGGGCCTGCTTAGAAGATACAGGTTAACATCAGAACTGAATCCAATGAGTATCTGTGTGCACAAAGCAGACGGGCATCCATCAAGGCCTTTGACTGCTGGCCAGGCACCTGGGAGAAAAAAAAGGAGTCCATAGGAACCTGCAGTCTCCATCTTTCAGCACTGGCTGCCTTCTCTCTCTTTTCAAAGCCCTCCCCCTCAACCTGGCCCGGTGTTCCAATTTTTTTGGCTAAGGCTAAGGAAGGAGTAGGGAGTTCCCAGAATGTCTCCGTAGGCTTCAGGGGGAGGCTTGGCAACTGGAAATTGTCAGCCGTCTCCTCGGTAACTAGCAGCCAAATAATTCTGGGAATGGAAGAGGGAGGGGGAGCTGTGTGCAGGACAGCCAAGAGAAGCAGCTTTCAGCCCCAGAAAAACCTCAATTCCTCATTACTTGTGCCAATTGGATCCTGTCGGGAGATAGAAATCATTCGTTAGCTGAAAAAGAACATTTAAACATAAGGAATTGATAACAAGGCCCAGGGTTAATTAGGTAAGGGGAGGGTAACAAGGGAAGGCAAAGGTATAGAAAAGCTATATGTGCAAGCAGGGCTGGAGAAAGCAGAGCAGAGGTTCTCAAGCAAGGGACCTCTGAAGAGGAGGCTCCACTCAGTTGGTGGTGGTGTCCTGGAGTGAGAAGGAAGGGCTTGTGTGTACCTTGAGTAACCTGCCCCTGCCGCTGGTGTTGGAGTCTCTTGGGTGGGAGTATAGGGGTGATGGCTGTGGGTCATAGGGCAGATGTTGAACGTACAAATGTGGAAAGTCTGCAGACTGGATTCACCTGATGCTGGAGGATGGGCCTGCAGCTGCTGGGATGAGGGAAGCACCATTGCGGTGCTACTTGCTGGGAACATTAGGAGCCTGATCAGCTTTCCGCTCCAGCCTGCACACTCCCTCTAGTGGCTGAGACCAAGAAGGAGCAGCTGGAAGAGCAGAAATCAGCTTACCAGGGGCCAAGCTCAGTGTTAGAAAGCTAAATGTACAAGGACCAAATATATCTGGGCACAGGGTCTTTTCTGAGACTGACACTCAACCAAGGACCATCTATGGATATAACCTAGAACTTCTGCTCGGATGTGGCCTGTGGTAGCTCAGTAACCAAGTAGTTTTCCAAAGTAAGGGGAACACGGACTATTTCTAACAGGATCTCAAGGGCAGGCTGTTTGACCCCCCCCCCCTCAGGGGAGGAGCAGTCTGTTAGGCCACAGAGGAGGACTTTGCAGCCAGCCCTGAAGATACCTGATAAAACAGGGTCAGATGAAAGGGGAGGAGGTCCTCCCCTATCAGTGGACTTGGAAAGGGGCAGGGAGGAGACCAGGGAGGGAGTGTGGGGTTGGGGAGGGAATGAGGGAAAAAAAAAAAAAAAAAAAGCTAAATGTAGAGAATATACACTCAGGGCTGAGAAACAAGAGCCTGTTGTTTACCATGGCTGGAAAGTTGGGTCCTGAAGCCTTGTTGCTTACAGAGGGAGTAGTGATGTGCATAGTAGGTGCTGATTCCTGAAGAAGCACAGGAGGAGGTATGAACAGCCCCTCAACCTCCATGACCTGAACCTGGCTTGTTTTGAAGGGTTGTTGGCATTTACAGGTTCTTAGAGCTGGAAAGAATTTAAGCTGGTTTTACATTTACTTGTTTAAGTATTTGCTCCTATTTATTTTAAATTATGTAATTGTGTGTGTACATGTGTGCATTCCCAGTGTTCATGTGTGCATATGTACTTGTGTGCCTACATACAAATGCAGGTGCCCTCAAAGGTTAGGGGTGTCAGCTTCCCCTGGAACTGGAGCTAGAGGGAATTGTGAGTTGCCTGATGTAGGTGCTAGGAGTTGAACCTACTCCCATGGAAGAGCAAGAAGTACAGCTGAGCCACATCGTGTGTGTGTGTGTGTGTGTGTGTGTGTGTGTGTGTACATGAGCCTTCACCATGGCATGTGAAACTGAGGCCTTTGGGAGTTGCATTATTAGATGTGGTGGCAAGCTTATTCTCCGAGCCATCCCTCAGTTCCAAGAATTGTTTAATAGTAATGATAAAAATAACAGCAGCCAGACACTCTCTCCTGATGCAAGAAGGTTTTAGGAAAACAATAAAATCATCTTGAACAAATCATAAGTTAAAAGTAAAGGACAAAAAGAAAAAAAGACAGATCAATATCAACTTGGGATAGTTAAAGAACCAAGTCCAGAAATACATACCAATGCACACAGATGATAGAGAACAATAAAGGAGGGATTTCAGCCACAGCTTATTCAAAAATTGTGCAAGCACAATTAACCGTGTCTGCATTTAAAAAATAGCTGAAATTTCCAGCTCATCTTATTTTAAAGAGATGCAGGATTTAAATGTTAGGAGACTAACAATCCAGAGTTTGAGATTTTTCTTTTTCTTTTTCTTTTTTTTTTTTTTTTTTTTTTTTTGAGATTTTTCTAAACCAAATAGTAAATCTGAACTCTATAGACCAAAAGGAAGATAGCAGATATATACAGACTGGAGAAAATATTTCAACATATATAATGAAAAAAGGATTAATATCTACACTACACACAGCAGTCCTTACCCATCTATAAGAAAGGACTATAACCTAGAAGAAAAAAGGGCAAGAGACATGAATAGGTGATTTATAGACAAGAAAACCCAAATGGCCAATGAATTTAGGAAAGTATGCTCTAACTCATGAATAGTCAATGAAATGCAAATTTTAAAAATGTGATACCATTTCTCATGTACCAGTGGACTTAGACTGAAACTTCAGAATGATCACACCTGGAGCTAAGGAAGTTGAGAGAAAACAGCACGGGGTTACCCTTTTGAGAATGGTACTGATCAAAGCATATGAAAACTAAAAAAAATGAATCATTTTGGCCAATTTAAACAAAGTCTGGGAATTAAGCCACA
The DNA here is from genome assembly GCF_907164565.1 of Psammomys obesus. Lineage (NCBI taxonomy): Eukaryota > Metazoa > Chordata > Mammalia > Rodentia > Muridae > Psammomys > Psammomys obesus. The sequence continues at coordinate 397,120 of NW_026586173.1, read as the reverse complement.
GGGGGAAAAAAAGTAAGTATATATATAAATATATATCTTGCAGTATACTAATGGCAGAATGATATACATCTGTCCATAGAATGTAATATTTTGTATGTATGTGTATGCATGTTCACATGGACACAAGTGTGAACACAGGTATGAGTACATGCATGTAGCTGCTTCAAGTGAACCCAAATTATTTTTTGAAGCAGAGTCTCCCACTGGCGTGGGGTTCACTGAGGAGGGTGGGATTGTGTCTGCACCCCCAGAGGGGGCTGGGGTTAAAAGTGCAGCTTTTCACATGGATTCTGGGCATCAAACTCAGGTTCTCATGTTTGTGCTGCAAGCACTTTACTGATCAACCTATCTCTCTAGCTCTTATATCATATACTATTGTGCAATTATTAAAACAATAAATCACAGAAAGGCGAACGCTGTATGATTTCACTGATATGAGGTCCCTAGAGGAGTCATATCATAGAAATGGAAAATCGAGTGGTGCTTGCCAGGGTTTGGGAAGAAGAGGCAGCGGGGAATTATTTAACTGAGAGAGAATTTCAGTTTTGCAAGAGGGAAACATTCTAGAGATGGGTTATAAAACCATATGACTATACTTAAAACAGGCCTGTCTCAAAAAATACCATATATATATATATATATATATATATATATATATATATATATATATA
>NW_026586173.1:383604-396439 GCF_907164565.1 Psammomys obesus | reverse complement strand
ATATATATATATATATATATATATATATATATATATATATATATATACATATACATATACGTGTGTGTGTAAGATGTTAAATTTTACTTCATATGCATATCACATTTTTTTTTTCAAGACAGGATTTCTCTTTGTAGCCTTGGCTGTCCTGGAACTTACTCTGTAGACCAGGCTGGCCTCGAACTCACAGATCTGTCTGCTTCTGTGTCCCAGAAGCAGGGATCAAAGGTGTGCATCACCATCACCTGGCACATGTCACAATTTTTTAAAGAGAGCAAATTGAAGTGATTTTTTTTCTTAAACCAACGGTGTGGCATTTGTAGAAATAACTGACAATAAATGTAAGTCTGTGCCAGCTGGGTGGTGGAGACCTACCAGCTGGAAGGTGTCTTCTGATTGCATAGTGTTCTCCACTTGACCCCCAGCCAGGGGCTCCCGGCAGAAGCTGATGCTGACCTGAGCTGGCTAACTCTGTCAGCTTTGGTGGCTAAGCATCTTTTTAAACAGGCTCCTGCCCTGATGTTCCCTCATCTCAATCCTCCTCCCCCAGTGCTGGGCCCCCACAGGTTCTACAGGGCCAGTCAAGGCCCACAGCTGTTTCCAATATGCTACACAAACTTTATTGAAATGAGAAGCCCAGTTTATCATCCCTCAGGCCCAGCTATTCCTGATTAGGTGCAGATGACTGGACGGGCAGTGGGTGGAGCCAGCAATCAAAGAGGAGATTGTTCTGAGCCAGGAGGTGAGAGGGGCAGGAGTCTGGGGAGCTGAGGTGAATCCCAAAGGGAGTCCCAGGCAACCAGGTGAGGATGGGTGGCATTCTCAAACTGAGGGGAGAAAGACATGGTGGGGCTGAGGCAATTCAAGGGTCACTGCTTAGTGGCTTCTCCTCTCTGACCATATCTTCCCTTAATGGCCTCCTAACCTCTTTCAAAAGGCATTTCCTGTATCAGCAACATCTTCCATTTCTAGACAACCATGATTACTTTTGCTTTCAGCTTGATGCCCTGACAGTACACCTTTTTTGGGTGTGTATGAAAGGACATCTTTCTCCTCTTGGACCATTCTACTCAAATAACATAGATGATAAAAGATCTTGGATGTGGGGGCAAGGGGATAATAGGACAGATTGTTGGAAGCATAGAGTTCATTAGAAGAGTGGTTAATGCCACAGACAGCAGAAAGGAGGGGGCTCTGAAGGGAGAAAATCAGAACCCACATGGCAGAAGAATGTGTGGGGGTCCTCCTTATATCTTTCTGTGGATGGGGGTAGTTTCAGAGCCGAGACCTGCAAGCCAAGCTCTCTGCTTCCCAGGCAGGAAGCAGGAAAGGTGGGAACAGGTGGTATGGCCAACCAATCCTGCCTTTGATGTGAACTCACTTCCCCAGGTGAGAAACCCTGGAAGTCTGTTAGCCAGAGATTCAAGATGTTTCTGCAGGGAATCTGTCCTGGTATCTGAAAGGGGAAGGGCTGCTGTGTCCTGTCAAAGTGGAGCCTAGGACGGCTTGATACCCAGCTGGGGTCTATGGGGTACAATGGTTTCCTTCAGATGGTTCCTATGTTAATCTCTCAAAGCGGTTGTTCCCTGAACAACAGCCCTTACCAATCGCTACTCCGTTTTATGCAAAGACATTCTATACCATGCTGCTGTAACACACTGGTCCCTCGCCAGATGCAGCCATTTAAAGTGAAAACGGGAAATCCCGTTTTTTAGTCATGCTCACTACATTTCAAATGATCAGCTGTTGCAGTGTAGTGACAAGTCAAGAACTAGGAGCCAGGCCTGGTGTTGCACACCTTTATTCTCAGCACTTTGTGAGTTCGAGGCTAGCCTGGTTTACATAGTGACTTCCAGAATAGCCAGAGGTACATTGTGAGACCCTGTCTCCACAAAATCAGTCAAGCACTCAAACAACCGACCACACAGAAAAAGAAATAGGAAGGGTCTTTTGTTTCACCCTGATTGCAACCTAACAAGTTTGTCTGCTAGTTTCAGGGATGCTGGGGAAGACACTCGTGGGCCTGAGGCAAAGGAATTTCCAGGATAATCAGCAGCTAGAACGTCATTTTCTTGCCCACTTCCCTGAGATCCACCCCATGGTATGTGAAGACAGCCAGCCCATGGCCCCACATGTGATGGGTTTCTACACTGGAAAGGACCCCCGAGTTTAGGAAATGTGGGTCTATTGAAATTGAGAAGAGGAACACTGCCCTTCGCTCTGGAAGAAGGTTCTTCTTAGGCTCCCAGTTTCAGATAACTTACCTTCAAGTGTTCCGGATATAGTCAAGGCTTCTGCTTTTAAAAAACTTAGAGCTGGGCGTGGTGGCACACACCTGTAAGCCCAGCACTCAGGGAGGCAGAGGCAGGCAGATCTCCGTGGGTTTGAAGCCAGCGTGGTCTATAAAGCAAGTCCAGGACAGCCAAGGCTACACAGAGAAACCCTGTCTTGAAAAACCAAAGGAAAAAAAATTATAGATATGTAAGAGACCCACTGGAGAATTGTTTCCTAACACAGTCCAGGTGTGGCGCTTTCCTACCATTGTAGACTAATCTTGAGAGAACTGAGGTAGGAGAGGGGTGCTCAACTATTTGCTGGTTCTCCCCTCACTACTGAATTCTGATCCAAGAGGACACAGGAAGGTGAGCAGGTATTCTGTGCTGTGGTGTGTGGATTGCAAGGTGTTTGCCCTGATGAAGCAGCCCGTTCACATTACTCCTCTTTCTTGGGCAAGCTGTAAAAGGCTGCATCTGATTTCTCAAGCTCTGTCTTCAAAATGACCCCGGGAGAAGGGGCATGCAGGAAATGGCCAACAGCTTTGGCAAAGACTCGGAGAGAGGGTAACAGAGCAAGGCTGGAGTCGCTGGGACATGCAGATGTGACAACCAGAACACACTAGAGCGGTCTATACTGGCTACGAGGCTCTCGGCTGGTATTACAATCACCTGTAGGGGTTGAGAAAAAAAGATGGTAGGCCTCACCCCAGGGTTTCTGCTTTAGGCGGTATGTGCTGGGGTCTATGAATTTGTATTTCGTGTGTGTGTGTGTGTGTATGTGTGTGTACATGTACTCATGTGGCAGTCAGAGGCTGAATTTAATGAAGACAGGGTCTCTTCATTGAAACAGCACAGGGTACCATTTCATTTAAGCAGGTAGGTAAGTGATTTCCCACTAACTCCACCCACCAATCGTCAGCCTCTAGGATCTGTTTCTGCCCTCTGTTGCTGGGATTACAGATGGATGCTTTTATGTGGGTGCTTGGGGAATCCGAACTCATAATCCTCATGTCTGTGTGGCAAACACTCTACCCAGAGCCATCTTCCAGTCCCAGAGTTTCAATTTCTAGAGCATTCTCAGGTGGCGCCGAGGCTGCTGCTCTGGAGACAAGGAGACTCACTGCTGGAGTCTGACTTTTACCCTGTGTTCATAGACCTGGTCACTCAAGAGAAGACATTCTGTTACTTACTTGGTTTAAAGCATGCTGGTCTGAGGATGCATTTACCTGGGCATTTCTATGAAGACCAGCAAAGATGCAAAGAGTCATTGGGGTTTGGGTAGTATTGATGCAGGAGAGATCTGAGCAGGCACAGATCTCTGCATGAAGTCACTCATTGTCTCACATTCATTTGTAAAGTGGCACAAAGTGTCCATGGTGCTTCTCAGAACTCATTTTCTTTGAAGACAGCACCACTCTTTCTCTTGGATTTCTTACAGACACAGGCATGTGCTCAGTTACCCCAATTCAAACAGCTGCAACAGTTCCAGGTCCCCCAGCCTTCATGGAGGATTCTGGCAGAGAGAACCAGGCTCAGCATGGGGCAAGAGTGGAGGGTTATACAGGTGGGCTTGGATGGGCAGATATAGAACCTGGACTCTAGCTAGTGCTCTTTTAAAAAAAAATGTGCATGGGTGTTTTGTCTGCCTGTATGTCTGTGTACCACATGAGCACCTGGTGCTCTTCAGATCCCCTTAGAAACTAGAGTTACAGATAGTTGTGAGCAACCATATGGATAATGGAAACCTGCCCTGGGTCCTCTGGAAGAAAAGGCTGAGTCACCTCCCCAAAACCCTTTCTACGCTTTTGTAGTCCTGCTTACTTAAGATGACAACAGAGCTGCTTGGCAAATAGGTCCCAGAGATTGAACTCAGATCAAGAGGGAAAAAGGTCCCTCCAAGCCATCTTGTCGGCTTACATGAGAGCAACGGGTCTTGCTCTGGCCCCAAAAGTACAACCAGGAGGAATTCATGTTCCTTTTGCTGGAGCTACCGACCTTGTTCCAGGGTTTAGTGATATAATGATAACAAGTCATCATGAAAGAAGACAAAATATGGCCTGGAACTTGTGGCAGCCCCCTGCCTCTGTACCTTGCATGTTTTAACTATAAATGTGTACCATTTATAGTTACCAGCTACAGAGAACATTCTACAAGAGCCTTCCTGAAAGTAAAACTCAAAAGCAACTAGCCTTGCTCCTGTCCCAAAGACTGGTGACTGAGAGAGACACGGTAGGGGCAGACAGCCTTCTAAGTGAATCCCCATAAGTGAACCATGCTCTTGGCTGGAGCATGGTTCTTGACTTCAACTGGAGTTTCCACCACATTATTCATTCCTAGGTCTCTCTGCCCCCTGCCCACCTCGATTTAATGATCTCAGATAGACATAAAAACGGGCTGAGCTCAGACTAAGTGACTGAGACATGAACATTGCCTCAGGTCCCCATGGACCCCAGCTGGGTACCAAGCCGTCCTAGGCTCCACTTTGACAGGATAAAGTGAGCTCATTTATTCAGTTATTTTAAGTGAGCTAACAGGAAGCCGTGCCAGAACACCAAGACATAAATCTTTCCTAGAACCCAGATTCACTGCCAAACACCTTGGATAAAATTTTCTGCTTGCTCAAGACAGTTTTCCCACCCCTTATAAAAGTGAGGAGAAAAAAAAAATACTAAAAAAAAAACCTAAGGCAATGGGGGTGGGGTGGGCAGAGTGAAGGTTGTGCTAGCAAGTTCTGGGAATGACGAAGTTGTCAACACTTTAGTCACATATAAATTTTTCCAATAAGAAAGGAAAAATTTTATTCTTCTGGTGCTAGGGATCGAACACAGAGCTTTACACTTAGCACTCAACCACAGATCCCCACACACACTCTCTCTCCCTCTCTCCTTCCCTCTTTTGGTCAAGGTCTCCCTAGGTAGCCCAGGCTGGCCTCAAATTCATAATCTTCCTGTCTCAGTATTCCTAGTGCTGGGATTGCAAGCCTGTGCCAGCGTTTTCAATTTAATCAGAGGTCCATGTGTTTGGTGAGTACATGGACATGTGTGATGTGTGCAAGTGTGTGCTCCTAGAAACCGGAAGTTAGGTCCTCACACATGGCAGGCTCTACCGCTGAGCTGATCTCTAGCTGTCCTTGGCCCCAACCCTCTTCGGGATAAGGTCTAATCTGCCCAGACTGGCATTGAACTTGTGCTCCTCCTGCCTCAGGCTCTCAAGTAGTTAGGGTTATAGCCCTGTATGAATGATCCATCAGTCATATTTTAAAAATACTGTTCTTGGAAAGTGTTGAGACAGCACTGGTCAGCTGGTTGAGCTATGCTTCTTCTCCCGCTTCAGGCTCTTTTGGTACTGGTGGGGCCTCTTGTTACATGTCTTTTTAAAAAAATTAATTTATTTATTATATATTTGAGTGCTCTGTCTTCATGCATACCAGAAGAGGGAATCAGATCCCATTACAGATGGTTGTGAGCCACATGTGGTGCTGGGAATTGAACTCAGGACTTCTGGAAGAGCAGCCAAGTGCTCTTAACCACTGAGTCATCTCTTCAGCCCCAATAATATTTTCTTCCTTCCTTCCTTTCTTCCTTCCTTCTCCTTTTTTTTTGAGATATGGTCTATGTAACCCTGGCTAGCCTGAAACTCACTATGTAGATCATATCATTTTGACTTTGAACTCAGAGATCCCCCTGCCTCTGTCTCTCATGAAATTAAAGCTTTATGCCACCATACCTAGATGTGATCAAAAATCTTAATGCCTCCAGAGTATAGTAAAAGTCAAGCAGACTATTCCCAAACATTTTGAAACTCTTCCTAGATAGAATCACCCCTCCCCCTCCCACACAGCAGCACCTCAGAGAAAGGCAGGTGAGTGCTGTTCCACAACACAGGCTTCATGGTGCTGGGGATCTATTGCTTTCATCCTCTTTGACCAAGAGCTTTCTCCAGTTTCTGTTCTTTGCAGTAGACAGCAACAAGCATGTAGGGCGTCACCCATAGCCACACAACTCCCGTAATATGTCAAGCAGTTCTGTGTTCCCAAGCTTGTCTATAACCAAATACAGAAAGGCTTCAAGTATAATTGTGACAGTGCTGTGACCCCTTCTTCCTTTTGAGGTCTTTCCAAGGTAAGCATTCTGAAACTGAAGTGTGGTTCAGAAGCTACCACAATCCCCAAGAGGCCTGTTTTCACACTGGCATCAATGCTGCAAAACACAGCCATCTACACAAACCTCTTTTACACACGGGGTTACCTGCTTTCCCCTTTCCCATTTTCTTCCTGTGTCTGGGGAACACATGTTGAGGCCCTGGTCCCAAAGAGAAGGAAATACAGAGCACATGGCTCTGCTGTCTCTTAAGCTGAGGGAACCTGAGCAGAGGCTGAAGCTGGCTGGTGGCACGAAGGCCTCACAAATGAAAGGGACTGCTGAGCTGGACAGGACAGGGAAGACGGGCCATGACAGGTAAGGCGCCTTCCTCAAGCCAGGAGCTTGCTGTTGGGGCCTCTAAAGACTATGTCACTCCAGCTCCCCTCCATCGACAACTACAGCCTGTTGGCCCAGGTGTCTGTGTGTTTACACCTGGCATGGCTCCTGATGTTTCCTTAAGTCAGGACCGATCCAGCGCATGACCAAAACTTGTAAAGAAATCAAGATGTAGTGGTGAGTGGCTGTAATCTTAGCAGCTTGGGAGGCTGAGGCGGGAGCATCAGTGTGAGGCCAACTGTATCTATGTAGTGATACATAGATGATACATGTATGTAGTGATACATAGATACAGTTGTCTCAAAACAAAACAAAAACCCAGAAGGAACAAGATGTAGATTCTCCACAAAGTAATATGTAAACTACATTCATTATTACAGCCAAATGGATGTAACCAAAAATCTAGAGTATTTAGTTAAAAAGTTCTAAAATTAATCTTGAAGAATAAACAGGTGGGCAGGGATTATCTAAAAAAAATCTAGAGGAGAGAAATATTTAAGATACAGTCTATAGTAGTTATTCTTAAAACTGGCATAAGAAAAACAAACTCATAAATTCCCATAATCTCATGTGTTCAGGATATAGAAATATATTATGAAAATGAAGATTAGTAGAATAAAACTTCAAACAGATTCCTCAACAGGAGGTGTTAGAATTATTAAACTTATTGCTCACCCCTTCCTGCAGGATATTAAATCCTGGTCTTCACACAGGCTACGCAAGTACTCTACCACTGAGCTAAATCTGCAGTCTCATCGTTAGCTTTTATTTTATTTTATTTTATTTTATTTTATTTTATTTTATTTTATTTTATTTTATTTTGGTTAACTATCTTTTTAAGAGAAAAAAGTGGGATCAATTTTGATATGCCTCACATCACATAATTAATCCATATTTCAGATTGATGAAAGCAGTGAAGGCATTGGCTGCCAAGCTGATAGCCTTAGTTCAGTGCCTGGATTCCATATGGTTGAAAGAGAGAACTGACTTCTGAAGGTTGTCCTCTGACCTCCACATCCATACCATGGCATGGGAACACATAAACACTAAAAAAATAAATGTAATCAAATATTAAAATCACAAAGTAACCTAGCATAAAATTAAAATTGTTTCTAAAGTAGTGTTAACATTTTAGACTAGACCAAAAAAAATCACAAGATTATGAATGTACTTCATTACAAGATTAAATAATTAAAACATTATAATTGTGTGTATGTATACTTGAGTGCAAGTGCCCAAGGAGATCAGAGGCATTAGAAGTCCTGAAATTGAAGTTACAGGTAGCTATGAGCTACCCAAGATAAGTGCTGAGAATTGAACTCAGGTCCTGTGCAAGAGTAGTACAGGTTCTTAACCTCTGGGAAATACAAGTTTATGTGGGACTGTAACCCAAAATGTAAAAGGCAGGCGTATGGGAGAAATATATTTTCAATAAAAGGTTAATATCTTTATTGTATATGGAAGAACATCATATATGTATTTCACACACTTGATAAAAAAATAACATTATGATAAGACAAATGATACTACTACAGATATTTTTCAAATGATGAATCATATACAAAGAAATACTCTAGTTGGCATGGAAAAGTATGTAAATCAAAAGAAGGGAGCATGCAGCCTGAAAATGAAGGTCTCACCTGACGGTAAGGGGAGGAGAGACTGAGAGTACGGCTTTGGCCTCAGGAAGCGCTTTGCTGCTCTCTGGGACAGTCATAAAAAGGCTCGAGCTTTTGATTTGGCACCCAAACTTAACATCTTTAATCCTAAGAAATAATCCGCGCTACTGTGCAGCATTACTTAAAATGCTGGAAAGCTGGATACCACATGATCATGAACAGAGACTTACGTGCATGTTTACCAGACCGGATAACTGGCCAGTTATCATTACATAACAGCCCCAAAGACTGGTAACAACAGGCAAAAACACACTTGGTTATTTCACTATCAGACATGCATTACGATGAACGGTGCTTACATCAAGATCAAGAGTGTGTATCAAGACAGTAACTGCTGTGGCTGGGGAGAGTCTCTGATGACATCTTTGTTACTAGCACTTGCTGTTTTATTGCTTTTATAATAGAAATATTAGACTGAAAAAACCCCCTATATTCTGCATAAGCTGATGGAGCACGCTGCAAAGACATGGTCCCGTTGGGGAAGAAGCCAGTGGATCTGAAAGCGAGGACAGTGCAACTAGAAGGAAATCTGCACCCATCCTCCTTTGTGAGCGACCGTCTGTTCTAAGCTTCCATGGCTTATCTTCTTCCCTCTGTTGTTTTTTTGTGGGGTCATGGAAACTGGTGTCTTAGAATGGTCCAAGCCTCAGAGATCATTTTATGCCAAATTTGTACTTATTCTACAATTTCTTACTAGTAACTGTCCACTCTCATTGACTGAGGACTCCATGAAGGATGGTGAATGTTCACCACCATACAAATGGGCTGTTCAGTGTGTGTCTTCTAAGTACTGTCTCGGGCTTTTATACACGACTGGACCTCTGAACTTCACAATAGCTGGACTTCCCTGTCAATCACTTCATTCTAAATGAGATTTGAAGCCACAGACCACAAAACAAGGGCCCAGAGTGAGACTATCTATTCATTTTAGCTTAGGAAATTATTAAGTTCAAAACAGAAGAACATTCCTATTCAGTTAAGATATATTTCAAAACTGAAACAAACACAGTTATTCTGATCAAGAAGAACAGTAAAGACCTTGGGTTGCCATTAAAATGTGGATAGAGTCTCGCTAGAGCTCACCTTCCTTTTAGTAGAGCTTTCTGCTTGTTGATAACTTCCCCAGAAGTGGAAGCCCAAAATGCTGGTCAAAGGCGGCTGTGCAGCTACAGAGCTGTACAGTTACCATCTCACCAAGCCCCATAACACTTCCTGTTATTTCACGAGAAGTGTGTTAAGTTCTTTCTGAAGCAGAAACACTACACTAAAAATGAAGAATGGGCACATGTCTTATTCTTCCTCAGGAGGCAGAGGCAGAGGCAGATGGATCTTTGTGAGCTTGAAGCCAGCCTGCTCCAAATAGCAAGTTCCAGACCAATGAGGGCTGCACAATTAGACCACCTTTCAACAATAACAATCTCCACACATTATATATATATATATATATATATATATATATATATATATATATATATATATAGAGAGAGAGAGAGAGAGAGAGAGAGAGAGAGAGAATTCTGACCTAGAACTTAGGCCTTTACCTGTGAGATGCCTCATTGGTAACCTGAGTTCCGTATCAGAACCAACATGGTGGTAGGAGAGAACCAACTATGAAACTTGTCCTCTGACCTCCACATGTGTCTTGTGGCATGCACATGGCCCCTCCCACACCAACAATAAAAAAATGTAATTAAAAACTGTGAATGTTGCTTCACTCCACCCATATTATAAATAATAGTTTGTAAAGCAAATAGAAGAAATCAGAAGAGTGTCTAGAGATGATAGGGCAGGCTACACTATAGAAACAGGCCTGAGCATGGCTCAGCTGACCTTCTGGGATGCCCATGGCAAATGAGAAGTCAGAATCTGGGTGAAATCATTATCTCAGGAAGTGAGGGGCAGGAGTAGAGGGCAGAAGCAGCCAGCAGACAGGTACAAGGGGGCAGAATAATATATAATTCTCCCAACGGTGGGATTTAAAAGTTAGTATTCTTCAAAGCATATAGCTAGGCTATATTTGCTCACAGGTTGTGGAGCAGAATGACACCCAGGTCTTAATTATTCCTGACTATTCCCTAGAAGTGGCTAAGGGCTTCACTGGTCAGAACTGAAGAGATTAGAACCTTCTATAGCTCCCTCGAAAGACTAGAAGACACTCAGTGCTGGCTCTGGAGCCCACTGAGAAGATCAGTGTGCATGACTGACTGTTCAGTGGTGACAGACAGAAGATCCAGGGGTAAAAGAGGTACAGGCCCAGGAGGCCCTAGGTCTGGACTTTTATTTCCATTTCCCGCCCAACAGCAGGGAGGTCTCTGCTTAGGTTCTTTTTCTAATCTAGGCAGCTGCATGAACTGAGAGGCTCAAGACCCAAACGCAGGTTTGGTACAAGCAGCATTTTCCCCTGTGTCACATAAGGAACTTCCCCGCCCCTAACCCTCTCACGAAGCCCTCTAAGACTTTCCATCACTGCTCATATGTGCACACTGCCAGTGGCTTTCATGTTAACAAGGCTCCACTGAGGAGGATCAACACTTTCTTGAAACACAGTAACGTCCCCTGAGCTGTCAGACATCCTACCAGACCATGGACAACTCTTGCCTTTCTAATTATTAATAGCTGCCTTGGATCCTGCACCTAACAACACAGCAGCAGGGCCCAGGCTGGGTGATCGCTCACAGTTGCCCTGCAAATCACAACCCTGCCACACGCAATCACCAAGTTCAGCACACTAACAGTACTAAGCCGGCCAATGTAAACCTCCTGGATTTGGTTTAGTCTCTGGTGCCAAGTAATACACAGCTGACGAAGCCCACTCACAGATGCTCTGTGATCGTCTGGCTATTCCTTGCCTCTCCATTTATTCCCTTCTCCAGCCAGCACTCAGAAGACCCTGTCCATGCCAATGTGGAAATAGGAAAACTGCTTACAGTTATGAGCAAGGAGCTGCCGCGGCAAAACAGTCTCTCGATTGCTGTCTCATCAAATTGTGACAGTAGTTTAGTATGGCTGTGACCTTGCTTCCTTCTACGTTGGGAGACAAAGGGATGGGAGCAGAGGGACAAAGGGCAAAATACAAGAAGGTCTAGAGTTTGTAGACCCTGTGGGAAGTGCTGCCAGGTGGAGCTTCCCAAAGTTTCATGTGGTGATAGAGAACTGCTCAGGCCTTAACCAGAGATCTGCACTGGAAACGGTGTGCACGTGTGATTTAGGATACACCAACGCTGAGCTGAGGACGATGGAGAGCCTAACTCATTTCTCAGATAGTGAGACAAAAATACTTTCTGTCTCTCATGCTTGCTTATCCTATGTCTTATTACTGGGCTTCAAAAGTAAAGAAAATGCTGCAGGTTGAAAAGAAAGCAAAAGAAGAAAAATATTTAGTCACTGGGAGAGTTAACTATTCATGGATACCATGATGGGTGAGGTACTGAGTGCACAAGACTGGCAGCTTCCAGTCACTGAGAGGCAGGCAGCTGTAGTAAAACAATGGAGCTGGTAGTTCCAAATGATGGCTCCTTTTGGCAAACTCTCAGAGAATCTGACGCAGCATCTTCTTGGTAGACAGTGGTCTTCCGTACCCTCTGCTCTGCCAACTTTTGGTTCTCTCCCTAAGTACTTCTGGATCCTATCCTCAGCATATCTGACTTTGTCTACCCAGGACAAGGGACTGGTAGTTTGTTGTTGTTGTTATATTTAGGCTCTCTAGGCAACTCCCAGGATGAACTGGGTCTGGAACACTGCCTCAGGGGACCCACGTTAGGAGACTGCCATGGTGCTAAGGATGCCCAAGCCCTCTGTAGGAGGCCTGGTATATCCTATTTACAGTTGGCCTAGAGGCCACTGGGGACCCATCCGTGTGACACTAGACATGCCTGTTCTTCTCCTGTAGCTCTTTTTGATGCTGGCAGACACTAGGTCTCTGCTGTTATACCCTCTGCTGAGATGTCTCGAATGTTGCTATTTCCCTTTCCATGCTGCTGAGCACAATCATGCAGGATGAATATCTAGTGTTACACGAGGGAGCCTGCTCCTTCTCCCAGTTTCAAGCCGTGCACTTAGGGACAGTGATAGCCAAGTGGACTATCAAAATAGATAAGCCACAAACCATATCCACAGCAGGGTAGCACACACACCCACTGGCAGCTTAGAGTGTCGCAGAGCTGTAAGCTTTTGGCAGAAGTGAATTGGCTTTGTGAGAATCTAACTTTCACTCCACGTTTTCAGCTCGTGATTTAATTTCTAAGTAACAAATTGTGGAAATTCAGTACATTTTTGCTTGTAGAAAAATATCCACAGAAGATTTAAATTTTTCCTTAAAACAAACCTTTTCTTTCTCTTTTTCCCTTCCTTCCTTCCTTCCTTCCTTCCTTCCTTCCTTCCTTCCTTCCTTCCTTCCTTCCTT
>NW_026586173.1:289383-383594 GCF_907164565.1 Psammomys obesus | reverse complement strand
CTTCCTTCCTTCCTTCCTTCCTTCCTTCCTTCCTTCCTTCCTTCCTTTCTTTCTTTCTTTCTTTCTTTCTTTCTTTCTTTCTTTCTTTTTCAATTCTGGCCAGGGTCTTGCTGTGTTGACTAGGCTGGCCTCAGACTTGTGGGAATCCTTCCTAAGTACTGGATTACAGGTATGCACCACCATGTCCAGCTACCATGACACCTTTATAAACAAACTCTTTGACTCCCTGACATGCTGCTTCTGGGCGTGTTTTGGATTTGTTTCAGTTTTTGGTGGATTCATGTAGTGCATGCATGTGAGGGACGCATGTGTACACGTGCGTGCTCTGGGTATGCAGGCATGCAGGCGTACAGGCACGCCTGGGTGCGTGTGCGTGGGGGGGTGTGCACATGTGTGTGAGTGCTGATGGTTGTGGGCATGTGAAGGACAGATGTCACTCTTCCCACCTTGTTTTCTGGAACTGCGTCTCTCACTGACCTCGGATATCGCCATTTCCGTTAGACTGACTTGGCCTGTGAGCTCCCTAGATCTATGTCTCTGGCTCCCAGCTCTGTGCAGACTTGCTCTACTAGACCCGGCCTTTCCACTGGGGCTGGGGCTGTGAATTCAGAACCCCCCACTCACACAGACAGTACAGCTAGAGCTGTACCCACTGATATGTTGCTCTAGGTCCTACCTTGTTTTTTTTTTTTTAGAACCTTCATTGCTTACTTTCTGAAAATATCTAGAATAAAGCCACATTTTTAAAGACTATGAGATAACCTGATAGAATAAATCTTTTCTAATCTGAAGACAGTAACAGCAGAAGAGGGAAATATTCAGAAGTTCTGGGTGTCGCCTGGAATATTAAAAGCAAAATGTTCTCTCATATTCTCTCTCTCATGAAAGTTTCAAAGTGTATGTTCACCTGAGGACAAGGGGTGGGAATGGGGAAACTAATATGCAGAAAGGGCAGCCTGTGAGTGAAGCTTGAAAATGGGTGGAGTTTCTTATCTGTACTACTAGTGCAAATTCTAAAATTGGTGATGTTCTGCTGCCCCCTTGTGGCCAGGCTCATAAACTGGCATGATCTACACAGCGTATAAACTAAATAGAAAGCCATCTAAGAAGCCCAGGCAACATTTTTACCGGTAGAACAGGTTAGAAGAAGGAATCTTGCCTTCTCATTTAAAAGGGTCACATGCTTCAAATCAATTTGGTTTCAAAAAGACCTCAGGTCTTAGAATAAAGGGTACCATGGCATTTATTTTCTCATCTATGACAGTGTCACCTTGACAGAGCCTCAACATAGAAAATTATCTTCAAGCCCTACTGGAACATTCTCACATAAACTAGGGTAGCCCACAGACATCAAAGGCCTCTCTTCAATATTCGATCTTTTCAATCTCATCCATATCTTCTGGGTCGAGTTGCTTAATATTGCTATCTGAAAGAAGGAGAGAAAAAGAAACCAGTTTCATCCTAGATCCTAAATGGAAGTTCACTCCAGCAGTGATACATTTCTGAAGTCAGTGACACTGCTGAACCTGCACACCCGAAGCAGGGTGTGGTGGCACTGAGGAAGCAGAGGCAGTCAATCTCTGTTGAGTTTGAAGCCAGCCTGATCTACAGAGTGAGCTCCAGGAGAGCCAAGGCCATACAGAGAAACCTTGTCTCAAAGAAAAAAAAAAAAAAAGTTTCGGTGACATTTTGTATAGGAAGCCCAAGATAAGGAATAGACACTCACCAAAGAGCCAACCCACATAAGCTAAAATAGCAGGAAACTGACTGGGTCCAGAATGTGAATATCTGGATACCTTGAGCAAAAACAGGCTCAGTGAGAAAAGCCAGGGAGGACCAAGCCTATTCGCCATGGTGATTTCCCACGAGGTCCACACAGCAGAAATGGTCTTCATGGGTGCTTCTGACCCTGCCACTCCAGGAAGCTCAAGGTGGGTTACCTGAGCAGTTCTTGGCAGGGTCAGTGGGACGTGCAGCAGTCTGCCTGAAGACCTTTGCACATTCCCCTCCAAATGTTCTTCGAGTCACTTCCTGAGGGGTGTGCGCACTGCTTCCAGTAAAGTTCCATGCAAGAAGACAGAGCTTAATGCCATTTAGCCATGCTCTCTGCCCATGTCAGTGCTCTCTTGGGCTTGGGGTAATTTTTTGTTTATTTTCAATACAGAGTCTCACTATGTAGTTCTGCCTGTTCTTGAACTCAGAGATCCTCCTGTCTCTGCATTTAAAGTATGTGCCACTACATGTAACTTTTGGCATGTGCAGGTGATGTAACCCTTGAGGTGCCCATGAGTGTGTTCTGCCAGTTTGGGGTCCCAGCAGGCTAGCTGAGCCTGCTTGTTTAGGTGTGGGCCTGAAAAAGGTTTGTAGAGCTCAGTACTCAGGCCTGTCCTATCTGAGACAGTGAGACAAGAGGGAAATTATAAATAAAACAGGAAGTTGAGACAAATAAATCCTAAAGGGCATTATTACTTTGTTCTATCACTCTACGGCATAAAATTCTACAGATTGTAGAATGAGTTCATGTGATTTCTACTTGCCACTTAAACTTCTGTTTAACAAGCATAAGGAAATTGTGTAACTACTTGGCCTGTATTATGACTCTCATCCTGTGAATTAAAAGCGCTTCCCTCATGGCGTCTGCTTCCCACAATCCATCACTGCCCACATCGTCTGTAAGAGCAAGGTGATGGCTCCTACTGTGAATGTGAAACATGCTACTTACTGAAGTGGTCCTGTATTTTCATAAGCAGGGGCAGCTTATCCACCTCAATCATGTTAAAGGCGAGACCTTTTTTCCCAAAGCGTCCCGTTCGTCCTATACGGTGGAGGTAGGTCTCATAGTCTGGCTCTTCTGACTGGTTTACAGGAAGGTCAAAGTTCACAACAATGGTAACCTGCTTCACATCAATTCCTAGGAGAAGAAAGATACTGTAGGGTCTTGCAATATTTTTCTCCAGGACAAATCCACCAAGAACTGTGTTTGCCAAAGTAATTCCCACTATAGAAAAAATTTGGAAAGCAAAACTGGCTTTATGTCATAAAATAGGTGAGCTTGTATGCTGTGATGTCTGTGGTGCTGGTAATACCGATAATGAAGGTTAATTCTGCATGCTACAAAGCATGTACGTGAGTGGGGAAGGGAGAGAGAGAGGCCCTCACCAAGCCTAAAAGGCCAAGCTCCTCCCTCTTCTGTGCAGGCTTGCTGGTCTAGGGTCTTCTTACCCATTACGGGATGCTGCTCCACTCCATCCCGTGTCCATGCTCTCATCATGTCTTTCTTTCTTTCTTTTTTTTTTTTTTTAAATCTCTTGCCTCAACCTTTACAACTTTTGGAATGCTTTTTCTTCTATCTCTTCTCTCACGCCCCTAACGTCTCATAGAATGGTCACCACAGCCAGGGTGGGCACTTGTGCTCAGAGCCTAGAATACAAATTTCTCAAGCCCTCAAAGCCACCTGTGGGCTCACCTCCTCTTCATGTTCAATTCCAGTTACAAGGGCTAGCCATTGTCCTACCAATTGAACTGTTCTCTGGGCTCAGTGGTAGAGTGCCCACCTAGCAAGCACAGGGCATAAAAAAAAGAAGCTGAACAGTTTTCCTTCCTTTAATACCTATCAACCCCAGTGCTGCCTAGGACACTTCCACACACTTTCCGGGCCTTCCATCCCCACACTGACAGGCTGTCTATACCAGGACCTTGCCCTCTGTGCTCTGAGCCTTCATCCTCGAGCATCCTGCACAGCTTCCACTCTTCCCCCCCCCCCCCACCAGGGCCAGAGGTTGTTCTGTCCAGAAAGAAAATCATGAAATTTTATAAGGCCATTCACATTTAAACTAGTCAAATGAAAAATGCAGTACCTCAGTTATGTTATGGTGTTTCAAGTACTCAAGAGTGGATACAGTTAATGGCCACCATCTGGATACCACAAAGTCCCTTTGGGTAGCCCCAGGCAAGAACAGTTCCCAAGGGTCAGGGGTTTCACCCTTTCTCAGGCAGAATAAGCTTTCCAAAGACAAAGGCTCCTAACATATAGCAAGCCCTTCATTCTATGTGTTAAATAAAGCATGTGAGCATGAAAAGTGTCAGCAAAAAGCAGAATGACCTAGAGAACATGGTCCAAGCAAAAATGTGGGAAGGATGAACCAATAGGCATTTCCCTTTCTTAATAACTCCCCACCTTGCAACTGCAGATTTAAAACTGAGATATACCTGAGATACTAATAATGCTGGCATTATTAGTTGTTAGTGGAATTGAAATCACGTGGAGATACTGTACATGTGCATCTGAACGGTTCAAACAAGAAGCTGACAAGATCAGTGAATGACAAGGACATTGAACAAACGCTGTAGGAGTGCACCCTGCTGGTGGAAGAGGCCCTTGCTGATGGGAGTGCAGGATGGCTGAGAAGTGGAAGAGCTGTGCAGTTTCTTAGAAAGCCGCCTGCTAGGTATGTACCAAGGTGAAATGAAAACATATGTGGATACAAGGACCTACATGTGAGTTTTTATTATAGATGCATTCACAGTAACCCCTAAAGCAAGCAATTCAAACACCCAACCGGTAAATGACTGAACTGTCAATGGAATGCTATTCCCAATGACAAGGAACAAACTACTGTTCCACGTAGCAAACAAAGCTGGAGAAATTCAGCATCATATTAGGTGGAAGAAGCCAGATACAAAGGCTACAGTGCATGACTGAACTTAGGTGGCAGTCCGGAGAGACAAAAATTCACACTGAAATCTTAGCAGCAGCTGCCAGAGGCCATGGTGGGAGGAGACTGAGTGCAGAGACAGAGAAGGCGAGGTTGGGAGGCGGCAGGGTCTGATTTTGATTACAGAGATGTTTCCATGACTGTGCATGTCAGTCAACCTCTAAATTGCAAGTCATGCATAAATCTCATGGGTAACATCCAACTCTTACTTACCTCGCGCACAGACATTGGTCGTTATAAGAACCTTCTCTTTGCCATCTCGAAACCTCTGAATGATGGATGCTCGCTGTTCCACTGTGAGTTCCCCACTTAGCAAGGATACTTGATGGCCATCCTGCATCATCTCCACAGTCAGCCACTTGGCGTTTCGACGCGTCTATGAGAGAGAGAAAAGCAGTGGTCAAAACAGATTGGCTGTCCTGTTGTGCTCATGGGTGCAAAGGCAAATGCTGCAGAGGAATTCTGCTTCTTTCCTCCCTCAGCCTACCAAGAAGTCGCCTTAGAATATGGCATGACATTCTCTGACTGCAATTCTAAATCATGTTTTCTTAACGTAGCCAAGCTTTGGCCTTCTCTTCCACAAACTGATGACGAACCAAACCAACAACACTGCAAGAGTTCTTTCTTTGCAGGAGCCATCTGACTAACATCTTTTTGTTCACAATAAAATAGCTACCCAATTTATTCTTTCTCCTCCTCCTCCACTTCATCATCATTTTTGTTAAGTGGCCAAAAATCAAAACAAAGCAAGCAAACAAACAAAAAAACCCAAAACATTTCTAAAGCTAAGTATCTTGCCCAGTTTACCTGGCTATCCTGGGAGATAGCCATGACCTTGTTTTCACTCTACAAAGGACTTTGGTTCTCTGTACATGCCAGCAGATGTCAGGCTAGTGTAGAGGATATGTCTCAAGTCCCCACTCCTAAGGCTTAACATGTTCACACGGTAGGAATAAAAATAAAGCATATGAGTATGAAAAGTGTGAGCAAAAAGCAAAACACAATACCCCCTGACGCTACATAAAATATAGTGGGATATCAGTAGAAAATAACATCACAGACTTGGAAAAGCTACAGGAAACCTTAAGATAGGAGCAGGGCCTCTAAGAGGGACCTTTATTTAACGTCACACCTAAGGTCCTATCCCATCATCCAACCTTTCTAAGTTTTACCCCTGAACTGAAGAGTCTATTCCGAGCTGTCTGAGGATTTAGCTGAACACAGTGCCTAGCTAGAAGGCATTTATTAACAGTATAGTCTCCCCTTCCACTTGTATGAACATCTGCCCATGGCAAAGATACAGGCATCAGGCTTACCTGGCAGAAGATGATGGCCTGGCCAATGGTGATGCCACCGTAGATGTTACACAGGGCTTGGTATTTGTCTTTCCTGTTCTCACACAGCACATAATACTGCCGGATGTTGTTCAGGGTCAGCTCCTCTTTTCGTAACTTGATAACATTGGGGTCAGGGATGATTCGTTCAGCAAACTGCCACACAGAGTCCTCAAAGGTCGCTGAAAAGAGGAGCATCTGGCATTCAGAGGGTAACGCTCTGAAAGAGAGAAAGGCACATGGCCGATGCTCAGCTACCAGACAGTTGCAGCTCAAGCACTGCCATCAGCTGCTCTGTGCATACTTGTAATGTGCTCCACCTTCATACAAAAGTCAGACATCCTGAAATGTGAATCTCAGAGCAAAGCTTAGATATACATTCTGGAGGGTCAGCAGTCACTCACGTCAGTCTCTTCCTACTGTAAGATTCAGCAATCTCACATTGGACATATGTCTATAGGGAATGAAAGGAACCACTTAATTGTATTAACCAAAAGAAAGGAGAATGGAATGGGGGGGGTTGTTGAGCAACCAACATAAATGCTCTAATTATTACACAGTATTTTTCTGAGTAGAAAATAAAAGGGGCCTTTTAGAAGTTCCCCTTTACTCCTAAATCTTTCACTCTAACACATAAACACACTAACTTACTGGTTAGAGGATGGCAAGAGGGGAGTCGCCCTTGATCTCTGGCCATAGGGAAGAGCTGGATCCCTTACTTGAGGCAGCTAAGCACACACTACCAGGAGACTAGCGCAGACATTCCAGATTTGGAGATAGGAGCCATAATGATGGGTGGAGATAAATCACGTGGCTGATGGGGATGAAGCAAAGGAAAGCATGCATACTTCCTGGTAGCCTCTTCTTACCCCAGACTGGCAGCAGCCAAGCTCTACCTCCTGAAAGGAAATCAGAGCACCACATAGTTCTAATGCAGCCACATGACAAAGATTCCAAGTTGGAAGTACACTGAGCTGTCTCCTGGAGTTTTAGTTCTTCAGATTATGAAAGGGTGGGCAGCAAACAGACAAAACAGGAAAGCTGGCCAATTCAGAGACAATGTTGAAAACAGGAGTCGGGGGTAAGGAAGGGACGGAAGTCATAGGCCAAACCCAAACAGCAATAATACTACCTTGCAAAAAAATACTGAAATTAGCATCCTCAGAGAGGGAAAGGCAGATGTCGCATTTATAACACAAGAAATGAAGGAGAAGACGCAGCCAGAAATACACCAGTAGGATCCAGGAAGGAAAGAGAAAACTGAAGACTGCCTTTTAACTACTGACAGAAGGAAACGTGTTGTGTATGTAAACATGTTCTTGTTTTGATCCCAGATGTGGTATATGGGACTGATTCAGATTATCCACAGCAGCAAAGTGTCTGCCTCATGTGTGCTCTGAGAGGGGCTCTTTGCCCAATGCAGATAGTTTAACTCTGAGGTCTCTGGAGAGGGACTAAATGCCACAGCCCAGAGTGTGTTGGGGAGTTCTGAGAAAGAAGAAGGCTGCTGGTACTTCCCCCTGCTGCTCCTGATTGCTGTTGATTCAGTTTGATGAAAAATTGGAGATATCTTGCAATGAAGATTGGACTTTCCACAAGGAACCAGACAACCCTAACCACCAGGAAGTAGCTAAAGAGAACTTCACCCCTTCTCCCCACTAATCTGTCTTTCCTACCTGGTGTTGGGGTGTTGGGATGCACTGGGGAGAAGAAGGGAGAATGAGCCTTAAAAACCCCACAATAAAATAGTATAAAAAGGCCTTCAGAAATGCACAACAAAACACAGATTAGCACAGTACCTGGAGGAGGATCAGGGTTTAGGACTAGGTGCTATGGGGAGGGCCAATGTAGAGACAGATGTGAAAGGCAGTGTTTACAAAATTCTAAATTTGGGCTGGAGAGATGGCTCAGTGATTAAGAGCACTGGCTGCTCTTCCAAAGGTCCTGAGTTCAATTCCCAGAAACCACATCTTTGTTCACAACCACCTATAGTGAGATCTGGGGCCCTCTTCTGGTGTGTAGGCATATATGCAGGAAGAGTATTGTATAAATAATAAATAAATCTTAAAAAAAAAAACAAAACAACCCACAAAATTCTAAATTGGGCTTCCTCAAGAGGCCAGTGCTGAGGTAAAAGGAGCATAGTCTGTCAATTATCTCAGCCTTAGCACCCAAATCTGTGTTGTCCCTGGTATCTCCCTCCATGACATGTTTACAGTACAGATTCTTGAGCTGTGGGCTGTGGCCCCATGTGGGGTTGTGAAATAGTCTGCAATTCAGTCAAAGGTATCTGAGCAGACAACGATCATCAGTTCATTCAAAATCAAACACGTAAGAATTGCTGCTCAAGACACTTGGCTCGAAGTGGTCACCACCATATGCTTACCAGCTTCCTACAAAGCTCTCTGCTCTTAAAGAAACATCCCTTCGCATGTTCTTATCAAACTAGTATGTCATAATTGTGCTGTTTGATTTTAAAACTGCTGAGTTGCTGACTTGAGTTTCATAAAAAACATCATTAACTGTGGCTTGGGGTTTAAAAAATAAGTTTCTAGCAATTTCCAAAATGGTATGAGACATATTCCTGCTCTTTGTATTACATGCTTATGCAAAGTGGTATTCCCAGCATTGGCAATTTAAAAAAATCAATTCCAGAAATATTGAATATATTTTGTTTCAGACAAGATTCAATTCTTGACATAAGGAAAAAGGCATATCCATCTCATCACTATGAAAATTTGTTTTATATGCATACTAACAAACTGTTTTTTTAAAATAAACCTGATTTATTTTCAGTAAATTCTTGCTATGCATACTTATGTTATGCCATGTGCCTAAATATCTGGGGTCACGTAAAAATTTCTTGAAAATGAGTCCCAAGTACAGAAAGTTTAAGATCTGGTTTATACAATCCTAAATGGGATGTTTCCATCAAATCTGTCATCTCAGAGCTCAGGGAACAACACAAAAGTGGATGCAGAAGGAGTGTAAAGCCAGAGGGATGGATGATGACAGGAGACCAAGGACCTCTTGAGCAAGGCTCACATGACCTCAGAAAAACTAAAGCAGCAAGCATAGGGACAATATGGGTCTACACCAGGTCCTCTGTGTAAAAAAAAAAAAAATATATATATATATATAAATATAATATAAATATATAAAATATATAAAATATATAAAATATAAATATATATTATATATAAAAATATATATGTAAATATATATAATATATATATATATATATATATATATATATATATATATATATATATATATATATATAATGGCTTTCATCTTAGTATTTTCATGAGACTCCCGAGTGTAAGCACAGTGCATCTCTGATTCTTATGCCTGCACTCAGGACTCTTTTTGTTTGTTTGTTTGTTTGTTTGTTTCTGTTGGTTGCCTTGTCTGGCCTTGATGTGACAGGTTTGGCTTTATCCTATTATAGTTTATTTTGTTGTTTGGTTGTTATCTCTTAGAAGCCTGTTCTTTTCTAATGAGAGACAGAAAGGGAGTGGATTGGAGGAAAGAGGAGGTGGAAAAGAACTGGGAGGAGTAGAGGGAGGAAAAACTGTTATCAGGATATACTGTATGAAAAAAGAATTTAACTTCAACAGAAGAAAAAAAGAGACATCATCTAGAGACCTAAATAAAATGTCTTTCAAGTAAACAAATGCAGAAGTGCTGGTAACAGATGACACAGCTCTTTCACTGTAAGAGCTGACTCTTTCAAATCAATAATGATCAATTTAGAACACCCTTCAAACATGCACATCCCAGTAACAAAAACATGGCCATGTCAAGCATGTTGGTCATGTCTGTAATCTCAGTATTAAGAAGGCTGAGGTAGGACTGCCATGAGTTCAAGGACAAGCTGAGCTATATGGTTAGTCCTAGATCAGCCTGGGCTACAGAGAAAGTCTTTCTACATACATACACACACACACACACACACACACAGAGAGAGAGAGAGAGAGAGAGAGAGAGAGAGAGAGAGAGACAGAGAGAGAGAGACTTCAGTTTTAAAAATGAAGATGAAATCTATGAACTTTTCATAAAACAAAATAAAAAACAGGTTTGCTCATATCTTACCCAAAGATAAACTAGCTGTAGAGTGTAAATATAAGTTCTGGCAAATCCTATTTGTCCCATAAACACCTTAGCAAACAAAACAAAAAATGATACCAACAGCTGTATGTCTTGCATACTTTGTAACTGACATCTTACAAAGCAGGTAATATCTGACCAATGGCATTGAGGCTTTCATTATCAATGCTTTTGGCTACTTTTCAGTTTAAAGTTTACACTTAGTAAGGTCTTTTAACCATGAAGACCTGTGCTCATGTGGTGACTATTACTGTTGGTAGCTCTGGAAAGATGTACCATAAATGAAGACAGGGGTCCTCCTCCAGACTGGAAGCAGAGAGAGAATGAGAATAGAGAACGGATCACCAGGACACAGAAATGGTACCCTGATTTAGTAACGTGTGTAATTATTTCCATTTTAAATACTTCTTCCTTGTAACGACTGTGTCCTATACGCTGGCTCTCTCCACAGCTGGCCATTCTAAGAAAAGAAACAACTCAGAGACTTTCTAGGACTGGCAGGCACAAGTTTTGAAAATGAAAGGGTCAACAATGCCAGCGAGAAAAAGCAGGATGGAGAGGAGGCAGGAGACCCCAACAGCAGGCTAAAAAAAAATCTGGGAGAGCAGGATAATGCATGGAAAAAAAGCCAATAATCAACTCCCCAAGAAAAGAATAACACTATACTGCTTGGCCCAGCAGTGAGCAGTGTGTGCGTGTGCACTCTGAATGATATGAGCAGTGCCAACATAATCAAACATAATTTAACCCCTGAGAGGAGAGAGAGGGAACAGGTGAGAGCAGTAGTTTAAAAGAATGCAGGCCTGCTTTCTATCCTGGGAAGTCTCAGGAAACAGTAATGTGAGCATATTAAAGATATGACATATTATTTAAGATATGGAGGTTGTTGTCAGAAAAGACAGGCATATTCTCAGGACTGGGCAGGGCAAGGAATTACTGTGCTTCAGTATAAGCCTTTCATTACTACTGAATTTAATGTTGAGTAAATACTACTTTATTAAAAAAGAAAAAAAAAAGAGCACTGGAGATTTTCTAACTAACCCCCCCCCCCCATCCCTGTAGCTTGCTTTAGCTACTTTGCAGTTTCCTCTTTTTCCCATCCTTCATTCCCCTGTTTTTAACCCCTATCACAAGACAGGAGAGAAAGAAGAGAAGGCAAGGAGAGAGGTAGAGGGCTCCAAATCTCATTATTTTCTTCTTGTTTCTTCCTTGAGTGTGACTACTAACAAACTAAAACTAATCTCCCCGAACAACCAACAACCATCAGCCCTGGGTGGTCAGGGTGCTAGCATTTACATAGCCTCTGAAAAGTTCCCAGAATTCCAAACATTACACAATCACAGGAATGATCTGCAGCTGGCAAAACCATGCCTTTGCTAGAGCACGAGGCAAATCATCGTCAGCTGCTTCGAAGCAGCCACATATCTCCATAGCTGGGATTAAAATCAAAACATATTCTTATAATATTTGTTTTTTTAAGAAACCAAAAGTCCAGAATTCTCATTACAGATTACAACTGAGCGAGTATGAGGAAGGGTCCAGAAATGCGTTATCTGAAGCCCTTCAGGTGACTTGATAGAGAAATCTGGAGAAATGGTATGATTTACTTACAAATTAGAAGCAGAGACAGGACTAGACCTGCTCCAACACAACTGCGTTTTTTTATTCTATCCCATTAGCTATCACATCTTCAAGGCAGCCTTCAGCAGATTCCTTCAGGATTCTGCACAGGATATAAAACATGACTGCAAAAAGCTGGTGCCACTCAGGACACACACTTCACCTGGAAGCCTGCACTGCAAAAGTAAAGCAGAGAGGTGAGCACACCGGATGAAGGTAGGAGTTACAGCAGTCTGAAGGTTTCCTGAGCTGGTGAAAGTAATGAAAACCCAAAGTCAAATCAGAGGTGAAAAGGGCAAGAAATTAAATAATGAAAGTAATTAGGAAGAGTAGACACACAAAATTCATCATTTAGACTAAAAGTCCAGGAGGAAAGGATGAATGTAAAGATTACCTTTGGATACGAATACTCTGATCTGAGAATCCTTGGGTGTCGATCATCACATCTGCTTCATCCAGGACAAACACACGAATCTTAGTCAAATCAATCAATTTTCGCTTGAAACACCAATCTAGGACAGTCCCAGGAGTACCAATTATAATCTGTTTGGTGACTTCAGTGCCCCTAGGAACTGTAGAGAAAAGGGTTTTAAGTGTTTTTGTAGATATAAACTGCCACACTCACTCTTAACAGGACACAAGCCAGGGTGATATATTTCTTGGTGGCAAGAGAATAATTTTTCCAGCACAAGCCCTGAGGGTCATGGGTGTATTTAGAATCTGCAGAATTTTAGGCCAGAGTTCCAGGTTTATAGTAATAACAGCCCTATATGTTTGATTGTGCTCTGTGGTCATTTGAAAAGCTATGCTTGGATAAACTGGATATAGTCGCATCCTGTAGGTCACTCAGGAGGCTGCAGTGAGATAGATGCTCACTTGCTCATCTAAGACCAGCCTGAGCAATACAGTGAGACACTATCTCACACCAACACACCAACCAACCAACCAACCAACCCAAAACCAAAACCACTACCCATCACCATCACCACTACCAAAAACCCCAAAACCAAAAGCAGAGCAAACAACAAAAAAAGCACATTTGGAATTTCTAGTCTGATATGGATTAATGGCACAGCTGTGGAAACTAGTTAGGTCTGGCAGTACAGGCTGGGAGCTCCCAGATGCTCTGGAGACTGACTGGATGGGGTGAAGGGCCTGGCCAGTCTGCTCCTGGGAACTGAGACACCCCATTTCAGCAACAGGAAGGACACATCCTGAGCGAGATCCACTTATGGTGGAAGCACTCACTTACCATGCACACTGCCCTAGTGATTTTCTCCAGCTCCCTGCAAACAAGACAAAACCCTCCAAATTGCAAAAGCCTTTCCAAATGGGAAGTGACAAGAATGTTCGCTAATAGGCCAGATGTAAAAAGTATGGGGTACTGGGAAGCTTCTCAGAGGGTGGTGTGTGGTAGGCTTTCATTTTGTGAGCACTCAACGAAACAAACATGCATATACATGAGCTCAAAGAAGAGCAAAGAGCTTTTTGTCCTTCTCTGGAGGGCAAAGGTGGGCAAACTTCCACCTCCTAATCTTCCATCCTTTAAAGTTTCATTTTTCCATGTTAAGCATGTAATATTATAATGAGAAAAAAATCCCCCCTCCCAAAATTAAAAAAAAAAAAAAAACTTGTTTGGCACAAGGTCTCCAAGTCTCAAAGAGCAGAGTACAAAAAAAAGACATCCTCTTACAAGATATGGAAACAGTACACTGTTTGCTGTGTCCTCATCACATTCCAGGCTGCGCCAGTGCTTAAGTCTGGATCGCTTCCTTTCCTAACATTTCCCCACTTTAGAGAAGGCAGAGAAGTTATAGCAGCCTTATTAGGTGTGAAGCCAGGATTTACAAGTAGCCAAGACAGGCTGACTGGTACATACTTCGATTTCCTCGAATGGCATACATCACTTCAACATCCACACAGAATTTCCCCATCCTTTCAACCACACGGCCAGTCTGCAGAGCCAGTTCATAGGTAGGAGCCAGGCAGAGGCACTGTGAGATAGAAGAGGAGGAAGAAGGTTCATACAAGCCACTGTTCAGTTTGAATCACAATTAAATGTTGCACATGAGGAGACACAGAAATGAGAAAATTATGCTGAATCAAGCATTTTAAATTGAATATAATTTGACAGTTGATAAGTAGTTGATATGTTTGGGGTGAATACTCAGAGATGTGGGGCGCTGAAGGACAAAGAAATAGTCACTTTACATATTCTTCTCTACAAGGTTGTTTAGAAACACAAGTTACTGGTCACTGTCGTTGGATGGAGAGAGAAAGGGATGTAGGGACCTGGGAATCCACGAGGAAGGCAAGATAAATCATAGCTTGTACAATACCTACCACCTCTTGCTTGCTCTTAAGAGCTGCCTGTTTCCCGAATACTCTGCTTAGTCGGCACTGTAAATATGTAATCCTGCCAGAATAATGCTGCCTCTACTCCCATTTGCCAGGCCACCTCCCATAGAAGTCATGATTGTTGAATGGAGATGTTGCTTAAAGAAACTGACATTTACTGCAGCACGTGCAGTATCTGTGGTGGAAATATCTACAGTATCTACAGAAGTGCTCAAAATAGCTTCCACACATTTTCAACACATGGACTCAAGCACGGCGACCTCATCTGGAAAGTACACTTTGTGTTTGGCCTCCATCACATGTGTCCATAGTTTCTGGGGCTCACTGGAAGCTTGCTGAGAAAGGCTTTTAGCATATATAGGAAGTCAGCCTGTGAAAGAACTTGGTGAGTGTGCTTTGGAGCAAACAGGGAAAGAGTAGCAGATTCTTTTTGTGAAACGAAATGAGGCCAGGAGAACTGTGAGCTGAGTGCCTTGATCCACCACTCTGTGTGACCGCAGGAACACACTTTTCTTCCAAGGGTCTCTGGTAAGTGAGTGGGGTAAACTGAATGCCCTCTGGCCCTATAACTAAGCAGCCATTATCACTATATTCTTACTTATCCCAAACATAGCACTAAAAATGTATGTGGTTTTGCTGATGCCCTTAGGACAAAAACATTCACTCACTCATTCATTCATCATTCAATGCTTAATGAATCATCTCTACAATCCAGGCACTATGCTGGATGTGAGAAGTCAAGTGTGAGCAGATCAGTGCTGATCCATGCCTTTGGAGTGCTGTCTTTACAGAAGGGAAGCAGACTCAGGGAGATTTACTAACTTTCCCACCCCCTCCCAACACTCAGCTAGGTGGGCAGTGGTGGCAAGGCTGGGACTGGAGGCAGCTGGACTCCAAGGCCAGTGCTGTGCATCACTCTCCCATATTCTACCCAATGATCTGCAGCAATCACATATTTGCAGAAGGACCAGGCGTTGCTTAAACATTTCTGGCATTGCAGTTACAATTGTTTCCAGCACAGCCCTTCCTTACCTGTGGAAACAATTCCAAGGCATTCACTCTGCTTAGCATTGCTAAGACAAAGGCAGCTGTTTTTCCCGTTCCAGACTGGCTCTGTGCTATGAGGTTCTGGGGACTGTGAAAAAGAGGAGACAACTAGGTATACTGAATACAAGATCCTGGGTATAAATAGAAGCCAAAAAGAACCAACTTGGAAGACCACTACCCTGTAAACTCACGGATGTGCGAGCATCATAGGGAGGGCCATCTCTTGGATTTTGGATGGTCTGTTAAATCCCATTGCATAAATCCCTTTTAGTAACTCTTCTTTTCTGTAAGGCAGACAGATAGAATTCTCAGTCACACAAGGTCTCTGCTTGTCGGTAGCCTCATTAATATGCATGCCAGTAGCCTTCAGAAATGCACACTTGAAAGGTGAGCTTCTGAGGTAAGCCACTTTGCAACTGAGTACTGTCACTTTTCTATGACAGGGGTTAAGAAGGGGTAAAGTCCATTACGGCGGGGAGGGCACGTTGCTGGTCTCACTGTGCCTGTAGTCAGAAAGCAGAGAGACAATGCTGATGCTCAGCTTGCTTTCTCCTTTTCTACATCTTACTCAGTCAGAGACCCTAGCCCATGAGGCAGTGTCACCCACATACAAGATGCTCTTTCCTCCTCACCTAAATCTCACTGGAAACACCCTCGGAGACACACCGAGATGTGTGTGATCTAGGTCATTCCAAACCCAGAGAAGTTGGCAATGAAGATTAAAGCTCTACAAGCACTGAAGGTAACTTAGAAATACATTATTTACACCTTAACCCTGTCCCCTAATTATATACAATCATGCTTCTAAGCTGAACTACTGAAATTGTAAGCTGGCCTAGAAGCCTAAATTAAGGGAAGTTGTAAAGGCCTAAAGCCAAACCTTCTGTTACAGGTTTGATGGGGATGAGCATTCATCTGATAAAAGGAATATAATCATTTACGATAGTGTTATTTTTGTATAAAATTGGGAAACAAAGTGACATTTTTGGCTTAATTCCTTTTCATGAATGACCGAATTATTCAGAAAAGAAAAAAGTGAGGTGATTCCTTTATCATTTATCTCAGATTCAGTATACTATAATCTCATCTAGCAGATGCAGGAACTTTAAATGCATCTTTCCCGTACTCCTCTGCCTCTGCAAAATGTCAGAATGAGAACAGCACAAGTGGACTGGAATGTTTACACCTTTCATGAGTTGCCCATACATTTGGACGTTCTTTTCTTTTTTTTCCTTTTTTTTTTTTTTTTTTTTTTTTTTTTCAAGTTAGGGTCTGTGTAGCTTTAGCTGGCCTAGAACTGTCACTGTAGAACAGGCTGGCCTCAGACTCACAGAGATCATCTCCCTCTGCCTCCCAAGTGCTAGGAATAAAGGAACACACCATTATGTTTGCTACACTTGGATGTACTTAATTTGGTATATCACTTGGTAGACGATTGGCAGTTATGTTTTAATCATAGGCCTGTCTACCACTTAGAAAATGTCTGGGCATCAGGATGTTGGATATTTTCCTTTACATAAGTTCATATGTTACCACATTTTTCTCTTGGAAACCAAATATTTGGGACCCTGCCAACAATGGCCAAATGAGAAACAGGAATGTAAGCCTCCACAATCAACTAAGACATCTTTCAGATCCATAAGCCATTTCTCTACTACAAAGTAAAACTGTGCTAAATATCAGCAACACTGAGCTACAGCAAGTCCTGGGATGAGCAGTCACACTCACTGGTCACACTCACTCACAGGCTCTTAATTCAAACAATGGGGACCCTGAGGCACTGACAAAAGGTGTGTCTAGATTTGCCTTTTGGTTGGTTGGCTACACTACTACATAACCAGGTTCATCTGCCTACTGTGCATGGCAAGCAAAATAAGCCTGGTGTGGCCACATGTATCTGTCACCTTTTCTTTTTGTTAGACTATATTTTCTTCATGTCCATTTCATCCCTAGGAGATGAAAACTCACTTGAGAGAGTTACTCATTTTAATACCGTTTGAAATAAGTTATGGTTAGAAAAGTAAAAGCTTGTAACTTCTTAAAAGGTGGTAAGGGTTTGGCAATGTTTTGGTCACCAACGAGTCTGGATTCTGATATGGACACTGACAACATGGTTGTGCTTGGCTGGGCATTCCCCTGACTCCTGCAAGATTAAAATATTCCCTACCAAAATGTGCTCAGGCAACTTGGGTATCCAAGTGTTCCTTGAGTTATATTTTAGTTGCATGTAAAAATGATAGGATCTACTTTAACACTGCATACTAGAAAATGAAGGGGAAGCTGATGGTTTTTAGAACCAGCATACTAGCTTATTTATGCTTACTAGCATAAGCACTCTTAAACACTAAATGTTAAGATACTCACAGCCGCAGTTCCTCAAATGTTTTCACCGAGTAGAGCGGAGAGCTGGGATCCTTCTGTAAGACTTCCACTCGGTGGCTGGATTCTACTAAGGACTGACGGATTAATTTGTTTAAGAGTGAATTGGCTGCCAAATCCACTAGAAAAGCAAAACCAAAAGGGGCCATCAAGCCTCCAGAATAGCATCTAATTGTTATCTCCCATTCAGCAGCAGACTAAAACAACTGCAACTTATTCTCATCTTCCTTCTAAAAGAAAGTTCTAGAAGGAATGCCACAGCACTGAGAATTCCCCCCCCCCCCTTTTATAAGATCCAGTTTCTTATGCTCTGTTGCACTAACCCTTGACCTTGAACAAATTAACATTTTATTCCAACAGGACGTAGTTCTTCCTTGCCAAACTGAAAATTCTTAATCCACTCCTTGCAGTTTCCATTTCAGCTTAGTCTAAAGAAATATACCCCCTCCTAATTTTTCTGATAGTATTCATTCAGAAAGAAAACAAAGATCTTTTTTGTTTTCAACAAAATCCTATTCATTAACACCGTTAAGTGATGATAAACCAATGCTTTGTAGGTACATGCAAACAAACTTGCTTCCTACCTACATCATCTTCATCATCATCTTCTTCCGTGTTAAGAGAGCCATCTAAAAGGTAAAAGAGAAATAGTAATTGTAAAGATAAATGTTGAGCAAAAATATACAGTGCGCGCTTAAAATTTCTCAGATTCTACAGTGTATGCAGACAGAGCCATCTCCTGGGAGAGTAAAGCGACTGAGGAGGTGGACGGTCTTGAACGCAAATTAAGGAAGCCAAAGCTATTTCAGCTGGCAAAGACATGAGGAAAGCAAAGGTGTTTAATTAAATTAGTTTGCTTTAGCCTAACAGCACTCACCTATGTTTGGGACTGTGGTACTCCTAATACCACGAAGGTTCTTCCTGGGGTGGACGAGATTTGAAAACTATTGAAAGGCACAAATTTCAACCAATGTTAGGAAGCAGGACATCAAGCAGGAAGCCTGGTGCTATCCTACAGCGAGGGCAGGGAAGACCACCCCAAGCTTCCTTTGCAATGTTAGGGAGTAATGATTTCATTTCAGGAATCAGTGTACTGTATGAATTATCATCTAATAGGACGGCAGTTTCCATGGTCTCTCTTTATAGGGTCTCTTAGTCTGAATATGGGCAGTACCTGGGTGATGGATGGTTTACGTCTACAAGGGGAGGGTAGCTATAAAGATGAGAAGCCTGCTAAATGGTCAAAACCAGGAGAGAGAAAACAGTAGTGCTAGGACTAGCAGCTGTGTTTTCCCTGTGGATTTCCAGGGGTCTCTGCCCTTTCAAATCAAAGGCCGATCTTCTCCAGGAGTATCCTTTTCCGTGGCCCTTCCACCCAGCCCACACCTCCCCCTTATCCCTTGACACCCCACTCCATAAGCCACCCCAGCGTTCCCCATCCCCCAGGGGACTTCCTGGGGAGTCCCTTTTCTAGCCCCCGCCCCCGGGCCCTCCCCTGCACAGCGGCAGTTACGTGGCAGTTCAGCCGCTCGCTCTCCGCCGCCCCAGCGTCGCCTCCCCAAAGTAACGACGCCATAGCTGTGGTCTCCGCTCTCGCCCCCGGCACGTGCTGCCTCCCCTGCGCGGGGCAGCGCCGGCTCGGCTCAGTGGCCAATGGTCAGGCTCCGGGACCGACGTCCGCCTCGCGACCACCCGTGGCACGGCGCAGTGCGCAGGCGCGGGCCCGGCACAGAGCGGGCGGAGGGAGAGAGGTGCGGGGCGCAGCTGTGCGGGACACCCGCGAGCTTTCCGTTTGGCTAGCCGGCCATCCCCACATCCGAGAGAAAATGGGCACGGAGGCGGTACCCACTCTGCGCTGCAGGCTCTCGTGCAGGTGTCTCCCCGGACAGCCTCGCTCGGGCATCACAAGGTGTGGGATTGCAGTGGACAGTGGAGGGACAGATGGGCTTGCCCAGAGGTTCGGAAAGAAAGCAAATTCAAGTGCAGACTTTCGTCTCGGTCCTAGATAAATGTGATGTGCCCGCATACACACGTATTTTATTTTTTGTTCTAAGGCGTGGTCTCTTTTTAAAGCAATCCGGACCACCACTACCTATGACATATACTGCACAGCTCTGGGGGTAGATCCCTTACGCTAAGTTTGGGCCAAATAACCAGAATTTTCAGTTTTCCTCCTGGAATTTTAAGAGTTGGGCAACATTTCTAGAATTGGCAAAAATAGAAAATCAAAACTGAGGCCATGATCTCTCCGTGGTGCTGAAACAGAATTCCTTGGCCCTGTTCTTCACAATCTTTCAGTCATTTTTCAGGCGATAGTATTTCCCTTTAGCCTTTGCATTTATATTGCAATATATATATAGTAATATATTGTATTGTAATTATATTGTTATATATATATTTACTCTCAATGTTAAATTTCTGTTAATTAAACAGGATTGGGACAGGATCTTCAATCTCTTAGTTTCACATACGATAGCCAGCATTTGAAAACTTCTCTCATTTTAGACCAGAACTATAATTTCAACATTTGTTCTTGTATTGATTGTTCCTTAGGGTAAAGAGGAGGCTGCATCAGAAACCTGCGCATGCGGTGGGCTTTGGCTTAAAGCCGACACTCGGGCCAACAACTACATTTCCCAGAACCACAAGCGTGCCTCCAGGGAGGCCGCGCATGCTCACTGGAGACCCGAAGCCACGGCTTCCGGCTAGTAGCTGGACCGCGAGGTGAAGACCGGAAGGTAAGTTTGGACTCTCTCAGGTGGGAAGCTTGAGTTCCAGAGGGGAATTGAGCAAATGGAGGGAGGCTGAACGGCTACCTCTGCCCCTGTAGTTAGGTGCTTCAGGAGGGCGCCAGTGTTTGAGGTGGGATTAGGACAGCGCGTGTCGTGTCTTGCCTGGGACTTCTTGGAGCTAAGAAAGTCCCACCAGCGGTTCTTAGCTTAGAAGGCCTCTGCTGTGTCAGAATTGCTTAAAATACAAACAGTAGCAGTTCATTAAAGATGGTATGGGAGGAAGACGTGGCGGGAATTAGTTTATTTTGATTTTTTGCTTTACACAATACTTTCTAGAGTTAATGATCGTAGCGCATCCTCAACCCTTTTTCACGAGGAATTGTGTATCCACACATTTTAGTTTCGTACATTTGGGGCTATTTTAGGGTGGATGCTTACTGCACCCAGGAATCCCTTTTTGGGTGTTTGGCCACCGCCACGTACCTGTCTTTGTAAATTTATCACCACACTGATTAGAAACCTAGTGTGCTGACACAAACAGGACTGGGCCTAGAGTTTTTTTTTTTTTTTTTAAATAAGTCCGCCTGGTGACTGGATTGATCTGGCCCAGTTCATGCTTATGAAGAACTAAACTGGGATACTTACTGTTGGGTCTCAGACCCAGGACAAGTGGCTGAGCTGATATTTAACATAGAAAATACACCTGGCCTCCAGGTTCTTCCAGCATACCTCAGTCCCAGGGCATGGCTGGTATACCCTGACCTCCACCATGAACTTTCTCTTCTCCCTCTCCATGGTGACTTCCCTGGCCTTGTTCTTTGGGAACCAGTGAACCTGCCCCAATTAACCTACCCAGTTAAGCTGCCTTTATCGAAGAGGGCCTGTACCTGATAGGAACTCAAGTGTCTGGCTCTTTGATCACCTCCTCCTGACAGGCAGCCTTTCCAGACCGCTGAGGAAGACAGTGCAGCCAGTCCTGGTGAGACCTAATAGACTAGGGTCATCTGTAAGGGAAGGAGGACCTCTCCTATCAGCAGCGCACTTGGGGAGGGGCATGGGAGGAAATGAGGGAGCTGGGATACAAAGTTAATACATTGTAGTTTAAAAAAAACAAAACTACCTTTATCCTTAATCTGATTTGAATCAGCTCACTTCTTCAGCAGAGAAAACCTTACCTTGAAAAACCTTTTTAATTTTGGTGATTTGAACTTTGAGGTCCAGCAAAAGGTAAAACCACAACTTTTTTTTTTTTTTTTAAAGGGCAAGTGTTTTGAAAAGCTGAAATACTTTTAATCCTGCACCTAGAGTTAAGTTTTAATTCTTCCCCATACTCTGCGTGTATGGCAGATCTTGCTGTTTGACTTACCAGTCAGTATCACTTGCATTCATTCCCAGGCATCTGTGCAATAATCTTGGCTCAGGCATACCACCAAGTTTGCAGTTTTTACTTGGAGTGAATGTACCCACAGGAAGTAGCTGAGCCACTGATTTTCTTCCTGATATTTCTACCAGTGGGTGGATCTGGGGAAGTGTATTCTATCTGTCGCATCAAGTTTGGAAAAGTATGTTTTCGCAGCTAGTGATTGCCAAACCGATATATTTATATTGTTTTTCCTTCTTAAAAAAGCACTCATGCCAGCTTTCAAGCCTTAATTTAGTGCTTGAGATAAACAACTCTGGTTTTTAGATATTTCTTACTGAATTATCAAGATCTGTACCCAGATAGTCTAAGTCATTTTGTGTCTGTCTTCATGTCAGGTCTTTATGTGAAAAATTTGAGTATCATTAGATGTTCAGAGAATCCTGACCTAGATCATAGGTCCTCCTTACATTGGGAAGATACTTAAAAACAAGGTTCAACAAGTATTTTTCTAAAATTCTTTAATAGATGAGCTTAATACCCACTAAATTTAAAAGAACCACCACGGTTTACAAGTCTTTTCAAAAATGGCATAACTTTGACAAAATCCAAATTTCAGGTAGTTTTTCTGCCTTTCAATTGTTGTATTTAAGAGGGGCAATTTAGCAATGAAAGTGCTGTATGATACCTATGTGGCATAGCAAACCTAGGAAGAACCAGTGAAGTCCTTAGTCTATGTTCTGTAGGCTTTTCAAGTCAGTTGTATTTAGAAGAGATAAAGATCTAGGTTATCACTAAATCCTGTGGAAGGGGAGAGAGGTTTTTTCTTTTTTCTTTAAAAAAAAAAAAGACTTAAGAAGGAGAAAGAGGAAAAGGAAGCTTCTTGGGCATGACACCATTTGCAAGGTCACAACGGACACCCCAACGGAGGGCAGATCTTTTCTTCTCAGTTGGCACTAGGTAGTTGTTTGGAACATATACATGTTGAGGCTTGGACTGGGGTTCTGTTCGGGAAAGCATTTGTTCTCGTACATTCCAGCGCAACTCCTTCCTATGATCTTCACCAGGAAACCGCATTGAATCCCAATCCCTTTTGTACTCAAAATATCTGGCTACTCGGTCTATCTTTCCACGGTTTCGGCTTAACTGATCCAGTCTGGGGAGTATAAAGGACTTGGGTCTGCTAGCAACAATCAAGTCTTGTTCATAAACGGGAGGGCCCATTTCTTCTCTTTGTAGATAGCAAATGAGCTGATCTTGTGAAATCCCTTGGTATTCACATGGCAAGTTAAATTTTTGTGAAGTGTCAACTGGGGATTCTGTGTCTCCTTGGAATTGCAGGTTCATTAGCCTGTGTCTCAAGTCCCAGAGATCTACATCACTTTCTGCACCAGATTCAGATTCACTGATAACAGACTCATCTGTCACTAGTACTTCCCCATCTGGCTTTCTTCGTAGCACCTTTCTCTTCATCACTGGCTTTCTCCATTTGTGGGAAGCCTCTGAAACTGTTGATGAATGGCCTCCTGTATGTGGGTAGTGCAGTTGCACAGGAAGACCAGGTCTCTTTCCTGGTGTTATTGTGGCTTTACTGTAGGGATCATACTGGGCAGCCTGGGCCTCTCTTCTTGTATCTCCTTCACCCTGCCCTGCACAGATATGTGTAAAAGCTGTAGCTGCAGCTAACATCCGTTCTTCTGGATCCATATTGACCCATTTTTGTCCACCAGGTGCTATCAGTTGCTCCATTGCTTCCTCTACACTATAAGGCTCTCTGTAAGAGATAACACTGGTTAGTTTTCTTGTCTCAATCTTATATGCAAACGGAAAATGGCAAATAGTTTTGTAGTGGGGATATGTCTATTTCTTGCTTTTATTTCCACTCTTCTTACACTTTCTATTCCTTGTCACATTTAGTGGTTCCCATAAGGGCTGAGTTCTGCATATGTCTTTTAACTTTACATGATGCTTAATGGACATTATATAACATATTTAGAGGATGCTTTTGTATATGGCCATACTCTTATGTGTTTATTAATCCACATAATCCTTTCATTTTAGGATTAGTTCATTTTCATAGGAAGCTTCAAGATCTTAACTGATCATCGTAAACAGTGTAGCTGGATGTAGCGCAGACACTCTGAATCAGACTGTTTATTTGCTTTTACTCTTAAGAGATATAACCTTAACATCAAAAAGTAACATTATGGGGCGCGCGCGCACACGCGCACACACACAAATGGATATACTCCCAAGATAATCTGTTCTAATGAAAATATCCAGTGGTTAGTTTCCTGATTGGATTTAAGGTAGGTATCTAATTGCCTGCTACATTGTTTCCCTATTCTTTTTCTCTTGAAATTGAAAATTATGCATGTAATTTTAAACAAGGATTTTTCCCCTCCCTGAAGAAATTTCTATCTAGAAAACTGCATTTTCCACATTTCAAACTTTTCATGCTATAAAGGAACATGGTGCAAGACCTCTCATAATTTAAGGAGAGTTGTGGCATTTTAGCTGTCAGTATATGAAAACTTACCTAAGTTTTGTCAAATTTATCTAGTCCCTAATTGACATAATCTAGTCATATGCATATAGCATGGGTTAAATTTCCAGAATGGAATTACCTCTAAAGTTTTCTACTCCTCCATAGTTATTTACTATCAAACTTTCTCATCCTTCTAGACTATTCCACAACTGTTCTCATATACTTGAACATATTTTCCTAAGCTTTCCTATTTTTGCATGGAATGTCTGGTCTTTGCTCATTTACTTTTCAGTTTGTTAACATTTAAAATCAAACCTAGGCCTTGCGTAAGTTAGGCAGATGTTCTACTATTTTGCTACACCCCCAAGTTTTGTTTGTTGTTTACCTTTTAAATTTATACCTAGGTAGTCACTTTTCTTTCTCCTACAGTTCTTGGGTTTCTGTATTGTTTTACTTAGAAATGCCTTTCTCCTAGGGATTCAGCTCAGTGACATGAGTGATTGCCTAGCATACAGGAGGCTCTAAGTTCAACTCCTAGTGTTGTTTCCCTAGAGTATTATTCTCTGATAACAATATAAGCAAAGGCCAACTTTAATCCTAGCACTAGGGAGGCAGACGCAGGCAGATCTCTGTGAGTTTGAGCCAGCCTGGTCTACAGTTCCAAGACAGCCAGGGCTCTGTTACATAGAGAAACCCTGTCTTGAAAAACCACCACCACCACCACCACCACCACCACCAAAAAAGGCACTTTTCTGTATTTCTTGTACTAATTTTAGTTTGACTTCAACTACCAGATCCAAATTATGTAGGATTAATTCTTGTAACTATGATAGAAGTCGTTTATAAACATGAAATTTGGTTGTAAAAAAAAAAATAAAAGTAATTACTACCTTTTTTCTGCCATTAAAACTGTTTAAAGTAAGAAAACTTTGTCTCCAGGTTTTAGTCCTAATGGGAAATATAATCATTGATAGTATTTCTTCAATTAATAAGATAGCTTCTGTTGTGCCACCTTTAAGAAAAAACAGAACATCAGATAACATATAGGCCGTTTACTTGAAATATTATATCAAATAGAAACAGGAGTCACAAGTAGCCCACATAAATCTTACCATTAAAAGTACTGGACAGATATACTAAGAAATCAAGAGGAAATGCTATTGGGGAAAAAAAAAAAACAGCCAACATGAATCCTTAGTCATCTTGATTAGTGAGAAATAGAGAAACTGAGGAATTTTCCTAAATTTAGAAAGTTAAAAGGTGAGGGTTTTCCCTTTTCCTTTATTAGTTAGCCAGACAGAGTCTCTCTCCCAAGTACTAGGACTCTAAATTTGCATTACCATGCTCAGCTTAGATATTTAATCATGTGACACTGACATCACCAAGGAAGCAGCTCTGACACTGATTAATCATCATTTCACTGTGTTTTCTACAGGCGGATCTGCATGATTTCTTTCTGGGGCTGTCATGGCTGAAAACACAGACAGAAACCAGATTGAGAAACTCCAAAAGAGAGTAAAGGAATTGGAGCAGGAGGTGGAAAGACTTAAGAAAGAACAGGCCAACACCATAAAAAATTTAAGTATCAGAGAAAATTCTTTAGGCTCTGGAAAAGCTAAGCGTGCATTTGATTTTAGTGCTCATGGGCGAAGACATGTTGCCCTAAAAATAGCCTATCTAGGCTGGGGATACCAGGGTTTTGCCAGTCAGGAAAACACAAGCAATACCATTGAAGAGAAATTGTTTGAGGCTTTAACCAAGACCCGACTAGTAGAAAGCAGACAGACCTCTAACTATCACCGGTGTGGCCGAACAGACAAAGGAGTTAGTGCCTTTGGACAGGTAAGGGCCAGTATATTGTTTCTCAGAGACATTAATAACAGGACATCTGAATGCACATACCGAGCCTTAAGATCATCTTTGATATAGTTTCTCTTAATTCCACAGGTGATTTCTCTGGACCTACGTTCTCAGTTCCCAAATGGCAAGAACTCAGAAGATTCTAATTTAAAAGATGAAGCTGACGATGTTGCTGAAGAGATCTGTTATACCCACATTCTCAATCGGGTGCTTCCTGCAGACATCCGAGTATTGGCATGGGCCCCTGTAGAGCCTAACTTTAGTGCTAGGTTTAGCTGTCTTGAGCGGACTTACCGTTATTTTTTCCCTCGTGCTGATTTAGATATTGTTACCATGAATTATGCGGCTCAGAAATATGTTGGTACTCATGATTTCAGAAATTTGTGTAAAATGGATGTAGCCAATGGAGTGATTAATTTTCAGAGGACTATTCTGTCTGCACAAGTGCAACTAGTCCAGAGCCTGGGTGAGGAGAGAAGCCAAGAACCTTTCCAGTTATGCCAATTTGAAGTGACTGGCCAGGCATTCCTGTATCATCAGGTTCGGTGTATGATGGCTATCCTCTTCCTGATTGGCCAAGGAATGGAGAAGCCAGAGATTATTGATGAACTGCTGAACATAGAGAAAAATCCCCAGAAACCTCAATATAGGTAAGTTAAGCAAACATTAGTATATCCTCATTCCTTCCACCATTGAAATAACTCTGCCCTCATTAAACTTTATACTTAAGTGTATGAGTTTCACCTGCATGCTAAGTCTGCGCACCCCTTGTGTGTCTAGTAACTACAGAGGCCAAAAAAAGGTTGTATGTCACTAAGTGGGTACTGAGAATTGAACCTAGATCCCCTGGAAGAGTAGCTAGTACTCTTAACCACTGAGCCATATCCCCAGGGAGCTTCATAAACTCCTAATTTGTAGAATGTTATGAACATTTAAGAGGGGTGTTACCTACTAGTTTTCTCTTTCTCATTAGTGAGGAAATAGATATTTGGACCCACTCCTATTTCCCAGCTTCTGAAATTACAGGGAAGGTAGAAAAGGTTTTTCTTTTGTGAACAGGCTCTGGCTAAACAGACACCAGTAGTTC
The DNA here is from genome assembly GCF_907164565.1 of Psammomys obesus. NCBI lineage: Eukaryota > Metazoa > Chordata > Mammalia > Rodentia > Muridae > Psammomys > Psammomys obesus. The sequence continues at coordinate 356,504 of NW_026586173.1, read as the reverse complement.
ATTCTGAGGTATTGAGAATGCTATGAACAAACATGGATAAATAACATGTTTTAAAATTTCTGGTATCATGGGGAGCTCTATCAACCCATGTCGTGGCAATGGTACCACTGACATTTACTTTCCTTCTTTTTTAAAAAAGGAGGAGTTATAAAGTTGCTCCAGATTAAGACAGTGTTATATTTTCTTAGATGTTACCACTGACATTAGTAGATCTTCCCTGCCCCCTTAATCTCAACTAAAGCTCAGTATTTTTTTTTTTTTAAAAAGTACTGGCTAACTGATACATATTTTCATACTTGTTTCTCTTTAGCATGGCTGTTGAATTTCCTCTAGTCTTGTATGACTGTAAATTTGAAAATACCAAGTGGATTTATGATCACGAGGTTCAGGAGTTCAATGTTACCCACCTACAGCAGCTATGGGCTAATCATGCTGTTAAAACTCACATGCTATATAGTATGCTGCAAGGACTAGACTCTGTTATGGTAACATGTAGGGCAGGAACAAAGATGGATGAAGCAACAGAATGGAGAAACATTAAGCCTTCTGTCATAAAGCATACCAGTGCCTTTGTAGAAGGAGTGAAAATGCGCACATATAAGCCCCTCATGGATCGTCCTAAATGCCAAGGACTGGAATCCCGGATCCAGCATTTTGTACGAAGAGGACGCCTTGAACACCCACAGTTACTCCATAAGGAAGCAACAAAAGCCAAAAGGGACTGTGCTGACACAGAAGAAAATACTGTTTTAGAGAATCCAACCAAGAGAGTCTGTATAATAGATGCAGAAATTAACAGCATTGTATAATCCCAGGAAGCTAAGATCTTTACTGGGATCTAGGGTGCAACAAGCTAAAATTCTAATGACTGATTCTTAAAAAGTCCTTACAGCTTCTTAAATAGTAAAGGGTCTAAATATTCTCTAATCCCTGTCCAAAAGAATTATGAAGTGAAAGAAGCAAAAAGCACTTGTCACTTATATGCTCCTGGAAATCTGTGCTTTGCATTTAAATTCATCAAAACCTGGTCTCACAAATACTATTTGTTGTTCTTTTTCAAGGCAAATGTGATAACCACTAATGTGAAAGATTTTTGCTTTAGTGTCTTACTTTTTAAGAATGTAGAAGTACCAAATTCCATCAATTAAAGATTAGGTTGATGGTTCAGTGCCAGGTATGAAGCTACCTGGAATCTACCTAGCTCAATGTAGCACATGTTTTTAATGGGGCAGCCAAGTGCAAAGAAAAGTGGCAAACTTTCTAAGGGTAAGAGTTTTTTTAAGTTCTGAAAAAAAAAAAATGTTATGTTGCACTAGTCTTATGACCTTTAGAGATGTAAAAATACTTTTGGTTCTTGTTGACCGAGTTCTGAAAGGTTCACCTTTGCAAAACTAGGACAGGTGTGTCCTAGTTTTGCGGTGGGGGTTTGAGCCAACTAACCAACCTTTGGGTGGAGACAGGATCAGGAATTCAAGGTCATATCTTCAAAACAGTGAGTTCAAGACTAGCCAGGGCTATTAGAAACTCTGAACAACCAAAGTAGAAAAGGCTTTGATTCTAAGGTGGAAAATAAAGTTGTTTGCAGAGTTGGAAATTAGCACATACTTAGTATACTTGAAAATTGACAAAAGCTTAATTTAGGTAAAACAGTTTGTCACAGTCGTTATCTTCAGGGACCACCAAGCAGTTGTAAAAGCAAGAAAATTATGTAGCAAAAGCATTGCTAATATTTATAAATGCTAATATTATTCAAATGTACAAAATTCTTTGTAACAATAAATACCACCGCAAAACAACTTAAATTCAACTTATTAGTAACTGTCACTGCAGTAGTGTTATTCACATTTAGCACTCCTGAAGCTGCTAAATGTAAGGAACACCTGACTGAACAGTTAGAAACAATATTTAAGGTAGTCTGGTGCTGCCTAAGTGCTCGTAGGGGTAGAGTATAGAATCAAAGACTTCAAGAAAAGAATTCCAGGTTTAGAAGATAAAAGAACTTAAGAAAAGTGAAGTTATCCAGGTGGATCTCTGAGTTTGAGACCTGATTTACAAAGTGAGTCCAGGACAGCCAAGGCTATACAGAGAAACTGTCTTGAAAAAAAACAACAACAACAAACTTGTGCAGAAGTGGTACAACATAATAGCTTTCATATCCTAGCAGAGGAGGCTGGAGAACAGTGACACAAAGTAAGATTTCTTGTCAATTTAACATTCTGAAAAGGACTACTTTTGTCCTTTAATTTTAAAAATTCTTAACTATTTGTGTGTATGTGCGTGTGCACACGTGGGTATCTGCAGAGGTTGAGGAGCCTCTTTAGATTCCTTGAAGCTGGATTAGAGGCTCTTGTGAGCTATCCGCTGGGTGCTTGCATCTCAGCTATGATCCTCTACTAGAGCAATTTCTTACCTTATTTTGATTTGCCTTGACTGAAGTATTTACGTTAACAAAAAGGAAACCTAGAAAAGAAAAACTGACTTTAAGAGATATTGTTATTTAAAAAGTCAACTTCAAAGCAATAGTTCATTAGGAAAATAAAGCCCTGACTAAGGGGTATTATACACTAGGAGTCTATAAAAGCAAGAGTTTGAATGAAATCCTTTCAAGAGGTTGCCTGGGTATGAATATTAAAGAGAATAGGTTCAGTGACCTTATCTTTAGTAGTCAATCAACTCAGAAGAAGCAAATGAGAAGCTCCTAAATGTATTTTTACAGAATTACTTCAGAGGGGTAATATTTATACAAACACCAAGGTACGACTGAATGTTAGAAAAAAATGTAAAGTAGGGCTCAAAGCTTAATTTCTTCATTTAAAAAGTGGAACTATTTCAATAGGTTTTTAAATTTTAATTGAAGTGTGTGTGTGCATGCATGTGTTTATCTCTTCTGGAGTTGGCCTGGGGCGATTCTGGACTAAAACAAGACAATTTTTAATGTCATTCTTACAAGAGAGTGATAAAAGTCTCATTCCTTTGTGTTCAAACTGTGCCCCCTTCATTTTTACCCCTCAAATATGTAGATGCTTATAAAGTGAAATGCGACTTTTCCTAATGTCTACAGGTTATGGTCAGTTCCTTTGCTTTCTAATAAACACGACAATCTCATGCTAGAGAAACTTAGAAGCTAAACAATCTTATATTTTGTGAAAAAATATGGTTAATATTGACAAAAACACCAATTTTTCTTAAAAATTTCATTACACCTAGTTACAGCTCAAAAGGATTCAGAGGGTGTTCTCTGTGTGTGTGTGTGCGCGCGCCTGTTTTTTGAGGCAGGGTTTCTAAAAGTATCAGCCTTGGCTGTCCTACAACTCACTCTATAGACTAGTCTGGACTCGAACTTAGAAAGATCTGTCTGTCTTTGCTTCCTAAGCACTAGGATTAAAGGCGTAGGCCACCATTCCTGGCCAGAGGCGGGTGGAATTTTTAACCTTTTAAATCCCTCGATTTGGATATAACTGAAATTATGGTGTAATTTCTAAGCCAAATGACAAAATGCCCTCTAAAAAAACTGATTACCTCGATACACACATTGGAGTGCTTTAATTTATTCACTTGCGTCAGCACTGTGTACTGAAAAACCTAAGAAACTTGAAAGGTCCCTATTTTTGTTTGCAGTATTATTGTACAGCTTTTATAAGACTTTTCTCTCTTTACCTGGGGTAGGACAACCCAGAGCGGCTCCTTCAGTTTTAACCGCTATCCTAAATCTTAAGCAAACACAAAGGACGGCTGGTTGTGGCCATGAATCCACGAAAGGTGGAACCCAAACGCGGGGCGACTTTCCTGCTCTTCCAACAATAACGACAGCGGCCGCACCATCTGGCCGCGGGCGTGCCGGGCTCGGCTCCTTCCCTGGGGACCCGGACCCGTCCCCGTCCCCAGCCTCCGCGCTGGCCCGAGGACTCCGTCCGCCCGCTTGGCCGTTGGGCTAAAAGTGGCGCAGACAGGGTGCACATTGTGACCTGGGAGGGCTCGGGGGGCCTCTGCCCCTGCAGCCGGGTCAAGACGCCCCGGGCAGCGCACGCCGGGGTTTACCTTGAACACAGAGCCTGGCCCAGGGAGGAAACGCGAACCCACGCGTAGCGGGGAAGAAGCCCCGGCCTCCGCCGCACCCCGTCCTAGCAAAGGTCCGCCGCCCCGGCTCCGCGCACGTCACCAGCCGCCGCCGCACGGTCCGTCCCGCCGTCGCTCTCCGCGGAGCACCGCTCCCGCCTCGCGCAGCCGCACAGGCCCGGCGCAGTCGTTAACCGTCCGCCGTTCGAGTTTAAATCCCGGAGCGAGCCGCGCCCGTGGCTGCGCGCACCGGCTCTCTCATTGGCCCAAAGGCTAGGCGTCCTCCACGCCTACGTAAGGATTGGTGCACGTTCCTTTCGGCCCTCCCCTCGGGCCGGAAACGGGGTTTGGGGCGCGGAGCTCCCGAGGGAGCCCGCCGGGCAGCGGCGCGGAAGCCGGCCTCGGTTGTCTGGGTGTCGGTCTGGCGGCGTGGCAACGGGCTGGCCCTGCCTGGCGTCGTCGCGGGGAGCGGAAGGGAGGTTGTCGGGCTCGGCCGGCCTGGCTCGTGGGGCCGCCCCCTCTGGGACAGCCTGACCAAGGCCCCTGCAGCCCTCCCGCGGCACAATGCTCTTCCTTTTCTGAGCGGACTCTTGACAAAACACAAATAACTGGTGTGTTTGTATATGAGTACATATATGTACATATATGTATATATACACATATATATACACGTATGCTTGTCCTTTTTGGTGTAATGTTTTATATGTACGTACCTGGAAAAAAAAAAAAAAAAAGGACCCTAGTGCTGAGGCTAGATGGAAAAGAGACCCCTATAGTTCAACATTTTAGTCACTGGGATGTATCGAATCCAAAGAATTTCGTCCGAATTCTGACGGTTGTATAATCTAACACAAATAAGCACGAGTTTATTTATTCATTTATTTATTTTACATTACTTATATGAGTACTCTATTTGCATGTATGCCTACATGACAGGAGAGGGCATCAGATCCCATTATAGATGGTTCTGAGCCACCATGTGGGTACTGGGAATTGAACTCAGGACCTCTGGGAAAGCAGACAGTACTCTTAACCTCTGAGCCATCTTTCCAGCCCAACGAGTCTATTTCTTAAGATCTCTAATGCTTTGGTTGTTGAGATGGTTCAGCGGCTCAGAGTTCTGGCTGATCTTCCGGAGGTCCTGAGTTTAATTCCCAGCAAGGCGGCTCATGATCATCTATAAAGGGATCTGATGCCCTCTTCTGGCAGGAGGTGTACATGCAGACTGAGCACTCGTACATAATCAGAAATTAGAATGCTTAACTCTTCCGAACACTTAGTCCTGTCGCTTACCTACCTAGCTTTTTCTCAGGGTCTCTTTGCTCTCTCTCTGAGGCACTTGGGAATTTATTGAAGAAAACTGAATGACTTCCCCTTGAAGTACATTCTTTTCTCAGGAACGATATCCTGTCTTCATGTTATGCTTGCATGAATATTTCTTTGGCATAGAACCTACAGTTAACGTGTCTCAAACCAGGGTAGATTATTCATTTTTTTTTTAACCTACTTTTGGACATTCAGTTTTACCCTACACCTCAAGGTAGGAGCTTGCCATGTAGCCCAGGCTGGCCTTCATCTCAAGATCCTCTCTCTCTGGTAGGACTGCTCTGCTGCCCTGCAGATGAAGAAGCATAACCACAGTTACTACAACTACATTTGCTTCATACATGATAGTTCATGTGATTTAATATCTAGTGTTTAATTTTTCACCTCCTTCTCCAAGTCGGAATTCAGAGTTGCTTACTGGGCTCGGTCAGTTTATGTTAGTTTCATTTATTCTGGAAATATCTCAGCCGGGTGTGGTGGTGCAACCTTCAATCCCAGCACTCAGGGAGGCAGAAGTGGGTGGATCTCTGTGAGTTCAAGGCCAGCCTGGTCTACAAAGTGAGTCCAGAACAGCCAAGGCTGCACAGAGAAACCTTGTCTTGAAAAAAACAAAACACTGTCCCCAGAAAAAAACAACAAACAAAAAAAGAAGAGAAATACCTCTATCTCCCTTAGAGTTTACTTTTTAAAGGTGCCAAGTTACTGGATTTTGATGACTCCCTCTCTTGAGTGTCTTTCCTTCACTTTTGAGTGCCACATAGTTCTCTTTTATTTGTTGCCCCTAACCAGGTGTAGTGGATTTTAACCCATCATCATCTTTATTCATAGGTTCAAATATTTCCAAGTGATGCATGGTCATGCTTATGTTAACCAGTCCTGTATGATGTTTCTGCTCATCTTACCCCTTTGTTGACATTTTTAAGTGCCCTCAGCTATATTTCTATGAATATATCTTGTTTCTATCATTTTTATTTTTTTTTTGTCTTCCCAGTATAGGGGAGTGACAGTAAAGACAAAGAACAGCAAAATGAAAATAAGTAACTTTCTCTTGACACTGCTGCTGTAGCCTGTCAGTTTGTCTATCCAGCCTCTCTTCTTCATTGTCTTGCTCAGTTGCTCCTAAGTTTCTATAGCCTGAATTCTGTCTCATTTGTAAATTCAGGCTGCTTTTGAGGGTTGCCAGCAATCTTAACAGTCATCAAATTCAATTGTCTTGCTCAGTCCTGTGAGTATCTGATAATTTATCCAATAACTATTTATTGGGCATTCATACAATTTACTGTGGAATGGTTTGGTGATTTGATAGTTTAATAAAAATCCATCAAGTGTGAGTCTGAGAATGCAAGATCTTGAGTTTGAGGCAAGCCTGGGCTACATGAGACTGTCTCAAAACACAAGAGGCTGGGGAGATAGCTTGTGGCAGAGCACTTGCCTGACGTGTGCGGGAGTCTGGGCTTAATCCTCAGTACCAAAACCAAAGACACAATCTCAGCACATGTGAAACTTGTTTAGGAGTAACTGACATTGGTCAATCAAAAGTTAAAATTACAGTCTGTTAGCATTAAGGGGAGGAAAATTGTTCATCGAGAACTTCTAATAACAAGGAGACTCAGGATTATGTCATGAACCAAGAAAGAAAGAAACCACTGAAAGAAAGTGGAAGGATGTGGAGGGCAGAGGTGCAGTGAAAGATATTTTACAGGTAGTGGAAAAGCATATGCAAAGACCTAGGCAGGTAGGAGACTTAGATTTAAGAAACAGAAAGAGGACTAGAAAGAAGGTAGGTGGTAGAGCTGAGATTAAGAGGTAGGTCAATGAGAGCAATTCTGACTTTATCCAAAGAGCTATAGAACTGGGTGTCTGAAGCAGAATTGGGGCATGCTATAAAATACATTTACTCCTGAAATTTTCTCCCATGGAGAGAATAATGAACTAGAGGAGTGCATGGTTTCATGTGAAATCTGAATGGGAGATAATTGCATATTCCAGGTGTAGGTTGTGGTTCTTTAGGCTAGGGTGGTAATGGGCAGGATATTAAGAAGAGGACACAGAGATGTATTTTTTGTCTATGTCCAGAACGCAAATTTTCTGAGGTGTGAGAGAGGTGTGGTTTATTCATTCAGAGGTTTCAGAGGTTTCTGGTTTGTGCAGCTGAATGAAAATATATTCCTGGGTGAGGTAGAGCTAAGTTTTGAGCATGTTGAATTTGGGGTGTGTGTTAATAGTCTGTTGCTATTATTACTTAACAGAAATTTAAATGAAGGAAAGATTTATTGTGCTTCAAAGTTTGAGCTCATGCTCATTTAGCTCTACTGTTAGTGGTTGGGGTGGGGCGGAATATCATTTTGGGTGTGTATGGCAGAGCAGAGCAGCTGGCAATCAGAGAGACAGAGAGGCAGATAAGAAGGGACAGGGCATGTCCTCAGTTACCTACTTTCTCTAACCAGGCCCCACCTCCTAATAATGCTATCAAATTATGAACCTTCCCTGGGTTAATCAACTGACGAGGTTGGAGCCCTCTGACCTAATCACCTTTCAATGAGTTTACTCACCCACTGGGGACCAGTTCCTCAAATCATCAAGCTTAGGGTATGGTATGTATCCAGGAGATACCTTGAGATACCCTTGTGGGATGAGAGTAAGCAGTTACATTGAAAAAAAAAAAGTGTGTTGGTGGAGAAGTGACTCAGGGGTTAAGAGTCCTTGCTGCTCTTGCAGAGGACCCCTGTTTGATTCCTAGCATCCAGGTTGCAGCTCTCAACCATCTGTACTCACCAGGGGAGCCAACGTTTTTTTCTGACCTCCACAGGCACCAGGCATGGTGCAGACACATACATCAGGCACAACACTCATAAACATAAAATAATGAAATAAATAAATGTGTGTTAAGCAATGTTTGAGAACTGAGGGTAAATTTTTTACACAACACCCTTCCTTTGTTAGATTGGATAAACTTGGAGTGGTGAGTAAGTGAGAAAATGCACATTAGCATAGTACCTACCAAATAACTCAATACATTATAGACACAGTGTGGTATTGTTATTCTTTATTCTCATTAGATGATGGTTCCCTGCTTTTTCTTATATCTTGAATGGATCAATCTGTCCTCAACACTACTGCCACATGAGGTTTCCTAAAAGGATAAGTCACACGGCATACGTACGTACCTGCAGAGTAAACTCTGTCCATGGACCCTGTGTAATCTGGACCCCTGTGGTGGTTTGAATAGGAATGACTCATGTATTTGAATGCTTAGTCACCAAAGAGTGGTGCTATTTGAGAAGGATTAGGACTGTAATGAAAACTATGCCAATCTTTTTTTTTTTTTTTCTCATTAGCTTACATTTGTGTTTGTGTATGTAATGGGTGGCCTGAGACCATTCTTAATCTAATGTAGCCCAGAGGCCAAAAATTCAGTCACGTGTACTCACGCTCAAGTGTGTGTGTGTGTGTGTGTGTGTGTGTGTGTGTGTGTGTGTGTGTATAAAAGGAATCTCGTGTATTGTATGGATGAAACACCTGTCAATTAAAATCCTATGGCCTATGGCTGAGGCAGGAAATGGGGTGGGACATCTGGAGGCAAAAGGGATTCTGGGACAGAGACAAGTGTGGAGGATTCAATTGGTAAAATGTGAGGAAGATAAGTGCTGTTCTGCCCAGTTCACGAACCCCAAAAGACCAGGAATAAAGAGATTCCACTGTAAATACATGAGGTTCTTTTTATTATAAATCATTACAAGCTGCAGCTTGGGCTCACACCCCCTACCACCGAAGCGGTGAGAGCCAAGAGCCCCATGCTCAGGTTAGTTGGGTGATTTAAAGATTCTGGTCCCTCCCAGCATGCCCAAGGCAGGGGCGATTCCTGCCTGGCAAGCATCTATTGATCAAAATGCTACATTTTGAACTGACTGGCTATAGGAAGGTCGCCAGACCATTAATGATCTGGTGTCCCTCCCTAGGGGGATGAGCCAGTTTCCTAACAACTGTATCTCTAGTGGGTGGGGAAAGAATACAATAAGGCGGGTTCTTCCCCTCAGGGCATTACTGGACTTCTCCACCCAGCTAGCCTTAGTTCAGGCCTTAAATATTAATAGCTGCTGATTGGTCTCTCATTTCCCCCTTTCCCATGATCATTTGAAGACCCAATCTTGGTTCTTCCAGATATGACCCCTTGTATCCTATAGATTTACCTTTTTATAATGGGATCTGAGTACCATTAGTGTATTGCTCCCAAACATTTTTTCATGAGAGCCATCAAGCAATTTAAAATACAAGTCCCAAAGATAAAAATCAAAATGAGTAGGGGTCCCTTCAGAGTGGATATAGGGGTAGTAAGCCAAAGAGAACTATTATCCTTTTCCTCTAGTGTCTCTCTAGGCTTTTAACCCAATTGCTGCAATATTAGTTCCCATTTCAGCTAAGCAGATGCCCAAGATAATAGCTAATGCCGGGGAGCCAGCCCCTTTTGACTTATCCTACTAATTTACTTATCCTACTAGGTGGGATTTGGGCAAACATTATCTTCTGGAGCTTCTTCAGTTCTGACAATTGGACCGTTGGCATCAGGGGCTAGAAAGGCTGAAATGCCAGTCAAAGGCTGGGCAATGGGGCAGTCCCAAGCATCTGGTTAGCTGATCCACCCAAAAAGGCAGGGAGCAATCATGTCAGTTTCCATGAAGTCCAGATTTCAGCTTGCAGTCCATAGCTGATCCCGGAACAGAGTCAAACAGGTGAAAATCTGCTGAGACAAATTCAGACTGGAGACTGTAGTTGAAATTTGTCTATTAAATGGGAAGGAGCAGGGAAAATCTCATCTGCAATCCTTTTGAGCTATGCCAGATCCAGGTCACATCCTGAAACTCATATGAATTTTTTTGGTACACAAAAGGAAATATATATTCAGCAAATCTAACATAACATTCTGAGAGTAACAGGTAAAACTGCATCCCACTGAATAAGTATCAGTTAACTGTTTGTTTTATAACCTTTATAAACAACTTAAGTGTGTCCACGGTCCAGAACCCTAACACTTCTTCTGTGGGCATAACTGTTGGTAATCAGCCACCAATGGAGCTTGGCTATTTCTCGTACACTCAGCATCTACTTTTAGCCCCCATCTCCATGTTCACACTGGAAAGTTAGGCAGAAATACATTACTGGCTTTAGTGCTAAACCCTGGATGCTTGGATTTTTCTTTATAAAGTAACTAGAAGGAATAGGTTTAAGATATTGCTGTGTCAACGTCTACCCCAGAAATGGCAGATATTAAGAATACCATACTAAAAGTTATGACTTTTGGGTTAAATATACACATTAAATAGATGTTCTTAACATGATGAGAAGCACCTTTAAGTCTATCTCCAGAAGACAACCAAAGGAAATTAAAATCTCAAGCTGGTGACTGAATAATAAGCAGTCAGTACTCCTTCAACTTATCAGAACTCTATTGATTAATGCCAAAACTCTGAACTTCTGAAATCTTATAACATAAGCACAACAGTAGCAAAGAGGGGGGAGAAATCTAAAGTATCTCCCATTTTTAATATGCTTTAAATTATTTTTATATCTTTATAACTCATCATTATATACCTTAAAACATCTACTTAGACTCTCCAATCTTTTTTTGCATTTATTAACCTTGAAACATTTTCTCAGACCAAATAACAACACTCTCTAGATTTTTACAACCTAAACTCCTATATCCTCAGACCCTACTTAAGCTCCATATTTTTTTATTCATTTATTTATCTTAAGACACAGGCAACTAACATAAATCCCATGAGCAAGGCAAACCTGTTTTTCTTTCTAAATAAGAGATCTAGTACTTAGGAGTTCTAGCTAGCTAATGAACTGATCAATGAGCTAACAGTGGATCTAATTGTCTGCTCTTTAGCTGCAAAACTATCATTAGCTTTAGCATAGCCATCAAAGTGATCAGAGACCTGAGAAGGATAAATTATAAGATAAATAAATATACCAATCCATATGCCAATTAAAATGAAAGAGATGACTAGTTAGTCCATCATCTAGGCAGTGTCTCTGGCTCCTGTGGTCTCCTGGCATCCTGAACAGAGGTGGTGAACAGGCACAGAAGATGAGAGACTGTTTCTGTGGAAAGAGGAACATGAGAGATTTTCCTCACCTTGCCTCTCGCAATGTGAAACAATAGCTCTCCAGGTGTCCACGACTTTGTCCACAGTTTAGGCTGGGCCTTAGCAGTGGCCAGTTGGGGCAGTCTTGCCCAGTGGTTAGCATACCACAATCTAGGAGTCGCAGTCATCTGTTGTTGTGCCCAAATCTTCTCGGAGACCTTGGGGGAGCTACTGCCAGGATTTTGGGACTCTGTCATAATAAGCTTCCACATGTTAAAATGCCATATTCATCAGAACTCTGACAAGCTTGAGGGCCAGCATATCTGAGTTACTCTTTGTCTTTATCATCTGCTCTAAACTGTGTCCTATAAAACAGAATGCTATAATTTAATTCTGGCATATTCCTTAGATGCATGTTTTAGAACTATGTATTTTAAGGCAAATAGGCAAACTTCATAGTTACCCATCCTAGGTTTAACCTTAAAGAAACCTAAACAAAGATACTAGGTAAAGCTCAACATCTTAACCAACTGCAGTCTTTAGCATAACTTTAAGTCTGCCCTTTCTGAACTAAAATCAAAGCAAACCTTTTAATACAGTTTATAGTGAGGCTAGCAAATCTTGCTGATCCTACCACTTGCATTAAAATTGAACAGTAAAAAGCTTTGCACTTAGTACTAATCAGAGGCCTGAACATAACTGATAGACCCACACAAAGATTGTAACAAAACTACAGCTCCATCCTCTCTATCCCTGAACCATCGTGGCAAACAACTCCTGACGACATACTTCTTTTCCCAGTGTTCCTCCAACATTAGGACCAAGCTTAAGCACTTGGAGAAAGGACCCCTAACTCCACAGGCAGAAATGTTAGCGCTAGCCTTTAAGGTGTACCATGAGAGAAATGAGAAAGCCCACAAGCAAAACTATCAAATGCTGGCCAAGGCTGTCTGACTGGCTTTGACAACTGCCCGGGCTCCCTTGCCTCCTAAGGCTTGAGGACCACTGGGACCCTGTTACAAATGTGGTCAGGAGAGTCATTGGGCCCAGGCCTGTCCTAATCGCCCCAGGCTACCAGCGCCATGTTCAAAATGCCATCAAGAGGGACATTGGGTTGTTGATTACCCTCATAACCCCTGTGGCACAGGGACATCACTCCAGCAGGTGGCCCAAACCATACTCACTCTTTAAGGACAAACTGACTCACTGGCAGCAGTGGTATTTCAAAACCAACAGGGACTGGACCTCTTTACAGATGAAAAAGGTAGCCTTTGCCTCTTTCTCCAAGAGGAATGCTGCTTCTATGTCAACCAGTCTGGTATAGTAAATGACAAAATCCAACAATTCCAGACAGACTTCTAAAAAAGAAAGGAACAACTCGATGCCTCAAATCTTTGGGCCCTTTGAAAACCTCATATGGAAGTGGATTCGGCCCTTCCTGGCCCTCTTCTCATTTTTCTGCTTTTACTATTCACACCCTGCTTTATTAACTTCCCTACATTCCTCCAAGGACAAATTAAAAAAAAAATCTAACCAATTTAACAGTTACTCTTACTGGATTACCAATCGCGGGCTACAGAGCCTGACTCTAACAATTCCCTACTATGCCCTGATGGTGAGGATCAACAGTACCCCAAGAATGACAGTGCCCTTGGACAGCAGGAAGCAGCCTGAGGGCACAAACAACATCCCCTCCTCACCATCAACTCCTTTCTAGCTCCTCCTCTTTTATAATAACCCAAAGAGAGTGATGTTAGCAATCAGGCACCTCCATGACCAGCTCCAGGGACAGACATATCATCAGCTGCCACAATGTGACACGCTTTCCACTATCTCCCCTCCCTGTGCATGGGCTGCATCACCTTATAAAGGGACCTCGTCCCTTCCTCCCTGTGTCTTTTTCCCACCACCCCTCATCCAGAGGCAGTCTCTGTGTCCCCCTCCCCCACTTAGTGAACACAGAAAGTAAGACCTGTTGCATGGTGTGATTTTATGAATTCCACTATATAGTCACCTGAATCCCAACACCTAGGTATTTGTATATTTAAAGAGTCTCAGGAATCATTATTTTTTGAGCTAACAAATGGGAGGAGAGACCATCCACAATAGAATGGCAGAATACTACAGTGGTGTGCTTTAGATGTTCAGTGATGGAAGAAGTTGAAGAATTTCAAAGCTGGTCAGATTTTAGCAAAACGAGGGCATTTAGAGAGGCTTGGTGGGGAAAACCAGACTGGAACAGAACACTAAAGAGGCACAAGATTTGGGAGGAGATAAGAGAACACTCGAGATAAGAATGTCACCATTACTCTCCATAGGCCTTGTTGGAGTAGGTGTGACCTTACTGAAGGAAGTGTGTCTCTCGTGGGGGGGGTAGGGGAGGATTGAGGCTTCAAAAGCTCACAATAAGCCCAGTTTTTTCCTCTCTGCTTACAGATCAGCACCATGCCTGCCTGCGTGCCACCATGCTCAGAGATATGGTAATAATGAACTAACCTCTGAAACTGTGAACAAGATCGAGGCCGCCAGTGATCCAAGGTCTTCTGAGATGATCCCAGGAGAATTTCTCCTTTGCAGCTTTATGTCAGGTGTCTCCTGTCCTCTGCTTCTGCAACGTTTGTGAGCTTCCTTCTTCAATCACCTTGGGTTACCAACCATGTTGAGCGCCATATGTAAAAGAAACTTTTACTCAACTGTTTCAGTTGTTGACTCAGAAGCTTACTGCCTTCTTCTGCTAACCGAGGCCTAGTCCTGGAAGCTTCTAGCTTCCTTAACAATATATACTAGCCTCTGAAATTTACTGCTTAATAACATTGAAGAGTTTAAGTTAGCCTGAATATACCTCCATTTTGAAATAAAAATCTTGACTGGGAACTGATTTCAGATACCAGGAAATATCACAGAATGTACACCTGGCAGAAAACAAAGTTAACTCTCCTAGCAACAGCCTCCAAGAAATATAATAGAATAAATGCTTCATAGAAAACAGAGACAAACTCCCTGGCAATAATCAATGGGAATCGGTTGAGAATCAGGTGGGAAAATTTCCCTCAATGTTTCAGATATGGTTTAGAAAAATAGCCATTGTGATTATATGCCTTAGCCATTGTGATTGCATGCCTCAGAAAAGGTCACCCCGCCCTGCTAAACTTCATCCAATTCTGTAACGACAAGACTTGTGCCCCCCTGCTTGCTGCCATGGAAGCCCCCGGATCACAGACTTTTCCTTTAAAAATCCTGTTCACTCAGAGCTCGGGGTCCCACTTCTCTACTGCTGTGTCAGAGAGCCTTGGGTCCCGAGTTCGATCGCTCTTGTAATAAAGCTCTCTTGCTATTGCATCGAGTCGCCTCCTGGTGGTCTCTGAGGGTCCCGTGAACCTGTCATTACAACATCACTCTTTCTTGTTCTTGCTGAGCTCTGGGTTGGCTGGTTCAACTCAGCTCTTCTGGCTCAACCTCCTCTACCAGCTAACTTATTCAATCTGGCTTTTCTCTCAGCCTCTGAATTGCTCTGACTGGCATCAAAGTTACTCCAGCAATCTGCTATAATCTTCTAGTTCCTTCTCATTTTCTGGCTCCTTCTTTATTCATCTGAGTTCTGTCTCTGTAACCCATCTCTCTATTACTATCCTGGTAAAACTGTTTCCTTTCTCTCTCTCATTGCCCCTTAAGTAACTTCCCTTTTCTCTCTCTTTTTGTGAGAGTTGAGTGTATACTACTGTCATTTCTTTCTCTGATTCGTATCTATTTCTGCTACTCAATTAAATATCACTTTCAAATATGGGAGCTTCCTGTGTACAAATCATCTTTACCTTCTTTGTTTGGGATTAAAGCTGTGGAACCACACCTGGATCTAAGCTTTTCTTTACCTGAAACTTGCTCTATACAAGGCTGGCCTTGAGCTCAGATCTTTCTCCTGGGATTAAAGACATGTTTGTATTCCAGCCAGATCACACAGACCTATAAGGTCTTTGGATGTTATCTCTTAACAGTTGGATCACTCAGACCTAAAGGGTCTTTGGATGTGATCTCTTGCCAGAACAGCCATGTTCTGAATTAACATTCCTCTACATTAAGTTGTGTTAATCACCAATAATTCTATAAAAATGGAAAGTAAGAGGCATTTGTAGCCTCAGTATCATCCATTACCATAGCATAAATGGAAAATTAGTAGATCTACTCTCCAAATTTTGTTTTATAGGTTTTCCATCCTCTTCAATTCACCTAGCTATAGCTTGATGAAACAAACTTTTTTTTAAAATGAATATTCCTTCTTTTTAACTGGGTATATTGTCTTAGTTTGGGTTTTATGTCTGTGAAGAGAAACCATGACCAAGGCAACTCTTATAAAGGAAAACATTTAGTTGGTGCTGGCTTACAGTTTCAGAGGTTTAGTTCACTATTGTTATGGCAGGAAGCATGGCAACATACAGGTTGACATCGTGCTGGAGATAGCCGAGAGGTCTGAATCTTGAACCACAGGCAGTAAGGAAAGAATGTGTCACTGGGCATAGCTTGAGCATATGTAAGACCTCGATGCCAACCTCCATAATGACACAACTCCTCCAACAAGGCCACACTACACCTACTCCAACAAGTGTACACCTCCTAGTAGTGTCGCTCCCTATGGGCCAAGCGTTCAAACACATGAGTCTGTGGGGACCATTCCTATTCAAACCATCACACACATCATATCTGTTGTACTCGCCATACATGGCTTAACAAACACCACCAGTGTGATTTTCTTGCTATTAAATATACTACTATATAACTAGCTTTTATAATCTGAATTGAATAATTAGACCTGAATATAATTAGAATCTGATTGTAACTTCTTTTTAAATGGTTATTTTTGTTGAGAAAAAAATTATACTTTTCTATTGTACTACTTTGTTCTCATGACACAGCCATTGATACATCAAATCTGTTATCATGTTATTGCGTAATGCACATTTTCAAATGACAGTCTTTGAAAACATGCACAAATTTCCTACACATTAAGCAAAGTGACTCACAATTTGCCTTGGAAAAAAAGTACTCGTCTGTCTGTGTCTTGTTGAATAATCCTCCTTCATCTATAATTTTTTCTTTGGTTGAATTCTGGTTTTTTTTTTCTTTACATAAGTATATATTTGGAAAATACAAGTGAAGCAATATGATTTTAAAAACAGAAGTTTATTCAGTGATAATGTGCATTACATAATATAGATGTAGTGAAATTTATATTTGATAGTTTTAGCAAAGTGCACTCCTGTAAGAATCATGTTATAGGGCTATAGAGATGTGTCAGTGGTTAAGAGCACATACTGCTCTTGCAGAGGTCATGGTTTTGCTTCCCAGCACCTATACCAGGCGGCTCACATCTACCTGTAACAGCAGTTCTAGGGGCTCCAACACGCTCTTCTGGACTCCTCAGTTACCCTCACTCACAAGTATGCAAACTCATACACACACACACACACACACACACAAATGCACACATATACATAACATTTAAAAATAACATAAATATTTTGAAAAGGAATTATGTTTAGAAAATGCATCTAAGATTTAATTAGAAAACTTGTGGTTCACAAAAATCCATGCATTGTGTTGACTGCTTGAGAAAGTCGTCATACATTTCCTGAGCGCAGAGCAAAATTTGAAGGCTTGACATTCAGTGTGCCAACAACTTGGACTGAATCCGCCAGTACTTTGGATTTCCTGATACTTTGCCTAATAAGATGCATTTGAAGTAACTGATTATATTTCTCAATGAACTGATGTTTTACCTTATAGCCAAAATCTGTGGTTTTACAATATGACTAGCAATCTATTATTATTATCATTATTATATAATTATTATGTCATCTTTTACCTCCCATTACTTCTTTATCTCAAGAAAATAGAAGGTCCAAAGTAAAGGGGCTCTGTAACTCATCACTAGCATGACTTATGTTAAGCAATAGTTACACACCTGGTTATTTTGGAGGAAAACAGAAATCCTATTTTGTGCATGCTCCTTCTTATCTCCGGGGGTACCTGACTGACATAGCTAGTGCACAGGCAGGCACTATTTCTTGGAATGTGCTGCACAGACCGGTCCTCTGTTTGGGAGGCATGTGACCAGCTCAGGTGACAAGCCCCACTTTGTCCTTTGGCCTTCTAGAAAGAAGATGTCGGTTATGCATGAAGCAGAACTGTTTTTGGAGACAGAGCGGTAAGACCCTATGAGACACAACAAAGTGACTGTGTCTTCTTAAGGAGATCAAAACGAGTTATACTTCTTGATAAATGGGATACAGTGGTAGGCCCAAGGGACCACAATACCACACACCCCTGAGTGCAACGTACTGAGGTCCTGAAGATGCAGGCACCTTTCTTTAGGCCTTTGTTTTAAAAAAAAAGTGTGGGGCAGAGAATGCAGTTTTTAATTTCTGTGAAGAGTCTATAGTGAGTATTATTTCTAGAGAGTACGGGGACCTTGACAAACACAGCAGAATCATAAAGGGACCTTGAGAAACACCATAGCATCCTAAGAATCACAGTGTTTAGTGTGATGAGCTGGATATCTGCACAGCAAATCTTTGTAAGGGGAGAAAGGATAGAGAAGTCATGAAAAGCATGGGTCAGAACAATGTTAATTTTCTTTTCTCACAGTCTAAAAGGCTCTCCCTTGTGGGGAGACTATTCCTTGCATAATCTAACTCCTGTAGGCTCCCTTCAGGGGTGGTAGGGAAGAATCTTTTCCTGCCTTGTCCTAACTCAGGCTGGCTGCAGGAGCAGTTCTGATTCTAAGAGGATCAGTGCAGCATGGTTTGGCTGTTTTCACACAACTTTTTCCTCTCTCTGTAGATGTCTCCACTTTTTATTTTTATTTTACATTCTTTTTCTTTGAAGTGACTCTTCACTGTAGCAAATTACAAACGTTTTGTTTCTATTTCCCTATTGAGTCTTAGACCTTACAATCAGCTGGTCAAAAAATAACAGGGCTGGGGGCAGCAAAATGCTTAGTGTTAAAGAAGTTGCTTAACTAGGGTCAGATGGAAGGGGAGGTGGACCTCCCCTATCGGTAGACTTGAGGAGGGGCATGGGAGGAGATGAGAGAGACAGGGTGGGATTGGGAGGGAATGAAGGAGGGGGCTACAGCTGGGATGCAAAACAAATAAAATGTAATTAATGTAAAAAAATAAAAATTTAATTAAAAAAAGGAAAAAAAAGAAGAAGTTGCTTAAGTTTGACAGATCCTTGGCATGACCTCATGACTGATAGAGAGGAGTGGGAAGTGGGGAGGGAGAGGAAAAGGTTAATTAGAATATTCCTTTTTATCTGTAGCACAAAGTTCAGCAGAGAGTCTTCAGGTCAAAATGATGTGTCTTCTTTAAATATTTTAAGGACATTTGTTATTACATTAAAGGTTCACCCAGTTAATTACCTCTGTAAAGACACTGTTTTTCCCCAAATAAAGTACCTTTTACAAGATACAGTAAGACATTTATCTCAACTCACTCTACCACTTCCTACCCTGTTGTTTTTTTTAAAACAAAATCCCAAATGTTCAGTTTTACCAATGAAGACTCAAGAGCCAGATGCAGATGCCAGATGCAGATCCCAGATGCAGGGGTGAAAGCCTACTAGTTCAGAGAGGCAGAGAAAGCACCCAGCTGACCTTCCTATTCAGCCAATGTCCCAGAAGGAAAAAGCTCCATCTCCATGATGTCTTACATGTCCTCCTCAATGTCCCTCTTTTCTGTTTACTTATATTCACTCCCCATGGGCTGCTTACTTGCTCTGCCTCTTGGCCTATGGTTGACTTTATTTAGCTCTTGGATTAAAGGTGAGTGCTAGGGCTGAGCCACACCACAAGTACTTGTTTAGAGTAAACAGAAAGCTCTAGTGTTAAAAACTGAGCCGTACCACAATTAGAGAAAGGTTTTTACAGTTCAGAATCTCAGGGTTCACAACAGGATCAAATATCCTGCAACACTTCCCTCTTTCAGACAGGATCTGACATGCCTCAAATCAAAAAGGACTTAAATTAATAAAGAAAAAATGTAAATGCCATGTTTGGTAGGTTGCTGAAATTTTTTGAAGACCGCTATCTATTTATATGTACATAGTGCACAATCATGTCTGTTTGTCTATCTATAGTAAATTGGACAGACAAATGTTGCTTGTTTCTAGCTATTTACTATCTGTTTAACCTAGGATGTATATTTCTGTGCAATTTAGCACAGAAATTTAGCCTGGTATCTGACATGACCATGAATCTGATTGACTAACTGTTAACTTGCATTTTTTAAAAAGTATCCTAAGCAGTTTGTAATTGCAGCTTTTAAAAGGACTGGAAGTAAAGTTTGTATTTATAAATGAATTGTATGAGTACAACACCTTATCTAAGAGTAGAAATATTTATACACATATATGTATATATGTGTGTATAAATATACCAAGATTTATACCAATGAATAGCTTACATCTGTATCAATACACAGTAGTTCATAACAATGTAAACAGAATAACCTTATTGGAGAATTACAGTAATAGCTCTAAGTTGAAGAGTAGATTCAGTAATCTACCTTTTTATCTTATTATTCTTAAATGATATCCCTGTATTCCTCCTTCTTTCTTTTCAACCACTTCCCTATTACTTAAGAGAGAAATAAAGGTAAAGAAAAGATGAGGAAAGAGAGGAATACCTGAGTCTATGTTTCTATATCTATTTTTCCATGATCAAGATATTAATAAATTGTAACCAACTTGCTTAAATGACAACAAACATCCATAGCCCATTGGAACATCCAAAATTTATCTTTTCCACCATAAGGGAATGGGATGTTGCTCTCTGCTGATTTTTTGCGGTGTAGGATATCTTCTTGTGAGCCCACAGGAAATTGGAAAAAATGGTTAAGCAAGCTAATAATAACATTTTTTAAAATTAAATTTTATTTTAGTCTATTTACTTTGTACCCGTAGGGTGCTCTCCTCCTCCTCCTCCTCCTCTGCCCCCCCACTATCTGTCCTTCCCCCTTTCCTCTCCCTTCCCCCCAGAAAAGGGGATCCCTTCCCCCAGTATTAACGCTCCTAGCTCATCAAGTCATATCAGGACTGCACATGTCTTCATCTTCTGAGGCCAGGCAAGGCAGCCCTGCCAGGAGGAAGTGATCCAAAAGCAGGCAATAGAATCTACCTTAGAAAAAGTCCCAGCCCCTTCCCCACAGGAAGACCATGTCACCCATTGGTCACATGTGTGCAGGGGGCTGAGGTCCAGCTCATGCATACTCCTTAGTTGATGTCTCAGTCTCTGAAAGCTTCTATGTGACTGGGTTAGTTGCCTCTGTTGGTCTTCTTGTGAGTTTCCTGTCCCCTCTAGGTCCTTCTGGCTTTCCCCAAACACTTCTGCAGGATCCCCAGAGTTCTGCTCCATGCTTGGCTGCAAGTCCCAGCATCTGTCTCAATCTGCTGTTGGCTGGAGTCTTCCAGATAACAGTCAAGTTAGGCTCATGTCTGAAAGCTTAGCAGAATATCATTATTAGTGCCAGGGACTGGCTCTCTAACATGGGTTGGGTCTCAGGTTGGGTCAATTATTGTTTGGACTTTCCCTCTCTTTGTTCCCTTGTTATCCTTACACTTCTTGTAGGCAGGGTAATTTTTGGATCACAGGTTGTGTTGGTGGTTTGTTGATCTCCTCTTTCCACTATTCTTGCCTAGCTAGGAGCTGGTCACTTCAGTCTTCATGTACCCCCTATCCTTGTTAGGAGTCTCAGCTAGAATACCATATTCTCCCAGGAGCCTATCCTGGAGCAGGCCTCTAGCGTGACCAAGAGATGCCCTGCCCCAATTTCCCTTCTTGTTCCCTACCCTCTCCCCTCCCACACCTGTTCTCCCTACATCTGATCCCCATTCTTGTTTCCCTCCCCATTCCATCTCCTGCCCAGTTTCCTTTCTTCATCCACTTCTGCTGCCTATTCTATTTCTCCTTCTGAGTGATATTCTGGCATATTCCCTTGGGTCCTCCTTGTCATTTAGCTTCTTTGGAATTGTGGATTGTAGCATGATTATCCTGTACTATAGGTCTAATATCCACTTATAAGTGAGTACATACCCCCATGTATTTCTGGGTCTGTGTTACCTCACTTAGGATGATAAGTACGGGTCTATTTGCATTTTTCTACATGCAGAAATCCAGTTAGACCAGCACCATTTGTTGAAGATGCTTTCTTTTTTTCCATTGTATAGTTTTGGCTTCTTTGTCAAAAATTAAATGCCCATAGGGATGCACATCCATATTTCTGGGTCTTTGATTTGGTTCCATTAATCAACCTGTCTGCTTCTATGCCAATACCATGCAGTTTTTATTACTATTGCTCTGTATGAAATAAGTTTGAGATCAGTGATGTTGATACCACCAGAAGTTCCTTTTTTTGCATAGAATTGTTTTGGCTATCCTGGGTCTTTTATTTTTCAATACAGAAGTTACTGGTTGATCTTTCCAGTTCTGTAAATAATTATGTTGGAATTTTGGTAGGAATTGCATTGAATCTGTAGATGGGTTTTGGCAGGATAGCCATTTTTACTATGTTAATCTTACCTATCCACAACCATGGGAGAGCTTTCCATCTTCTAAGATCTTCAGTTTCTTTCTTCAAGTACTTGAAGTTCTTGTCATACAGGCATTTCACTTGCTTGGTTAGAGTCACACCAAGACATTTTATATTATTTGTTGCTATTGTGGAGGGCATTGTTTTTCTAATTTCTTTATCATCCCTTTGTCACTTGTATAAGGAGGGCTAATGATTTCTTTGAGTTAACTTTGTATCCAGACACTTTGCTGAAGGTGTTTTCCAGCCTTAGGTGTACTCTGGTAGAATCCTCACGGTCACTAATGTATGCACATTCATATCATATGCGAGTAGTGATGCTTTGACTTCTCTTCGCTTTGTGTTTGAGGATGTGTTCAATTTTGGAGAGGGTTCCATCAAGTGCTGAGAAGAAGGTTTATTCTGTTGTGTTTGGATGGAATGTTCTGTAAATATCTCTTAGGTCCAATTCATTCATAATGTCCATTATGAGCCCCCTTTTTGGGGGCCCAAAGGAAATTGGAAAAAAAATGGTTAAGTAAGCTAGTAATAACATTTTTGTCCAGTCTCTAAATGTTGAGAAGTTTCAGGCTTAGTTAAAGTCTTGTTTGGAATAGTCTGAAAGGCTGGACTAATTGAGATGGACAGCTTTCTTTGAAGCTGTCCTGGAAGCAAGTTTTGATAGAACATTAACTGAAGCAGTCTGAGGCAGGGTAGTGCAAGATGCTGGAATATCTTGTGTCAGCATCTCAGCATCCTCCAGGATGAATCCTGTCAGGTGAGATCAAACTTTATCAGTGTCTGGCTCTTTTGCTCTGAAAATATATAATTTCTCACAAGTAATATACAGTTCTAAAATTATTAATGTACAAGATGTGCAGGGTGCACAGATCAATTAAGGATGTATTTTTTTGATCTTTGTGTGCATAGCTGAAGTTCTGGCTGGAGACATTTAAATGCCCCAGAAAGTCTCAGAGCTGTTCCCATGTGGAGATATAAAAAGAATATGTTACCTGTCCTGTTTGGTCTTTTTTTATTTCCTTCTGTCTGTAGTGAAGATCTTCAGGAGGTCTCACCCTGTCAAATCTGATCCTTATCATTTATCCAAAGCCTTTTTTTTTCCTGTTGACAGAAACATTAAGGTTCCTCTCTAAAAAATAACATAGTCTTTGTCCTCCAGTTTGAAGTTATAAGTATAGATTGATTTAGTTTAGCAGTGCAATTTTTATCCAGGTCTGTTGCATTTTGCTTTCCCTCAAAGGAGATGAATAATATCATTAAATATATAAACATTTTCATGTTAATAAATTATAACAAGGTTGCATGGAGTTTAAATACACTCTTTCATAGATATAGGGTTTCTCTGTGTAGCCCAGGCTGCCTTGGATTTGTTTTGTAGATTAGGCTGTTCTCAAGATCACAAGAAAACTATCTGTTGTCTTTGTTTTTCAAGTATTCACATCAAAGGCATGCATTTAATTAATTAAGTTATAAAATTAATTAATTACCAGTAATTAGAGTACCTATCAGTTCCTGTGAGAGCTCCACACCTAAGGATACTGGTAGGCCAATCAGAGAGCCTTAATCAATTATTTTGCAATAGTCTGGGTTCTCTGCACTACATCCCGAGGGCAGACCCAGACTGGGCTGCCATCTCTGGGAAAGTTTTTCCAGGAGTCATAGTGTGAACTAAATGGGAATTATATGTTCCCACTGGCTCTGTGTTCATTGGAACTTTGCCCCTCCCTCACATGCCACTTTGGTCTGCGTCTTCGGTGTGTGTGGGGGTGCTGGATGGGACCAGCTAGAGGCAGCTGTGGCTGAGCACTTGACACCTAGCCATGCTCACTCTGCTCCTTTTGTCCCTGCCTCCCTGGTGCAAGCTGCCTTTTGCCTGTGGGCATGCCCAAGTGCTTTTGACCCAGGACCTCTTAGGCTTTAAGCTTGAGTTTTAATTGCTGTTAAGTTGAACACCAATTTGTTATGATTGGCTATTAATAGCTACTAATAATACACATGTTTATTATGGGGGTTAATTATTTAACCTGCTATCATATCATTAAAAGATATAGACACCTGTTAGATTTTTAATATACCTCTACACTGGACTAATCTCCTAAACTGTCCTTTCTAATCCCAAAATCTAATAAATACTTACACGTTTTCCTTCTGGCCCTGCTTCTCCCCAGTCACTGATCCTCAAAACAAGCTCCTCCCAGCCTCGTGCTTCTAGTACATATTTAACCCATGGTGACTCTCTTTTTTTCTCCTCTCTTGTACCCTTCTCTTCTCTCCCATGATTCTTCTGCCCTCCAAGCCCTCAAACCTTAGCTCTACCTAGCTCTGTTCTGCCCAACCCAGGTGTAGGCATTTTTATCGGCCAATCAGGGATGATTTAGAGGCAAAGTTACACAGCACCACCTGGTATTTGTGAGCATTTGCTAGTAGAACAGTAAAGATCTCGAAGGACAAGCAATTAACCACCTCCAGACAAGGCTACAGCAGTTCCCTCATTCAGCGGGAAGAGCTGGCTGGAGAGCTTCTAGGACTGGCCTGAGTCCACTGGAGTCCTGGAGCTGCACACTATGTGCCATGGTGCTTGGCTTTTACACCAGTTTTAGGGAAAACTCAGGCTCTCATGCTTTTGAATAGACACATAACCTGCAGAGCCACTTTCCCAGCTTCACCTGTATCCTTTGCTATTTGCCATTTTCTGCCTTTTTTAAAAATTTTAATTTGATGATTCTTAAAAAACAAAACAACTTAAGGATCCTTAAGTCACTGCTTTTTCAGTGACTTTCTTTTCTACTATACACACTGTATAGTACTATACACACCTTTCTAGTATATACACACTTTCTACTACTATACACACCTTTCTTTTCTACTATACACACTGAAAATGTCTTTCAATTTTTACTCTAACTCATACGTAACAATTTTTTTCTTTAATATGTAATGTTGATTTAAAAATATTTTTATGAGTATAGATGTATTGCCTGTGTGTATATATGTGGCCTGTATGTGTGCCTGTTGCACAAGGTAGCCAGAAGAGGCTGTCAGGTCTCCTGGAATTAGGGTTACAGATGCTTGTGAGCCACCATGTTAGTGCTGGGACTCAAACACGTGTGTTCTGTAAGAGCAACACGTGTTGTCAACCAATGAGCCGACTCTCTGACCCCAGCTTCCCTCTCCCCCATCTTTAGAGGGTGGTGGAAGAAGCTCTGAGCATGTAAAGTCCTGAATGAAAGTGTGTGTTGACATGAGCTGTCCATAGTAAGGACCTTAGCGTCAGACCTATGGGAAAGTGGCAAAGCCTTCCTACTCCAGTGCAGTGGCTTCAATTAGAATAGCCCCCATAAGCTCATAGATTTGAATACTTGCTCATGAGGGAGTGACATTATTTGAAAGGATTAGGAAATGTGACCTTGTTGAAGAAAGTGTGTCACTGGAGATGAGCTTTGAAGTTTCAAAAAGCCCATTCCAACATTCCAAGCTCAGAGTATTTTTCTTCCTGTGGTTTTGGATCTGGATGCAGAAATCTCAGCTACTTCTCCAGCCCCATGCCTGCCTGAATGCTATCATGTCTTCCACCATGATTACAATGAACTAAACTTCTGAAATTGTAAGTGTAAGACCTGGGGTCTCACAGCTCAGCAGTTCAAGATCGCGCCCTTCCCAGAAACTCTCACAGACCATGATTCGATGTAAAAGCAAGAGCTTTAATTTAACCATTGCGTAATGGGGTCAGCCCTGCTGGTCAGCAAAGAGAAGCACCAGGAGACAAAGGCCTTAGGTTTTTAAAAGAAAAATTGCGGGAAATTTGAAATTGCAGTTTTGGCAATTTAGGATTGGATGAGGAAGTTATAAAGTAAGATAATTGGTTAGTCTTAGGTGCTCAAGCTTGGCCAGTCCTTCCAAGTGGGGATGCAGCTGCAATTGAAGGTGGGAGTGGTTAGCTCATCCTTGAAGATTGGGGCTGCAGACTTTTGGCTGGAGGTCAGGAGCTATTCAGAAGAAGGATTGAGGCCGTCTGGGTTGTTTGCTAAGAAACACTATCTCAAAGACAAGGGTCTGGTCCTTCTTTTTGCTGAGTGAAGGTCATTGCTTGCTCGCTTTTTTTATATCTGTCCTCACAGATAGGGTCACATTTCTCCATTCTCTGGAAAGGTACTAAGAGGCTTTAGCTTAACTTGGACCTAAAACTCAAAACTATAGGCTTTAGAAGACATACAGGTTACAAAGTTAGTCTAACCCTTTCATAAGCAAGCCCCAATTAATTGCTTCTTAAATAAGAGTTTCTGTGATTATAGGGTGTAGTGAGAATCCTGAAATTTCATTTTCTTAAAGAAAAATGATAAGAACATGTTTTTGTTTTAATTCCAGGTTTGGGGAAATGGGGCTGCCTCACAGCAGCTGACTATGATTTGTCTCATGCTCTAGCAGAGGCATGCTTTTGCCAGCTGCAGATAGTTTCTATGACTGTGTGACTTTTGCAGTTCTGGAAACTTTTCAGAGGTTATATAACTGAGTTATATAACATGCTAGGTGGGCTCAGTTGGTGGTTGCTGGTTATTTAGGGAAGCTGGTTTCAGTTTGTTAGTATTGTGCTCAAAGAAGAAACAAGAAGAAATAAATTAGATTAAAAGATCTCTATCTCTCTTCCCTCTATCCTTTTTTTTCTCTCCTATTTAGTGCTAGGGGGTGAAACCAGAGGGATAAAAGGTAGGAAAAATAAGAACCTACAAAATAGCAAAGACTAGCTACAGTGGTGACTATTTATTACAATAGAACACCGGACTGAGACACGCAGTATGAGGCTCAGAAGGATGGAAAAGTCTTCCTTTTGTCCATATGTGGATGGTGACAGTGTGTGCAGAAAATGCCCACCATAGCTTTCTCCTCCAGGATGTTTACAGCCTTAACACTGCTCTCCTCTAGATACTGTTCCTATGAGCTTAGCTAAACCTATTTCTTTGTTCAGCTGTATTTTTATTTGTTAGTATGTTGTGTCTAATAAGGACCTTGTAGGACAACTCACAACTCCATTTAAACTTTGTCTCATTTTCTCTCTTTCTCCATATAAACACGTGTGCACGTGCATACACACACACACACACACACACACACACACACACACACCCCACATATTTTATAGAAGTGTTTATGTTAAGGAAATGTATTTGTTAGGCTTCCAATTCCATGTAATTAAGAAAATAGCAATAATGGACAGGAAGGAAACTATTATGGTTTGAATAGGGAATGTCCTATGGGGGGCAGGTCCTTGTAACTTGTCTTGACTCTTGCTCTGCTTCTAGTCAGCAGTGAGGTAAACAGATCTCTGCTACCCCATTACTCATGCTGCCATGATGCTGTGGCTTATCTGGTCACCACGTCAGTGGAGCTAAGGAACTATGGCTCAAATCCTCTCAGACTGTGAGCCAAAATAAATCTTTCTACCCTTAAGTCCCTCTCATGCACTTTGTCACAGTAACTCTGAACCTGACAGTAGACAAAGAAATGGCATAGTGAGTGGCCATTTCTAATCCGGTATAGAAGACATCCTCAGAGCCCTCATGATAAAATGGTATGGGCAGTCCATTAAGAAAAATTATCTTAAACAGCTTGGGCTGCTATTGCAAGAATATCAGAGAATATGTAATATAGATAACACACATTTGTTGCTCTGAATTCTGGAAGCTGGGTAGTCTAAGATAAAGGGACAGCCAGGTTTTGAATCTTCTCATGGCTTCTGTTTTTCACAGGTGGTGCCTTCTTGCTAAATTCTGCCATGTTGGAAAGGGCAACAAGCACTTCCAGGTTCTTGTATAAGGCCATCATTATTATGTTCTTCATTGTTATTATCAACTATTATTATATTGCAAACTACATTTCAAATGGATTCTGACACATTTAGACCATAGCACAAACAGACAATGGAACAGCGTAGTATGTCTAGTGATACAACACAAAATCCATTCAAATAGTTTTCCATGTATCATCGCTCAACTTGGGTCTTTTTAAATTTTATTATTATTTATTTATATATATATATTTTTTTACTTTATGACAATGTCATAGGATGCCATTTGATAGACATCACACTTCAAATTTTGAATATTTATTTTTCTGAGTGAATGATACAAATTTCATACTGTTTTGTAGTGTTGAGCAGTAGCGGGAAATTGTAGCCCACAGCTAGCACCACACTCAGAAGGCAAATGTTGCAACTCTGTAATACACTAAGTTGCTGTGTTATGTTGCTCGTAAGGGTAGATATATTCATTTTTATCTGCTTGATATTTTCAGCTTGCAGTAGGCGTGATGGGTGTGTTTCCCACTGTAACTTGAAGAGCAGTATATTTTGTATCTACACATGGCTTCTGGAACAAAATAAACTGCTGTGATTTCCTAAGTGATAAAAGTAACAGGAACAACTTCTGTTATAGTATTTTGCCTTTTGTTCTCAACTCCTGAAAATCTTTCACTCTTCACAATAGACTTCAGCCACACCTGAGTTACAGGTGGAGATGTTTTTGGGGAATCACTCAGATAAGGTGCAGAATCAGGATTGATCATGGGGAAACCAACTACTATGTGATTGAGATTTAGGACTTTCAGCCTGCTTCCTCCATCCCCAATCTCTGGGAAGACACAAGAGGGACTGGAGGTTGAATTAATCACTGGCAGTTGACAACTTAATTAAAATCATTGCTGTATTAAGAATTTTCCATTCAAATTTCCAACAAACAGAGTTTGGGCACTGCTGAGCTGGTGAATAAGAATGCATTTGTGTGCTGGGAATGTGGCTCCCCTCATGCTCTGTAGGAACAGAAGCTGACACTTCATGTCAGAGTTGAGTTAAGTTGTAGGACACATCTACCAGTGGAGATGTGGAGGATTCATTTGTGTGGAGAAACTCATACATTTGGTATCAGAAATTCTGTGTGTGAGAGATTAATATATAGCAGTGAAATTTTATTTTTCAATGTACTATAACATTACAAGTAGGTGGATAGCTTGTTTTATAGCAAAACATAATAGAAAAGTTTACTCTATGGATAAAAATAATAATGGACATTTTCCCTTTATAGCACATTGTGGACTCCCCACAATAGATTTAGGACCTGAATATAGAAACACTCACATAATAAAACCAAGCCCAAGCTATGTGCACTGAAACTAACCCACAGGAGAGCTAGAAAGGTGCAGCCAGTTTATGAACTGGTGAGAAACTGTTAGTTCATCTGTTAGAACACAAAATGGTAGGGAACTATTAGCTTCAAAGTCACATCTGAGAGTTGTCTGCATCATGTGAGGTTGAGCTTTAGATACTAACCTTTCACCCTAAGTCTGGAACAAAGGATTCTCCATTGACCTCCTTGAGTAAAGAGTCACGATTACCAACACTTTCAATTACTAGACACTTATTGGGATTGTATTAATTTCCCATCACTGATATGACAAATGACTTCAAACTTAATTGCTTAAAAACAACATTCATTTATTCAATTTGTAGAACTCTGAAGTCAGAAATTAATCTTGTGGGGATAAAATCAAGAAGCTGCGTGGCTGGTTTCAGGAGGCACGGAAGAAAATTAATTGTATTGCCCTTCTCAGCTTTTGGTGCCTTTTTGTATTTCTTGGCTCATGACCCTTTGATCCATTTAAGGGACATCACTCCAATTACTGCTCTCACTATTACATAATCATTTCCTCTTCTATAGTCAACTCCCACCCCCCAATTTATAAGGACATTTGTACTTGCAATTAGGACCCACCCTGACAATCCAAAAATTACCTTCCATCTGAGGTCCTTAATCACATTTCCAATGTCTCTCTTGCTACCTACAGCAGCATTCACAGATTCTAGAGATGAAAATAAAAATCCTTGGGTCTATGGCTTAGGCATTAAAACTGGAAGAGCAAGAAAACATGGTAAGCATGGGATTGTTTTTGCAGTTGGTCATGATTTTAAGGGTCTAATGGTGTGGTCAAGGACACAGCCTCTGTTGCTAACTCAGAAATTTCAGAGTAGTGTTGAAACAGCATAGGAAAGCAAGATCCTCATGTTGGTTGGTTTGTAATTTTGGATCTTGAACCGAAGATGATCTTCTTCAAGAGATTCTTCTCCATCTATATACCATTACACAAGTTTTTCTCACAGCACAGTATGTAAGTCAATTTCGCATCCTCGTATAACTGACTTTCCTTGCAATCACGCATACACAAATGCCTTGAGTACAGATGCCTTGATCCTAAAAATAAAGAAGCCTGTTATGCATGCTGGAGGAGATTGTCTTAATACAACTTTCTAAAAATCACTGCCAAGAGGAAAATCCCTTCACATTAGATCTTCTTCCCATTTCCTTGAGGGTCATGTTCCCAAATTGACTCTGACTCTAGATGCCAAGCCTCATTGGTAAATTTGAAAGTACTCTTTTCCTCCCTTCCCACATTTTATTTATTGTCTCACCACTTAGAAAGGCCAAACAATGTTAAGTTCTTTATACCAGACACTAGAAGGAATAATAGTCTTTTAGAGGCATTTTGGAGTCTGTATCAGCCCCACTTACCCTGAAAGTATGATATTGTAGAACATGAGTCACCAGGTTTTGCTTCACATATGAGTTTCTCTGTGGAACAGTTTGAATTTACTGATCGTTCACAGTCATTACAGAACAGACCTGCATTTGTGGAGTAGTGAGAGAATAGGATATTTAGGATGAACTGTAGGGCTATGGGAACAAGTGATTACAAGATCAAAGAGGGGCTTCAGTGATCCACATAGCCTACACTGTCTATTTACTCCATCAGCTGATATTCAACTTAACTTTGTGAGTACGAAAATAATGATTGTACTATTTATGTTTCCTGGTTAGTACCTACTTATATTTGAAAACAAAATAAAAACAGATAGAATCAAAGGTTATATATATATATATATATATATATATATATATATATATATATATATGTGTGTGTGTGTGTGTGTGTGTGTGTACTACTCATTACAATATATTGTTGGGCTGGAGTGATGTCTCACAGAAGACTAGGTTCACATCAAAATACAATATAATGAGGTTGTTTGAATATAATTTTATTTGCATGTGTTTGTATCTGTAAGATAATTTCATTTAAATAGAATTGCTGGCTAAATAAATTATTGATAAATTTTTCAAGACGGACTCTAAAGGATATAAAACTATACATTCTCTTGTTATCAATCTTTATGGGAAATGCAAATCAAAAGGACTCTGCGATTCCATCTTACACTCATCAGAATAGCTGAGATAAAAAAACTCTAGTGACAACACATGCTGGAGAGGATGTGGAGAAAGGGGAACCCTTCTCCATTGCTGGTGGGATTGCAAACTTGTAGAACTACTTTGGAAATCAATCTGGTGCTTTCTCAGAAAATTGCGAATAGCACTACTTTAAGATCCTGCTCTACCGCTCCTGAGCATATATCCGAAAAATGTTCCACCATGTATCAAGGACACTTGCTCACCTATGTTCACAGCAGCTTTATTGGTGATATCTATGATCTGGAAACAACCCAGATGTCCCTCAACCAAAGAATGGAAATAGAAATTGTGGTACATTTACACAATGGAAAACTACCCAACTATTAAAAACAAAGAAGTCAATCTTTAAACAATTTTTATCTCACTACAACTGGAACACTATCATGTTACTTAGTTTCTGAATGTTGACACTTTTAATTTGTACTTCTCTTATTATATAAAGAGTGAGATTAAACTTTTTTTGTATATTTACTACTTGTTTGTATTTAGTCTATGGTGAACTTTTGATTTCTTTAACTTATTTTTCTGTTAGATTATTGATGTATTTACATTTTTATTGGAAGTCATATATCATGAACATTAGCCACTTGTTCACAACACGAATTGACCTTTTTCTTTTTGCCATGAAAAAATTTTATAAATTTCTTTCTTTATATTTTTTAATTTTTGAGATTATAGCATAATCCCATCATTTCCCTCTTCACTTTCCTCCCTCCAAACCCTCTCATATGGCCCTCCTTGATGTCTTTCAAATTTATGTGCTAGAACTCTAGGTTTTTGAGGTATAGTTAGAGAGGTCTTACCCTAACTGGTAAAAGAAGAATCCTACATTTTCTCTAATATTTTAGAAATTAAAATTTTTTTTAGTATCAAAAGAGTGACAAAATAGAAATGCCAATGTACTTTGAGTACATTTAATAAATAGAAAGCAAAGGAATTATCCATTAATTTTCATTTAGTCAAGAAGTGCTTTGAGTCAAGGCTGACTTTCGAGGGAGGTGTGCATTCACTGGTGAAAGACAGAAGCTCAGAAGAGAGATTGCCTGATGAGTGAGGCTGGGTACTTTCAGCCATAAATTGTAATTGTAGCCTTGGAAATAGGAGGGAACCTGTGTGAGTAATAGTGAGCTGTGAAGAGCCCAAGTTTATTCAGGCAAACAAAAATCCCTGCAAAATACATGGAGAAGTAATCGGAAAAAAACAAGGGGGAAGGAGTGTTGTATAGAATACTGTATAACAGTGTTTCAAGAAAAAAGAAAAATAAAATGGAAACCTATGAATAAAAACTCAAAAATGGAAGATCTGAAAATTCCTGCCCTGTTCTCTGTAATTACTGTTGTCTTCTTGATTAGTATATCACATGTGATCTCTCTAATGCCCATAACCTCAGTCTTCAGGCTTGAGCTGCAGTGTCTGAGTGAGTTTGGAGGCAGTGGGTTAGAGACTAGCGCTCTAACTCCACTCCCAGTGTGGAAACTTACCCTCCACGGAGCAGAGAAAAGATAAAGTCAGGATGAGCAGTGTGCCGAGTTTTGTCACTGGGTTCATGTTGGATGATAGAAGGTAGCTTCAGATACTGTATAAAGGACGACTACTTGTTTCTTTTATAAAGCTGGAGAACAGGAAGAAAATTTCAAGCTAGGCCCAAGGAGGAAATGCCCTTTTCTTTTTCAAGAAACCAGATGTATGATAAAGTGGGAAGTACAGGCTGACTCAGATAGCTTCTCCTCCTTTATCTCAGCTTCTGTGTGTGCATGTGTGTGATGTAGTCTTCTGGTCCATTAGAAACTTCTTTCTGTACTAAGTGGGATATGTCTGTTCATCCTGGGATTCAGAAATGGCAAATGTGACTGAACTGAAAGGCCTCCAGCTGTTCAAGGTTTCCTGAACAGCTTATTTCAATGCTAGAAAATTCTCCCGTTTGAGTAATAGGAAAAAGGGAATTTTGAGCCAAAGAGTCCACATGCGACTCCCCAGGCTACTATCTTCCAACAGCTCCATTTTTCCTTCTTAGGAAATTCTAGTGCTTATTACGCTGGAAGTCTGGGATATCTGGAGGATCCCAGCAGATCTTACAGTTGGGGCACTCAAGGCTGAAGGAAGAAATGGGGGTGCTTCTTTAGAGACATTTCCAGTGAGCTTCTTTTTGAGATCTGAGCAGATCTGAGGAGTTCCTGAGTATTTTCTGTTCTTGCCCTTTTGGAATTAAATCTAGGACCATGTCTCCAGGACCCTCAGCTTTGTCTTACATAATGCCCCTGCTGTTTACTGCAGGGAAATGAAATAGACTGGTCCCAACCTCACTCTGAGCTCCATTCCAGAACAAACTTCTAGAGGAAAATTTGATGTTTGTTACCTTGTGGCCATCCCAATTTCTCAGGGAGATTTACTTCCTTCAGGAACCCTTCCATCTCTGGTGGGAGTGCACGCTCCTCACCCCCATGCTAGTTGCTACCAGGTCTCATTACTTTTCACTTTTTGTTGGCCATGTCCTTTGTGGAGATTAAGTATGTGGCATGTTCAAAGACCGTTACAGGCAGGCTCTCCCTTTTCTTCTGCACATCTTTTACATATCGGATGCTAAAAACAACTCCGGCAAACATGTATCATAATTATCATTTCTTCAAGTGAACTAATAAGCTCAGAAGAGTGCTTTGCATGTATTTGATTTTTAATTTTATTTTGCATATGCTAGACAGGTGCTCTACCTTTAAACTATGTTCTCCATCTTCTACTTCTCTTTTATAAGGTTATTTGTGATTGTATTTAGGGACCCAACTACATAAAACATAATAACTTTTCATCTGCTGATCCTTAACATAATCAGATATTAAAATTCTTTTTTAGTATGTATATAAACATTCCCAGATAACACAGGGTGAGATGTAAAAATATTTGGAAGTTATTATATAATTTGTCCTAGTTAATACTGTTAACTCAGCCTAGCCTAGATCTCCCAAAGGTCTCCATTTGATATTTGTCTTTATCAGGTTAGTCTGTGGGGGACTGATTTGGTTGTTAATTGATTCAGAAATGTCCAGTCCACTTTGGACAGAATCATACTTATGCAGGCGACGCTGGGTTGGATAAGTATGAACCTGAGGGTGATCCAGAAAGCAGTGTTCCTTCATGGCTCCTGTCTTCAGATTCCTGACTTGAGTTCCTGCCCCGACTTTCTTCTACAATAGATGCTGACCTGGAAGTATAAGCCAAATAAACTCTTTCTTCTCTAAGTTTTTTTTTTTTTTAATAGTCAGAGTGTTTTATCATGGCAACAGAAGGAAACTAAAACAGTGTCCCTACATACTCTGAGAATCAAGATCATCACACCATCTCTGTGGGCCCTTCTGTTTGCCCAAATGCTATTCTCTAATAAGATGTGTGTCTCTCTCTGCCTGGCCTTCTTGTATACTCACACTCTTATATCCCCTTCATAAGCAGTAGGATACACCTGCTTCTTCAACAGCCTGTCCAATTATTTAAAACCTCTATTCTTTGACATTTGCTGTTCTTCTGGTACTTTCATTTAACTGTGTTTTTCACCCAACTACTTCCTTACTGGTTTTTAAAGTCCCCTTTTTCTTTCTATTTGTTAAATTTTATTTTAATTAAAATATAATTATATCCTTCCCCTCCCCTTTTCTTCCTCCACCCCTTCCACATCCTCCCCACCAAGCTTTTAATTCATGATTTCACCTCTTTTACTTTGATTATTATTATTACACATAAAAATACAATTTGCTGAGTCCTTTTAATGCTGCTTGTGTGTGTGTGCTTTCGGGGTGGGTAAGCTGTACCCACAATACCTCAACAATATGGCTGCCCTATACAAGATGTGAACAATGAGAACACTAACAGACATGCTAACAAGGAAGGAGGAAATGTCATGGGGACTCACTCTTTGACAAAGAACTACAGGAAACTAATGACTGCTGATAGGAGAATTAGTCTTTCCCAGGGATGAGCCCCTTAATTTGCCGTCCAATACTAAGTAGTCAGCCAAAGTCCTTCTTTTTGAAGTGAGGCTTCCCTGGTAAGATTGCCTAATCTGAATATCTTCTAGTCCTCAACAGCCAACTCATCTGGACACACTTGTGATCTCTTTAAGAAGATTTCAAGTTTGTGAGTCCTCAACTAGTGTCTTAGTTTAGTGGAAATCCTCACATTTAGGAAAATGGTCAATGACCACTTACTGAATGGCAGAGTTGGGAGATTAGTTAATGAGTAGAAATATCAAAGGCAGAGACTTAATTCAACTTTAGAGAGAATTTTACAGTAAGTAGAACAAAGATAGAGTAGTGCACTTTGTGCAGTGACTTTCCAGTAACTATGGAATTAGGGTGAACACTCTCCTGGGAGTGCATGGGTAAATCAGGCAGGGATGCTGTGTTCTTGGAAACAGCCTATCTGGAATGTAATCTTATGATCTGTAACATTAGGTGACTAGTCCAAGGACATATCACAATAGGGGACAGTGAGCACATTCCCCAGAGAGCCTCACTTGATGACATATCTGATAATGCTCCATTCCTGTCTCTGTCCATATTGAGTACAATCACTGTGCTTTGTCCCTTTGGAAATAATTCCTATAAATGGAGGAGCACTTGGTGATTCATGAAAGAAAGAATAATGTTAATTTTTTTAAAATGGTGCACAAAGAAATGACGATAGTTGGGTAAGAAGAGGTTTTTGTTATCGTTGTTTTGTTTGTTCTCAGGAGGCTTACTGGATGCCATCAGTAGCATAATGCTTGGATAAATCTGTTTCCCTGTGAAGCCTTTGACGAGTGTCTACTTTGGAAGACGGCTGTGTTTTACCTCTTCACTATGAGTATCTCCATCCCTTTATTCTTCTATGGTCCTTAGCCTGTTGACTGAGAGCTAGTGATGTGTGGTTCTTGGACATTCTTTCATAGCAGTCTCTCTGCCTTGAAATATAACACTGTTTTCACGTTTGTGTGAATTATCGAATGAGAAGACTGGAGAACCACAAATTATAACAGAACAATAAATTGGTCAACATCAAAATTAACTTTCTTCATCAATTAAATGGACAGTGAAAAATACTAGTCATAGATTGTGGCTCTACCAGTTCAACTGCTAGTGACACTTGAAACACTGACAGATTTCTTGAAAAGTATAAATAAGGACAAACACACTGCTTAAAGTCTTAGCTAAGAGCAGTAAGACAAAAGGAAACAAAGGGGATACAAATAGAACAATGAAGTCAAAGTATCCCTACACGCTGATGACATAATTCTCTATCTGATGAACTTTAAAGATTACATCCTAAACTCTTAGAGCTGGTAAACACTCTCAGCAAAGTGGCAGGCTACACAATTAACACATAAAAACCAGTGTATAAGGGCTTAGTTTTTCTCTGTTTCCTTATCAGCATTTGTTGTTTGTTTTCTTGGTGAAAAACAATCCAGTTGCAGGGATAAAGAGATAGCACAGCAGTTACAAGCATTGGATGCTCTACCTGAGGTCGGGGTTTCAAGTGTTAGCACCCACATTGCAGCTCACAACCATCTGTAACACCAGTTTCAAGGGATACAATTGTATCTTCTAGCCTCTGCCGGAATCAGGCATGCATGCACACAAATGTCTGTTCAGAGAAAACACTAACACAAAGAAAAATTTAAAAATACTTCCAATTGGAACGAGATGGCGTCTTAACATAATTTTCATTTTCAGTTTCCTGGAGGCTAAACATAGTACATCAATTACTTTTCTATTGCTGTGATGAAATGTCCTGACAAAAACTTGAAGAAGGAAGAGTTTATTTGGCTCACAGGTCAGAGGTACAGTTTATTATGGCAGGAAAGTCATGGCAGCAGGACGCAGCTGGTCACATTGCATCTGAAGCCAGGGAGCAAGGGAGATGAATCCTCACATTCCTATTATGTGGTCCAGGACCCAAGCACACAGGATGGTGTCACCCCATTCCATTATCTGATGTTTATTTCTCTCATTTGCTGAAAGTCATTGTTTTCAAGTTTTGTCAATTACCAATAAAGCTGTTGTAAAAATCTATATGGAGAGGGCATAACTTAGAATCCCTTTACCAAAGAGCATGATTGCTGGATCATGTATTAAGAAGTAAAAGTTTTCAGTTAGTAAGAAATTGTTAAATTATGTTCTGAAATGGTTTACTATTTGCATTTCCACCAACCGTTAATAAGAGCTGCTGTCTCTCCACATCTGGTTAGGCCAATGTTCTGAATTGTTGCTGTTCTAATAGATGTTATTAGTTTGATTTGGCTTTTCATGGTGCATATGTGTGGGTCGTGTTTCATGTACTTATTTGACATATGTGCATCTTTTTGATGCCTCCTTAAGTAGAAGCTTAGATGATTGATATTGGCTCTTTCTTTTCCATACTTGGATTTGATGATATAAACAAACACTGCTTTAACTGAATTCCATAAGTTTTTGTAGGTTTTATTTTTATTCAATTAAAAACATTTTAATGTTTCTTTTGATATTCATTTGGTTTATTTGGTCCATTTTTGAAACACGTTTAATCTCCATATGTTTGAAAAAATTTCAGTTACTATTTGAGTTTCATTTCTTTCTAATCTGAGAGCACGGTATAGTTTTTTTTTTTTAATTTGGCAAAGTGGGTTTGTGTTTTATGTGAACTTATGAAGACTGTGTAATATATTTGATTTGCATTTTTATAATTAGTTGTGAGGTACATACATGTTAAGAATTGTTATGCCTTATTGTGAAATTGACCCCTATATCTTTATGTGAAACTTTATTCTTGCTTTGTAGTTTGCTGTGTCTGAAATTCAAACATATGCTCCTGTTTTGTTTTGGTCGAAGCCAACATGGTTAATCTTTCTTCAAACATTAATCTCTTATATCTATGTGATATATTGAGTAACGTACTGTATCCCAGTGGTAGAATACTTTTTTAAATATGCATGCAGGATTGAACTCAGCATAGCAATCTGTCAATCAATTAACCACCAATTAACCAGTAAGCTTATGATGAGATGTCATGTGGCCAACATACAATTGGGTTTTGTCTTTCTATGCTCTCTGGAAATCTTTTATTTCATTCACTGAAACTATTGCGGTTGGAGTCAAACATTTTGTGCCATTCTATTTTCACTCTTAGCATATAAGTTATATTCCTTTTTATTTTTCTTTTTAAATTATTAAAAGTGTTTGTCATCTGGGCTGGAGATGTGGCTCAGAGGTTAAGAGCACTGCCTGCTCTTCCAGAGGTCTGGAGTTCAATTCCCAACAACCACATGGTGGCTTACAACCTTCTATAGTGAGGTACCCTCTTCTGGCGTGCATGCAGACAGAATGTTGTGTAGACAATAAATAAATCTTAAAAAAGGGTGTTTGTTCTCAAGTTTCTGTTATGTATTTAGAACTAATTCGTGTCTGCTTTCTAATAACACATATTTCACAGGTAGCATGAGTACCTTGTACTAAGAAAATGATCCTTCCTTTGACACTAAGTCAAAGCATCCCTACTTGCTAACTACATATTTCCATATCTCAAAGTATTTATCCTTGCTGATAACATAATGTTATATCTAATCTACTTTAAAGAGTACATCCTAAACTCTTAGAGCTGATAAACACTGTCTGCAAACTGGCTGGCCACACAGTCCTTCCGTACACACATCGGTGCTTCCGCACACTTCACATACGTGATCTGTATAGTTGTCTATTGTATGTATTCAAATGTATATGTAGTTACAAACATTGTTATAATTTTGAACAAATTATTTGCTGTTAGATCAACTAATAAAAATAAAAATTCTTATTTTATCTTCACTTACTCCTTCATTAATACTTTTGTTTTAGTTACTAGTTACTGACCATATAGTTTTTCTTCTTCCTGAAGAAATTTCTCAAATTTTCTTGCAAGGCAGAACTATTTGCAAAAACTATTCTCTTAGTTTTTATATTTGAGAATATGTTAAAAAAATTCTTTCATGTTTGAAAGATGATTTTTCAGAAGACAGAATTCGGGGTTCTTCTCTCAACAAATAACTGCTATCTTCTTCTCTTACTGCTTGCATGTTTTCTGAAGAGAATGTCATTGTAATTCTCATCCTTTCTCTTGTGTAGGTAATGTGACTTTTACTTCTGACCTCTTTCAGGTTTTCATTTGTGTTCGATTTTCTGCACTGTTTCCATGGTGTTACTAGATGTAGATTGGTGTTGTGTTGTTATTGGTGGTGGTGGTGTAATTTGCTTGATGTCCTCTAATCTTACTGGGTCTTTGGGTTGGCATAGACAGTTAATTTTGGAGGACTCTTGGTCCTCACTACTTTGTCTCCTTCTTCCCATTACACAAAATGTTAGCAGTTAACACACAGTTTTTAGATATTCTCTTCTCCCTTTATTATTTTTCCCATTTGCATTTCACTTTTGGAGTTTACTATAGACACATCTTCAAGCTCACTGTTTCTGTTCAGAATTTAGAGAACTACAATAATAAAACATGGCTATTTAGTCTAAGTGGGTCGAGTGTGCAAAATGGAATCTGATGAGATGTCTTCTTTTTTATAATATTAATAATTTATGTGATATGTCACAGTTATTGATTTCATGGAGGATTAAATTTCAGAAATAATTTGCGTTTAAAGATTGACTTGAAACAACAATCCTGGAAAGATCTAAGAACTGAGTAGGTTCACACATTAAATGCTGATGTCCTCTTCTTTAGTCAATGAAATAATTTGTTTATTTTGTCTTTTGGGAAAGACCACGTAGCCAATTCTGAATTCTTAGCTATTAGATTTAAAAAACTTTTACAGTGGCATGTTTTGTTTTTTTTTTCAGAGATGGCTTTATAGTTTCCATTTAATTATAGAACATCAAGTTACTACTTATTTTATGAGATAATAGATGTTTCCCAAAAGGGGATAGATTAGGAAAAATTCAAAGCTTTGGTCAATAATTGATTAGTATTCTGTTTATCGAATGAGTCAAATTTTAGTTTTAGAAATATACTTAAAGGTTTACTCAATAAAATAACTTTCATTATAACTGTATGATTTGTCAGGAGCATACAGAGCAGGAATAATTCTTACTAGTAAGGCAGCATTTATTTATCTAACAAGCAAAGGCTTTGTGCAATGGAAAAACATAAAACAGATAAATATAAAACCTAATCGTAAGGCTTAAATGTGTCATCTAGTAAAAAGATAAAACAAATTCTTGTCTTTTTCTAAGCCAGTTATTTTTTGTAAAAATTACTAAGATCAATACTTAAAACTTGATTGTTGTGCAGAATCAGACATTACATTTGTCTCAGAGTATTGAATTTTGACTTAAAAATTTTAATATTCTTCTTAGTATAATCAGTTTAGTTGTAATCATATTTACTTTCTTTAAGTTTAATACCCATTATTCTGTTACAACATACTTTAATCTTTTAATTTTGTTCCCATTCATTTCCATTTTGGAACAAGCTGACCTTATTATATGAAATCCTGTTTCACCCCCAAAGCATTTTTTCTTTAGCCCTTTACCAAAACTATATCTCATATCTAAAACCCTTATATCATAGCTTTGTTTTTATTGGATGATTATTTTTTTATCTTATTATGTTGTTAATTTTACAAAATTTGGAAAACACTTTCTTCTTAATAAAATTTTCAAAAAAACCAGGAAGCTAGTTCTAAAATAAAGAAAACAATTATTTTCTGTCTCCAAAAATTTTAACTATTTGTTAAAGATCTAAGTCATAATAACAAGCAGTTTAGGACTGCTTTTGCTAAAAAGCATTTGCTTTTCATCTGGGCTCATAAAGCATCAGAAGTAGGATACAATTTTATTATTGCTGCTTGTATTTCTCCTAACAGGAAAGGCTAGGTGATGGCAATTAACTGTTAGTGGAAAATGCTACATCCTGGAGCAGGAGCAATTATTTCCCCCAAAACACTTTATCCTTGAAGGGCTGGGAACCTTTCAGACCAACCTTGTAAAATCAACATTGAGACACGGATCATAGGGATAACAACTTGACCAGGACTGTCTCACTGTATAGATCTTATTATTAGTTATTTTCTCATTGCTGTGATAAAGCAACAAGGCCAAGGCAAGTAATAGAAGAAAGAGTTTATTTGGGCTTACAGATCCAAAGGGATAAAAGTCCACGATGGTGGAGCAGAAGCAGAGTGACTGCATCGGGAAGCTGAGTGCATACACCCTAAACTGCAAGGGGAGGCCTAGGGAGCCTACTAGGAAAGGCACATGACTTTGAAACATCAAAGTGCAGCCCCCGTGACACATTTCTTCCAGTAAGGCAATACCTCCTAAACACCTCCAAACATTTGAGCCTGTAGTTTCATTGAAATTAGTGCATTTTGACTTTTAAAAAGTTTATTATTATTATTATTATTATTATTATTATTATTATTATTATTATTGTCAATTTTAAAGCTCATGTGAATACTTCAAAACAAAGTTC
Source organism: Psammomys obesus (assembly GCF_907164565.1). NCBI lineage: Eukaryota > Metazoa > Chordata > Mammalia > Rodentia > Muridae > Psammomys > Psammomys obesus. Next base: position 314,714 of record NW_026586173.1, on the reverse strand, counting down.
TGGGACAATTAGCTGTATCTGTTTTCCCAATGTGACTACAATGATTAGATATTAAATCTTGGTTGTCAAATTGGCACACTTAGGAAGAGGTAATGTCAACTGGATAATTGCCTCTGTCACATTTGCCTAGGGGAATGTCTATGGGGTATTTTATTGTTTGGTGATTGAAGTAGAAGGGCCCAGTCCACTGTGAGTGATACCATTTCTAGGCTTTGGGTTTGGGTTGCATAACAAAGGTGGCTGAACATAGGCCCAAGAGCAAGCCAGTAAAGTAAGCAGTGTTCCTTCATAGTTTCTTATTCAGGCTCTTGCCTTGGGCTCCTGTCTTGGCTTCTCTTTGTAACCTGTAAACCAAACAAAACTCTCTTTCACTAAGGCTTCTTTTGGGTATAGTAGTCTGGGTTGGAATCTGTGGTCCCTTAAGGACTGTATGATTTCTGTCCAGGCCCTTCTGGCTTTCATAGTTTCTGTTGAGAAATCTGGTGTGATTCTGATAGGTCTACCTTCATATGTTACTTGGCCTTTTTCCCTTGCTGCTTTTAGAATTTTTTCTTTGTTTTGTAGGTTCAGTGTTTTGACTATGATGTGACGTAAAGAATTTCTTTTCTGGTCTAGTCTACTTGGTGTTCTGTAGGCCTCTTGTATGTTTATGGCCATCTCCTTCTTTAAGTTGGGAAAGTTTTCTTCTATAATTTTCTTGAAAATTTTTTCCAGATCTTTGAGCCTGATGTCTTCTTTTTCTTCTACTCCTATTATTCTTAGGTTTTGTCTTTTCATGGTGTCCTTGATTTCTTGGATGTTTTGTGTTTGGAACTTTTCTGATTTTATTTTTTCTTTGAGAGACGTGTCAATTTCTGCAAGTGTAACTTCGGCTCCTGAGATTCTTTCTTCCATCTCTTGTATTCTGTTGGTGATGCTTACATTTGTAGTTCCTGATCTTTTCTCTATGTTCTCCAGCTCCTGGTTTTTCTCTATTTGTGTTTTCTTTATTGATTCTAATTCTGTTTTCATGTCTTGCACCATTTCCTTCATCTGTTTGAATGTGGACTCCTGCTTTACAATGATAGCTTCTATTTTTTTGTCCGTTTCCTCTCTATGTATCACTAATTGTGCCTCTACTTCTTTGGGTATAATTGCCTGTATTTCTATGAGAGCTTTGTTTATTTCTTCTTTATTTGCCTTCATTTGTGTGGACATTTCTTTGAGAGCTTTGTGCATTTCTTCTCTGTTTGCCTCAATTTTCGTGGTCATTTCTCTGAGAGCACGATTTGTTTCCTCTTGGTTAGTCTCAATTTCTTTGGTTATTTCTCTGAGGGCTTTGTTCATTTCATCTTTATGGGCCTCTAATAGCTGGAGAAACATAGTTTTGAGGTCGTTTTCTTGTATATCTAGTGAATTGAAGTGCCCATTGTTTTGTGGGGTTGCTGGTGAGGTCATCATGTCCTGATTTTTGTTGGGAGTGTTCTTATGTCTGCCTCTAGCCATCTGGTTATTTATAATCCTCACTGTTTGTTCCTCGAGATTGTAGTTTGGGCTATGATCCTCTCTTTCTGTTTTCTGGACTGTTTTTTTTTTTTCAGAAAGATGAGAGAGGTTCACTGGTTTGGGAGTGTGCACTGTTTTCAGTTTTGCCTAAGTAAGGAATGTGATGCTGGCGCTATTCGCGTGTGCTTTTAGCGGGCACAGTGTGCATGCGCGGATTCTCTGACTATTGAAGTGGCCTGCAAGCCACTATTACGCAGTTCTGACTGAGATCCAGGGATTGTTTGCCTGGATTACTCTGGTGGACCCGCAAGGCAGAGACTTCAATGTTGGGGTCGCTATCCCAAGAATCCCTCTGATGCCCACACTAGGGGTGTGGGTGGCAGGGATCTCGTCTGGTTGCTTCTGTGGAGAGGCCCTAGGTCTGGGGCAATCTCTCCCTAGAAGGCTCACCCACTCTTTTGTAGGACCAGTTGGAATGCACAGGGGTTCCCCTTGCTCACTACTCTCAGTTTTGGTCCTGCTGCAGAAGTGCATGGGTAGGCTAACAGTCAGCTCTGTGACACTGTGGCCGCAGGACTCAGTGTCCACCTTTCCTGTGTGCTGCCTCTTTGTCCTTTCCCTCTGCCAGGAGGGGTTATGGTGACTGGTCCCTGGGTGGCACGGGAAAGAGTTAGGTTGAGTGTACTCAATCCCAGATCCCGGGCCCAGATCTCTCTGCCAGAAGCAGCCTAGCAGTAGAATCTATGTTTGCTGATCCCAAGAGAGTACCGGGTAGGGTTGAGTGTCCTCAGATCCAGAGCTTGGGTTTCTCTGCTAGGGGCCGCTGGGTGAGCTGGAGAGAGGGTGCTGTGTCCTTGGCAGGCTGCCTCTCTGTCCTTGCCCTCTGACCTTCTCCTCTGCTAGGGCAAGCTTATGGAGGTGCTCTCAGGGGAGTGCCAGCAGGGGTTGGGGCTTCTCAGTTGGATCCTGAGCCCTGAGCCGGCGTTTCTCTGCCAGGGGTCAGGGGGGCGCCGGTGATAGAACTTGCTGCTAGACCTTATTGTGCTGGACCCGGGAGAATCTCAGGACGTGTAGAATGACCACAGTCCCAGATCCCGAGCTGTAGTTTGTTTGCTAGGAGCGTCAGGCAGCACTGGAGTTCCGGCACTGTGAAGCCGCTGTGCGCCTCTTTATCCTTCTGCTCCGCTGCGGCAGGGTGATGGCGGCGTTTGGGGGAGTGCCCGAAAGGATTGGGTTTTCTCAGCCCCGATCTCGGGTTGGGGTACAGACAATGTGGTCTGTGGCAGATTCTGCTGGCCGCCTCCTGCCTCCTCTGAAGAGGGAGTAGGGATTTTGAGCTGGGCGTGCAGCTGCTCTCTGTGCACAGTGGGAGCTCAGTTGTGATAGCAGCAGGTACCCGTGGTCGGAGAGACCTTCCAGGGAAAGACTGGGTGACCCGTGAGCAGTCTTGCAACTTTCCTTCCCCGTGGGTTTTTTTTGCGACTGGTTCTCCCAGCCTCAGGCACCCTTGTGCCCACCAATCAGCCTGGGAAAGTGGTCGGGACAAGCAGGTTTGCGGCACCAGCTGGAGACCCAAAGCCCGTGTTAGCCGGGTTCTCTTCCGGGTTCTGGCTGGGCAGCCGAGAGTGGACCCGACCGATTCCCACGCCGTGGGAGCCTCCCCTCACCTGGGAAACACGATCGATCGCTGTTGTTTTAGGGCCCAGAGTTCAGTCTCCTGGTCGCTGCATGGAGTGTGTTGTCCCGCTTCTCAGACACGGTGTTCTCCCAGCGCTGCCATCTTGGCCCCCTCTTTTGGACAAGTGTTGATTACAGCAATAAAAATCAAACCGGAGCATATTCTCTCCTTTGTCGCCGTATTTTGTCTTATTAATTAGTGAGACAGGTAGTGAATTTTAAAAAGTCTGGCTCTTGCAATTGGATCCTTTTCTTTTAAAAGTCCAGTTACAGTAGAAGTGAAAATAATTTGTGTTAAGTTTAGCAATTTTAATTTACATGGGCACTTACTTAAAAATTAACTTGGGTAGCATGTAAACGATATAAAAAGGTAAACATATGTAGGCAGTACATAGATGGATATACATAGTTATATGAGAGGTGTATTCTACAATGGAATACTACTCAGCAATCAAAAAGGAGGAAATCATGAAATTTGTAGGCAAATGGTGGGATCTAGAAAAGATCGTTCTGAGTGAAGTATGCCAGAAGGAGAAAGACAAACATGGTATATACTCGCTTATATAGACCTACAAGATATGATAAACATAATGAAATCTATACACCTAAAGAAGATAATCAAGAAAGCGGACACGGGGCAAGATGATCAATCCTCATTTAGAAAGACAAATGGGATGTGCATTGAACGTATGACAGGAGTCTACCACAGAAGACATCTGAAAGACTCAACCTAGCAGAGTTTCAAAGTAGATACTAAGATTCATAACCAAACCTTCGGCAGAGTACAGGGAATCATATGAAAGAAGGGGAGTTAGTATGATGTGGAAAGGATAGGAGCTCCACAAGGACCAAATATATCTGGGCACAGGGTCTTTTCTGAGACTGACACTCAACCAAAGACCATGAGTGGATATAACCTAGAACCTCTGCTTGGACGAAGCCCGTGGTAGCTCAGTAACCAATTGGTTTCCCATAGTAAGGGGAACAAAGACTATCTCTAGCAGGAACTCAATGGCAGGCTCTTTGACCTCCCCACCTCCCAAGGGAGGAGCAGTCCTGTTAGGCCACAGAGGAGGACTTTGCAGCCAGTCCTGAAGATACCTGACAAAATAGATCCTCCCCTATCAGTGGACTTGGAAAGGGGCAGGGAGGAGATGAGGGAGGGAGGGAGGGAGGGTTTGGGAGGGAATGAGGGAGCGGGATACAACTGGGATACAGAGTTAATAAAATGTAACTAATAAGAAAAATAAAAAAATAAAGCTAAAAAAAGGTGTATTCTGTAACATTCATTTAGATTTTTAATTATCACAGAGCATTTTCTTCAACCATCTTGTTATTTTATATTTCATGCTTTCTACCCCTATTTGTTTGTTCATAGCATAATCACACGTTGTAATTACTCCCCTTTTTTTTGAGCTAAGATATAACTATATACTCAGGCTGGCTTCAAATTTTCCAAATACTGAGATTATGGTCATGGACTATCACACCCAGCTATAATTATTCTTTTGCTTTTTTGCTTGTATATATACATCAGGAGAGTAGAAACCACACTTATTATATCTACAGTTATTTTCCCAGCTCCTAGGCTACTGCCTGGAGGTGGGAGCAATACAATCCTTGAGGCCCAATTCTCCTCCTCACCTTATGACAATGCAAGCATTGTTCAGCAGAGGGCACTAGAGAAAATGCTTTAGAAGCGAGCTTGGTGCCTGTCTTCATCCTGATACTTGTTGGTCACACAAAGATTCTTGTGACTTTTGTCCACTTAGTTTGTTAGCTTCAATCTCTGTAATGTTGTGTGGTCAGCTTATTAAGTGGTCATCAAGAAAGTGTGTGATATGGGGGTATGTAAGCCAGAGCACTACATTTTTAAATGATGTTCATATATTATTTAAATGTAGCATCCATGTGTTATTTTATAACTGAAATTAAGTGGAAGCTTAAATGTTGAAAATAAGAAATACAATTTGGCTGGGAAAATGATGCTGGATGATAGTTTCTGAATGTCATTTTCTATGGTTCCCAAGAGATTTGTCTTCAAGGGTCAATTGCTCTCTTGAGCAGATCAAAGCTCCTTTCTAACTTTGTTCTGCTACTGTCCTTCTTCCTAACATTCAGTTCTCAGAAGTATCTGTATCTTTATGTCACCACCTGTTTCTGACTTTGATTTGCTTAATTCTGTTGTGGGACAGTTATCGCCACTCAGATCTTACTTAATTTTCCTAATCCCAAATTCCCATGTCTGTAGACGAAAGTAAACAAATCAAATAAATGCAAAACATCTTACTTTTCCCTCTAGAGTCATGGATTTCCCTCCATCTAACTCAAGCACCTGCTCTGATTTCATCACCTGAAGGTCAGAGGCTCATGTAGAATGGGACGGTTTTTCCATCTCCTCTCTGGGGTAAAATGCCTTTTTTATAAGTGTGGCTAGACCACCTGGCAGTGTCGCTGCTAACATTACAGAAAATATCCACATTGCAATGGCTTGACACCCATCCTGGAAATAGTACCTGATGTCCAGGGGGTTTTATTTTTATAACAACCTGCCTAGATGCGGCAACCCTTAATGAAACCTATTTTGTAGACTTACCTTCGTAGCTGAGACCAGGTTGTGATTGGCAAAATTGACCAGATTCTGCCGGTGTTTCTCAACCTTCCTAATGCTGTGACTCTAATACAGTTCCTCATAAACCATAAATTTATTTTGTTTGTTGCTTCTTTATAAGTGTATTTTTACTGTTATGAATCATAATGGAAACACTGGTATTATCCAATGGTCTTAGGCAACCCCTGTGAAAGGGTGGTTCGACCCCCAAGAGGTTGAAACTCATAGGTTGAGAAGCACTGTTATTAAATGACAATGCATGAGAATCACCAGAAACTTCTTTTTTTATTTACCAATTAACATTTTTATTAATGTTTTCGTTCTCTACATAAGCACCAGTTTTGAAACACCTAAGACTGTAACATGAATAGATGCAGTTATCATCTGGGAAAATGGATCTGATACAGGTACTGACTTCTTTTGTTCCAGTGAACATAGAGATTTATTACCTGGAAGATACAGTCAATATTCGCCCTGAGAGCTAATAAATCTAGATGTTCAACAAAATATAAAGCCAATATTTATATTAATACTTAGTTTTTAATACCTGTTTAAAATCTATGGACATTTCACGGTGGTTGAATTTGTTTCTAAAATTTTTAAAATTTAAAATTTTTATTTTTTACAATTTATTCACTTTATATCCCAATTATAGCCCTTGCCCTCATCTCCTCCAGGTATCTCACTCCCTCTCTCTTCCTCCACCCCATCTCCCTTCTCTAGTCCACTGAAAAAGGGAGTCCTCCTCCCTTGCCATCTGACCCTAGCCTATCAAGTCTCATCAGGACTGCCTGGATCCTCTTCCTTTGTGGCCTGTCAAGGCCACACTGCCAGGGGAAAGTGATCAAAGAGCAAGCAACCAAGTTTATGTCCCAAGACAGCCCCCTGCTTCCCTTACTTGGGAACCCACATGGAGACTGATCTGCCAATCCACTACATCTGAGCCGGGTGTCTAGGTCCTCTCCATGCATGATTCTTGGTTGGTGCATCAGTCTCTGCAGGCCCAGGTTTTTTGGCTTTGTTGGTCTCCTTGTGGAGCTCCTGTCCCCGCTGGGTTCTTCCATTCTCCCCTTCTTCCATAAAAATTTTGCTCTCTTCCCAAAGTTTGTCCATTACTCTCTGCATTTGCTTTGATCCCCTGTTGGGTTGTACCTTTCAGAGGATATCTATGGTAGGCTTCTGTCCTGTTCCCTCTCCTCCACTGCTTTCACATCTACCCTGTTTGCCATTCTGAATGAGAATCAGGCATCCTCCCTAGAGTCCTCCTTGTTATTTAGCTTCTTTAGGTCTGTAGATTGTAGTATGGTTACCCTATATTCTATGGCTAACATTTGTTTATAAGTGAGTACATAACATGCGTGTCTTTTTGGTTCTGGGTTACTTCACTCAGGATGATCTTTTCTAGTTCTATCAATTGCCTGAAAATTTTATGACTTCCTTGTTTTTAATAGCTGAGTAGTACTCCATTGTGTAAATGTACCATAATTTCTCTGTCCATTCTTTGGTTTAGGGACATCTAGGCTGCTTCCATATTTTGGCTATTACAAATAAAGCTGCTATGAACATAGCTGAGCAAATGTCCTTGCTGAATGGTGGAGCATCTTTTGGGCATATGCCCAGGAGTTGTATAGCTGGGTCTTGAGGTAGCACTATTCCTAATTTTCTGAGAAAGTGCCAGATTGATTTCTAAAGTGATTGTACATGTTTTCAATCCCAACAGTAATGGAGGAGAGTGCCCCTTTCTCCACATCCTCTCTAGCATGTGTTGTCACTTGAGTTTTTGATCTTAGCCATTCTGATCGGTGTAAGATGGAATCTCAGAGTTGTTTGATTTATAACTCCCTGATGACTAAGGATGTTGAGTGCTTCTTCATTTCTCAGCCATTCAATATTATTCTGCTGATAATTCTCCGTTTAGCTCTATATCCCATTTATATTTGGATTGTTTGGTTTGTTGGTGTTTAATTTCTTGAGTTCTTTACATATTCTGGATGTTAGCAGTCTGTGGAATGTAGGGTTGGTGAAGATCTTTTCCCAGTTGGTAGGCTCTCATTTTGTTCTGTTGACAGTGTCCTTTGCTTTACAGAAGCTTTTCAGTTTCATGAGGTCCCAGTAATTCATTGTTGATCATAGAGCCTGAATTGTTGGGGATCTGTTCAGGAAGTTTTCTCCTGTGCCAATGAGTTTAGGGCTCTTCCCCACTTTTTTTTTTTTTTTTTTCCTAACAGATTTAGTGTTTCTGGTTTTATGTTGAGGTCTTTGATCCACTTGAACTTTAATTTTGTGTAGGGTGATAGATATGGATATATTTGCATTTTCTACTTGTAGACTTCCAGTTAGACCAGCACCATTTGTTAAATATACTATCTTTTTTTCTAGTGTATGGTTTTGGATTCTTTGTAAAAAATCAGGTGTCCTTGGTGTGTGGATTTATTTCTGGGTCCTGGATTTGATTCCATTGATCTACCAGTCTGTTACTATGCAGATTTTATTACTGTTGCTCTATAATACAGCTTGAGATCAGGGATGAAGACACTTCCAGAAGATCTTTTATTGTACAGGATTGTTTTATCTGCTCTGTTTTGTTTTGTTTTGTTTTTTTTCTCCATATGAAGTTGAGAAATGTTCTTTCAAAGTCTGTAAAGAATTGTGTTGGTATATACCACATGTGTCTTTCTGCTTCTGGGTCACCTCACTCAGGATGATCTTTTTTACTTCCCACCATTGCCTGCAAACTTCATGATTTCCTTGTTTTTAATTGCTGAGTAGTATTCCATTGTGTAAATGTACCACAATTTCTGTATCCATTCCTCAGTTGAGGGACATCTGGGTTGTTTCCAGATTCTGGCAATTATGAATAAAGCTGCTATGAACATGGTTGAGCAAATGTCCTTATTGTATACTTGAGCATATTTTGGATATATGCCTAGGAATGGTATAGCTGGATCTTAACGTAACGTTATTCCTAATTGTCTGAGAAAGTGCCAAATTGATTTCCAAAGTGGTTGTACAAGTTTGCATTCCTACCAGCAATGGAGGAGGCCTCCCTTTCTCCACATCCTTTTCAGCATGTATTGTCACTTGAGTTTTTGATCTTAGCCATTCTGATGGATGTAAGGTGTAATCTCAGGGTTGTTTTGATTTGCATTTCCCTTATGACTAAGGACATTGACCATTCCTTTAAGTGTTTCTCTGCCATTTGAGACACACATGGTATATACTCACTTATAGGTAGATATTAGACATATAATACAGGATAAACATACTAAAATCTGTACACCTAAAGAAGCTAAGCAAGAAAGAGTACCCTGGGTAAGATGACCAATCCTCATTCAGAAAGGCAAATGGGATGGACATTGGAAGAGGAAGAAAACAGCAAACAGGACAGGAGCCTACCACAGAGGGCCTCTGAAAGACTCTATCCAGAGGGGTATCAAAGCAGATGCTGAGACTCAGAGCCAAACTTTGGGCAGAGTGTAGGGAATCTTATGAAACCTGGAGGGGATAGGAGCTCCACAAGGAGAGTAACATAACCAAAATATCTGGGCACAGTAGTCTTTTCTGAGACTGATACTTTAACCAAGGACCATTCATGAAGATAACCCAGAACCCCTGCTCAGATGTAGCCCAGGGTAGCCCAGTGTTCAACTGGGTTCCCTAGTAAGGGGAACAGGGACTGTCTCTGACATGAACTCAGTGGCTGGCTCTATGATCACCTTCCCCTGAAAGGGGGACAGCCTTACCAGGCCACAGAGGAAGACAATGTAGCCAGTCCTAATGAGACCTAATACGCTAGGGTCAAAGGGAAGGGGTGGAGTACCTCCCCTATCAGTGGACTTGGGAGGGGCATAGGATTAGATGAGGGAGGGTTGGGATTGGGAAGGGATGAGGGAGGGGGCTACAGCTAGGATACAACATGAATACATTATAATTAATAAAAACTTAAATTAATTAAAAAAGAAATGTGTTGGTATTTTAATGGGAATTGTATTGAATCTGTCGATTGCTTTTGGTAGGATGGCCATTTTTTTCCCAACTTAAATGTGTTTTATTTGCTCCCTCACTACCAAATCTTTATTTCAATCATGAGAGCAAGAGTCATCCACATTCCAGATTCCTTGCCCCGTAATTCAAAGGAAAAAACCATAATTAGCAAAGAAAAATGTATGAATTGACACCCTCTACATTTTTAAAAAAATATGTTTAAGGTTGAAAAATGTTTTAAGTTTGTAATTCCTAGTAGGAAAACATTATCTGAATGAATGCCCTAGCGCCGAGCTCTCTGGTTAAGGTGAAAGGTACACTGGTTTGTATTATTGCAACATCCACTGAGTGAGCTAAGCTGCTCTTCATCCATCAAGTGCTTTGTTTGACATTATGCTTGACCTCCAAACTTGGCTGACAATTTACTGATGAGATTCATAACCTTTGGGTTGCTCTGATATTTTGACATATTTGCTGGGTTCTGGGCCACATCCTGGAAAGCTGCCAAGACTTCTGGATCCTGTATCCCTGCAAGAGCTCTGGTCACTGAGGATTTCATTGAGTCCAGGCATTCCTGCCATTCCCCGCATGCCCCCTCCCATTCCAGGCATTCTTTCAGGAAAATTACCAGACATTTCCCCCCGCCCCCCAGGAAAACCACCCAGGAAAGAGCCATACTGAGCTCCAGATTGTCTTCTGGCTTCTTCTTCCCTTTGGGCTCTCCCATGCTCTTCTCGAGCCTTCCTCACCCTTTCTATTCTTTTATCTCTTGCTCTTCACGTTTTTGCTCATACTTTCTCTGATGTCCAGCAATTTTTTGAGCCCGAGTTGAACTTCTTTGAGCGTTGCACTGGCATCCTCGTCATAATCCAGTTTACAGGCAAGAGCAAGATCATGAGCTGCTTCTTCCCAGTGAACTAGGAGTCTGGGTACTTTCCCCCTCCATTTGTATGGCTGAGGTGAATCAGGGTTTTTCTCAATGGCTCTGTCACAGTCTTGGATGGCAGTGTTTGGTTTCTGTAATTTGACGAAGACAATGGTTCTCTTGGCATACAGAATGGCCAAGCGAGGATTTAGCTTGATGGCGTCTGTGAACAAGTCAATGGCTTTCTGAAGCTCACCATCATTTAGTGCTTCAATGGCAGGCCCCTTCTTTTCATTTGCTTGATCCATCATCTAGTCAGTTATCTCGGCATTTTCACCTTCCATTTCTTGAGGGGCCTCAGTGTCTGGCTTAATTACACCTTCTCAGTTTCTAGATCACTCTCCTCACTTGGTTCATCCATCTTTATATTTTCCTCTGTCTTATTATCTCTTTTTCCTTCCTTGATATTTTCTTCCGACTTAGATTTATTAGTAGCAGGTGGTACTTTACCCCCATACACTCCGCCCCCTCCTTCAGGAAGCACATTTCCTCAGTATGCAGGACACTCGGATCCTGGTTACACATCTTCACGAAGTCCCGAAGCTCCTCACTTTGTGGGGATTCATGGTCCGGAGGCTGCAGGCGGTGGGCGGTGAGGCCCTTGCCAGGCCCTTGTGGAGATCAACGTGAATGAGTAGAAGTAGAGGATGACCATTTTTATTATATTAATCTTACTGATCCATGAGCATGGGAGATCTTTCCATCTTCTGATATCTTCTTCAATGTCTTTTTTCAGGGACTTGAATTTTTTAATTTTCATAAAAGTCTTTCACTTGCTTGGTTAGAGTTACACCAAGATACTTTATGGGGTTTTTTGTTGTTGCTGTTGTTTGTTTGTTTTTTTGTTTGTTTGTTTTGTGTGTGTGTGATTATTGTGAATGATGCTATTTCCTAATTTCTTTCTCAGCTCGTTTGTTTTTTAGTATACCAGAGGGCTTGATTTCTTTTGAGTTAATTTTGTGTCTAGCCGCTTTGCTGAATGTGTTTATGAGCTGTAGGAGTCCCCTGGTAGAATTTTTGGGGTAACTCATGTATACTCTGATATCATCTGTGAATAGTGATGACTTCTTCCCTTCCGATTTGCATCCCCTTGATTTTCTTTAGTTGTCTTATTGCTCTAGCTAGGACTTCCAGTACTATGTTGAAGAGATATGGGGAGAGTGGGCAGCCTAGTCTTTTCCCTGATTTCAGTGGGATTGATTTAAATTTCTCTCCATTTAGTTTGATGTTGGCTGTAGGTTACTTGATGGCCGGTGCTTCTCTTTGCTCCATGAAGGTCTTTCTTATATACTGAATTATCTTGTGTGCTCTGAATATATATGTTCAGCTCTTATCCTCAGCATATTAGAAAGGGGCCATATATGGGTATTGAGCCTTTAAAGAGGTGATTATGGCTAAATGGAGACATATTGGTTGTACCTAATTCAATGGCTAGTATTTCTATAGAAAAGAAGAGAAATGGGATTTGTGTGTACAGAGGAAAAGACATAGGAAGAAGATGGCCATCTAAAACCAAGAAAAGGAGTCTCAGAAATGCCAGCCCTGTCAGTACCTTGATCTTGGGCTTTTAACTTCTTTAATAAGGAATCCTTAAGATTCCTGTGGTTTGAGCCACCAATTGTGGTGCTCTGTCATGGCCCTCACAGACCCTAGTATTAATGTGGAGAATGGTTGTGGATATCTGAATTGCAGTGTGTAGGGACTCTGCCCTTTTGTCATAAGGATCACTGTCTGACTCTGAAGCCCTCTCCTAGGCCCTTACTGTTGGAAGAGTTGAGTAGAGTGCCTGCGATGGGGTGCCATATAGGATCATGCTTCTGGGAAAACACAGAGGGGATGGCAGGCCTTGTGCAGCTTTCTAAACTTGAGAACTGCCTGACTCTGTGTTTGGTCTGGTATCAAGTTCTCTTCTAACCTTCCTGGACCAGAGTTTATTGATATTCTAGAAGAAAACTGCTTGAGCCTCAGAGTTTGATCTAAGAGAAAGGGCAGAAACTCAGAAAATTTCTAGGGAAGGAAAACCTTCAGCTATAGAGAAGAGGTAACGCTCCAGACACAGTTTTGGAGGTCCTGATGGCCACAGACCTCCAACTGTGTCTTTGATCACTCTGGGTTGCAGAGGTGCAGCTCCATGACTGACATTTAAGCTAATATGTTTGTTTAGCTAATCTGTTTGTTCAACTACTTGAGAGAATTCAGTCCATTTTGAACTTCAGCCCAGACTTTAAAGTCTGTCTAGTAGAAATTGTTCTTGATTTCCTGCCCATTCCAAAACACAAACCAAATTCAAGTCATGAGGGAGGTTTGACTTTTTCGGGCAACTTCTACAGCTATTTCCCACTGCTAGGCTCTTTTTCTTCTCATGCTAGAGGGTTACCCATAGGCGTTCGTCTGCTGCCCTCCCAAGAGAGATGACCTTTAAAAGTGACCTCTGACTGAAATGTCTGAGTCCCATATTGTGTGTGTGTGTGTGTGTGTGTGTGTGTGTGTGTGTGTGTGTGTGTAGACAGGATCTCACTCTGCAGCTCTGGCTGTCCTGGCACTTACAATGTAGACCAGGCTGGACTTGAATCCACAAAGATCTGCCTGCCTCTGCCTTGTAAGTACTTGGTTTAAAGGTGTGAACTCCCTTGCCCAGCTCTGAAACCTATTCTTGCTAAGGGTCCCCTAATGGCTCCTGAGAATCCCAAATGGAAGACTAATCTTTGCCGTATCGGGTTGTCTCCTACTTCTTTCCTTTTTTCTTTGACCACTTGACAAACCGGTAGGAGCCGGAGCAGGAACCAGTAGGAGGAATATTTGCATGCCCTCTCTCGGGACTCTGGTCTTTTTATACCATCTCTAGTTTCCCCAGAATTAAACTATTTTCAGCTGGCAGAATCATGTCCCTACCAGAGTATGCATGAGGCAAATAGTCTGCTGCTGTGGACAATCTGAAGCAGCCCCTTATCCCACACCTGGGATTAAAACAAAAACATGTTTACATAACATAACTTGATTTTTAAAGACACCAAAATTCTCACTATAACAATCAGATGGAGAGCTTGGAAGGTCACATGTCAGGACAGCCTATCAAAGTAGACTCAGGGCAAAGCCTCTCATGGTCTCAGGTACACTGTGTCTCAGTCCAGGCAAAGACACAAGAGGGGGTCATGGAGGAAGCCTGCAAAGAAATCTTTCTGAGGAAGGTAATTGTTTTTGGTTTTCTAGAATTCTCTGTTTGTGAAGTCAGTAGATGAAGGTATTATGCCAGGGAAGTGGTACAGATGACCTGTGAAGAGATGACTCAGAATCCCCACCTAAAGCCAAATTTATACACCATACTTTTCTCACCTGGCATCTGTCCTGATAACCGAGAGGGCATGGATCAGGGTCTCCTCTGCCTTCATATTTTGATGGCATTTGAACTGACTTCTATGTCTCACGTGTAAAACAAATGTGACACTCCATGGCTTTGAATCCCAGCTCTCTTATTTTACACATACGACACAGCTGTGTCATGGGGATATTTCTAGAATAAGCACCTGACACCAATGAGCATGGATGAGAGGAGATGTCACCAGTGGACTGGAGCCAGGGAGTTCCTGAAAGGCTTCAGGATCCAGTTCAATTTGCATTTTTATTTTATACTGTAAATCAACACGGTGGGGTGAGAAACCAAGATTTATACAGACGTGTAGCAGTCACCAGGTTGTTAAGGGCAATGACCTATTGTTTCAGCTATTTCTTCGGGTTATTCATTCTGTTTCACGTAGCAAGTGAAGTCATGTTTTGCAAATAGGCAGTACAAGCAAGAGTTTATGTAAATCAGTAAATAAATAATTAAGTCAGCGTCTAATAATTAGTCTTAAAAAATTATTCTACTCAAATACTACTACCCATGGTATATTTGAGAAAGTTTGGAGAGTAATTAGGAGAAAGGTCCTATAGGCTCTGGCAGCAGGCTCTTGGTTGGTGGTACACTAGGAAATGGTGGGTGAAGGGCTTCTTGGTGGGATCCAGGCAGACAGGATAATATCCTGTGGTGAGTGTACCCAAGACAGTTCTTGGGTCTGAGGATGTCTACATGTAAAGAGCCCTAAGTGCCCAGGTTCCATGTGCCTTGCAGCCTTGGAAGTGAGACATGTCGGATGCATGGAGAAGGAATGTGACTGCCAGGAGACTTGCTCCATTTTCCTATCTGTATGGAGGCTCTGCCATGTACCCTCCTCTCTGGCAAACTGATGTGTTATGGTTCTACTCTTTAGGTCTCCTACCTGTTTTTACCAAGTATAGAGCAACTTCTCCAGGAGGGGTATTATTCTTAGTGTATTTTCCCCTGCTTCCCCTCAAAGGCAAACACAGAGGAGCCTAATCAGCCTTCAAATCTACCACTGGCCATTCCTTTGGCAGCAGTGGGGGGAATGGGTGAGGGGAGACACTGGGCAAAAGGAGAGCAGGGCAGAATAGTTTGTCCTACGAACCCTTGTCTAAGAAAGTGCACTGAGGAATGACAAGGCTTTGGGTCAGAGCCAGAGTGGGAGAGGAGAAAGTTTTATTTTCCAGGCTGAGGAGAAGACTCACAGAAAGGTAGGGGCATTCTGGAGGCTCAGATAACAGGGGTGAGGAGAGGTCCCCAGGTATCACAGGGCTGTCTGTGGTCCATAGAAACCCGGCAAGAATAAACAATCTCAAGGGGAAGACTTGTGCCTCAGCCCTTCACAAGGGTTCTTCTGACGACCTTTTAGGAGGGATTTTGATTTAAGGAGATAAATTACAGAGTAATATGTTAAATAAAAAAAAATCATAGCAACATATTTATTAATATATCAACCATGATGGTGTTTGTTAACATGGACTTGTGGTATATGTTTGGAAATAATATTGGATGGAAAAATGGTACATCATTTTCTCAGAATTAGAGATAGAAATGTGTTTTCTTTTACTTCTTAACCATTTTGTTATAGTTCTAAATTTCCTATTACCCTTATTCTGGGGATATGTTCAGAGTTTCCTGAACTATAGATGACTGGGGTTGGATGGAGCTAGGCATTCCATCCAAACAAATTCATGGACCCCAGAAAATTGTGCTTCTTTCTCTTCCTTATCGTCCATGTACAAGTTCCCAAGTCCCAAGAGCTACCTCAGAGATTCCGAATACCACATTTATTTTCACCTTCTTGAGGGGTGGGTGGGTAACAGGTTATGTATCCCCTTCTTGACAAAACAACCCTGTGTGCTTAACATTCCTGGTTCCTTTAGTGTTTTTTTTTTTTTTTTTTTTTTTTTTTGTGAGCACAGAGGACCTCCCATTTCTTCTATAATGTGCATGTGTGTTTGGGGGGTTATTATTTTCTAACTATTTTTTTTTTTTTTTTTTACTTCTGAGTTTTCTAAGATTGGAGCCTGGCAGGTTGTAGGTGTGATGAGTTGAAATGAAAGACTGTTATGTCTCAGCCTGCTCAGAGTGCTACTGGGTGCTCAAATGCCAGAGGCTCAACAGTGCTTAAAGTCCTGTAGGGGCTTCCCTTGTTTGCATACTGTGAGCTACTTTTGACATGTGAGCCAGTATTGATTTCACTTGCCCCAGACTGTATGTGTTGGAGTCACTAATATCTAAGTCAAGGGTGCCTTAAGTGTGTTGGTTGTAGAGGAGGCAGTTAGAGGTCTCATTTCGGTGCTTTCTAATCCTGCCCAACACTAAACACACTGTGCAAAGGACGAGCCTGTGGGGAGTGTCTAATATATGAGCTTTAGTGTTCTCAGTTCTACGACAGGAAAACTGAATGGTGAAGACTTTGGGCTCTGGGCCATCGTCATATTATATTATCCTCTTATTCACCAAAAGGGCAGGGCTACCCCCCAACCCGCCATTGAGTTCTCCATTGTCTGAGCTTCTATGAGTTTCTCTGCATGCCTGCATTCAGCTCTCCTTTTTCTACCTTGTGTTGCCAGCTCTCATGGGGCATATGACTATATCTCTTCAGGCTCTCTAATCTGTGATTTTCTATTTTCAGGGCACTAGAGAAGCTCTGTATCAAGAAATATGTCCTGTCTCCAGATGGTATTTGGGTATAGTTTTCCAAGGTATAGAGAATTTCCTACTGGATATATTCCACTCTGACTTGTCCCTTAAGTATCCACTTGAATTAATAACTGTGAGAACTATGGGCCTTCTCAGTGACTAGGGTTGACTTTCAGGCCCTTTCTGAACAGGGTCACCTGGAGTCTTCAAGTTTTCCTTGCCCTCACTGGGAATCTACCTTCACTGATCATATGAACACTTTTGTGAATACCGATGCCCTTCTTCTTCTTTTTTTCCCTCTTCAATGTAAAGGTTATCTTTTCTTTACCCACATGTTTCCAATTTTTAAAAAGATTTATTTGTTTATTTATTATGTACACATGTATACCTGTAGGCCGGAAGAAGGCGCCGGATCTCATTATAGATGGTTGTGAGCCACCATGTGGTTGCTGGTAATTGAACTCAGAACCTCTGGAAGAGCAGCCAATGCTCTTAACTTCTGAGCCATCTCTCCAGCCCCATGTTCTCATTTCTTGTGTCACACAGAGTCTGCTTCCTCTCCACCATCTTGACTTGACTCTTCAAAGATGAGTGGTGTGTAGGAGAGAAACCACTTCGTTTGTCATCAGTTAAGATCTTTAAAGAGAATCACATGCCATGCGTGGGCCGTACTGGGAAGAGCACAGCATTCTGTGTTTATCATTGTGTGATGATGTTCCTGATGCAGCTCCACCACCTGAAAGTAATCATGCAGATACTGTGGACTGACGCAATTTGAGGAACTGTAGAAATGATAAGATATCAAGACTATAAAAATAAAAGAAAGACTGTAAAACTATGCTGGATTGGAGGGACTGGTTAGATGTAGCAGCTAAGAGTCATAGTGGTCCTGGTTTGAATTGTTTTGTTAAAGAAATGTTATTGAAGATTTGTTGCAACTTAGCCAGTAGATGATATAAAAGCATTTCAGTCATAATCTTGTGATTGTGATGAGTATCTTATAGGTAAGGAGGAAATGTTCCTATTTTTAAGAAACATACTGAAGAACTCAGGGCTTATAAAGTATTGTGCCATCAATTAGCCTCATAAAGGTCAACAAAAATATTCTTTACAGTATTAAAAATGACAAGCCTTCAATAAAACAGAATGATTTTTATGATTATCCCAGAGTTTGATTGCACTAAATACATTTTTTAAAAAAGAAAATAGGGTAATGTAGAAAGGGGTAGAGTTTAAATGGCCCAAAAATTTCATGAGGAATGTTCAAAAGAACTTCTTGAAAACTTTCCCATTGAGTTTGAGTTTGCTGGGGCATAGAATATTGTAGGGAAAGATTGGTATACAATAATAACTGGAAAGTGGATAAACAAATAAAAAGCAAATATCCTAGTTTGGCAGTGAGTGGAGGGAAGCATCCATTTCATCTTATACTTTTAGATCACAATCTGTCACTGAGAGAAATCAGAGCAGGAACTGAAGCAGAGCATATGGAGCAATAGTGCTTACTGGCTTGTTCTCTTTGGCTCATTATCAGGCAACTTTCTTATGCAATACAGGACCACCTGCCCAGGAATGGCACTGACCATAGTGGGGTTGGCTTTCTTTTATCAATTGGCAATAAAACAAATGCCCTACAGACATGCCCACAGGCCAATATCAGCGAATCAATCTCCCAATTGTTTGGGGCTCCCTCACATAATTATGGGCTGTATCAAGTTGTCAGTTGAAGCTAACTAAAAGAAGACCGAAATGAAAATTTATTGAAATATTTTAAAATGTGTTTTTCTTCAATTTTTATTGTGTGAGAACTTCATCCATACACACAGATCTTTCTTTCTTTCTTTCTTTCTTTCTTTCTTTCTTTCTTTCTTTCTTTCTTTCTTTCTTTCTCTCTCTCTCTCTTTCTTTCTTTCTTTCTTTCTTTCTTTCTTTCTTTCTTTCTTTCTTTCTTTCTTTCTTTCTTTCTTATTAGTTACATTTTATTAACTCTGTATCCCAGCTGTATCCCCCTCCCTCATTCCCTCCCAAACCTTCCCTCCCTCATCTCCTACCTGCCCCTTTCCAAGTCCACTGATAGGGAGGACCTCATCCCCTTTCATCTGACCCTGTTTTATCAGGTGTATTCAGGACTGGCTGCAAAGTCCTCCTCTGTGGCCTACCAGGACCGCTCCTCCCTTCTGGGGGTGGGGAGGTCAAAGAGCCTGTCATTGAGTTCCTGTCAGAAATAGTCCCTGTTCCCCTTACTATGGGAAACCTATTGGTTACTGAGCTACCATGGGCTTTGTCTGAGCAGAGGTTCTAGGTTATATCCATACATGGTCCTTGGTTGAATGTCAATCTCAGAGAAGACCCCTGTGCCCAGATATCCTCCATTGGCGGTGGGAATGTAAACTGGTAAAACCATTTTGGAAGTCAATTTGGTGCTTTCTCAGACAATTAGGAATAGTGCTTCCTCAAGATCCAGCTATACCACTCCTAGGCATATACCCAAAATTTGCTCAAGTACACAACAAGGACATTTTTTTTAATGGCACATTTACAGAGGAAGTTGAGGCAGGCAGATAATGAGTTTGAAACTAGCTTGAGCTATCCAGAGAAATCCTGTCTCAAAGCAAAGAAAAACAAAAATCCACTATAAATCATCTTATGACATGAAAAGAGCAGATGGTTAAAAGTTGGGGGAGGAGTTTACCACTTTAAGATGCTTGCTTCTTAGCAATTCTTGTTGCTATCTCTGTCATGCTCACGTCCCACTTCAGCCATGACTCTGCTTTGTCTTTGGGTGGATGCACATACAGCCTTTTTCTTGCCTTGAGGTGTGCTGTGGGTAAAGCTGTGGCCCAGCAGATGAGCACACCCACTATGCTGTTTGTGTCCTTATGCAAGAGCTAACAGCTTCTTCTCTGTTGTTTGTTGTCTTCCTGGCAGCTTAAGCCTAGAAGCTCACACCTAATTTGCAGTTTCCAGGACAGTTCATTTCCTTAGGCAGTGAAGGTCATTAACAACTGACTAATCTTCTCTTTGTATAAAAATTAGTGTAGTTTTTTATCAAGTTCTTGACATCAGGACTTTTTTTTTTAACTTTTATTAATTACACCTTATTCACTTTGTATCCCCCCATAAACCCCTCCCTCCTCCCCTCCAGATCCCACCTTCCCTCTCCCTCTTCCCCAAGTCCACTGATAGGGGAAGTCCCCCTCTCCTTCCTTCTGATCCTAGTCTATCAGATCTCATCAGGAGTGGCTGCATTGTCATCTTCTGTGGCCTGGTAAGGCTGCTCCCCCCTCAAGAGGGAGGTGATCAAAAAGCAGGCCAATCAGTTCATGTCAGAGGCAGTCCCTCTTCTCATTACTGACATCAGGACTTTTAATCAAAACTGAAAAATCAAATATTCTTAAGTGAAAATTGGACGCTTGTAAATGCAAAGGAAAAAAAAATCTCACTCTGGAAAAGATGAGTGATAAAAAAAGATGAAATGGTAAAAATAAATCTTTTTCTGTTCACCCTTCTTGTGTGCACAGAGAATAACAGCAACATTTCTACTTGAAAACAACTCCAAGACTTTCTCAGTGGAGAGAAGAAAGACTGCAGTGCGCAGACTGCGGCTGAATAGAAGAAAATGATAAAGTGTTAGTGGTCTGTTGGGGGATATGATGGTTTTGGACCCATGAGTTTCAAAATTCAGTTATAGTTCTCAAACTCACAAATATTCCTGTTACTCCTGTGAGTCCCTAAATACATATTCATGCTAGGTGCTAGAGGGAGGGCTTGCAGCATATGGAGGATCCCAAACTAGGACTCTCACTTGTGAATAATAACAAAGATCATCATTTTGCCCATGGTAAATAGCAGTTACACTCATTGCATCCCTGAGCTTCAGAATGCATGGTTACCTATCTGAGTCCAGTGACAAAGACATACTTGTACACAAGTTATGTAGAAGGGGATTATTATTCATAGACAGGTAGTAAAGGACTGAACCAAGTCCTAGATCCATTATGTGTTCTACATGTTGACCGAAGGTTCATAGGCCATGTCCTGGGGAGGTTAAAATGTCCTTGAGTATGACCCATTTGCACCAATGAAGAGGAACCATTAAAGGATTCCTGCTCTGGGTTATGCAACTCAGGGGCTAGGGGACATACTGGAAAATGATTTGAAAGGCATCCCACTTTTTCGGGAGAGTGTATGTAGTATTGGAAGTTGAAGAGATGGCTGGCAAAGGAGGAAAGTAAAACCTTTTCATAAAAAGGTTATGAAAAGAGAGAGACTAAATATGATGTAATATGCTATTGTCATATATCTAGAGAGAAATATTCATGGCCTTATTTGATCTGGGAATGCCAGAAAGGCCAGGAACCCTGTTTATTATGTCCTGTGAAAGTGTGTGAGACTGTACCTTTGTTGTCAAGAAAATCAGAATGACTGAGTTTGAAATGGGCAAAGGAAACAATTTTGCATTCACAGAGCAAAATCTTCAGTGCCAACCTCCATTTTGTTCTATTTCTGCTTAACCATTGTGGTGATTCATGAAATCTTCAGTTAAAAATATCTGATTTTTTCCATTGAAGTCTTTATTGTCTGCCTCAACTATCTAAGTTAGTGAAGATTAATAGGGTAGTTACATTTAATATCTTAGAGTTGCTTGGGACAGGTCTTACAGTGGATAAAGATGCCAATTCTAGTAATAGAAAATCTATTGTTTAAAATCACTGTATCGTGCTCAAAGTGAGATCCAAGCTAGAGGAACCAGGGAGAATGATGGGCAGGGATCAGGAGTGTCCTAGATACACACAGGGTGGAAAGTCAGGATAAGTGGAGTATAAAGGAAGAAAAACATTTGGGACCTTGTAGAATGAGGTCTTGGGGGGAATATCTTAGATAATGAAGTTACAATAATCAGAGTTGCAACATTTATGAATATAATGTCGATTGTTGAAGTCGTATTTCAAATTCTTGCAGAATTTCTGACATACCATATATGATATCTCGAGGACGTCCTCTGCAATGAGAAAGAACCAAAGATGTAAGGCAGTGATCTCAGTCTCCAAGGCAGACCATACCTGGCCTCAACCAGACAGGCTCATGGATGACTTTCCAACATCTCCTTCCTAGAAATACTGATGCAGAAATTTCTGGAAAGTTACAGAGTTGTCTTGCTAGCTTGTGCTCCCTGAAAACCCAAATCTATGCCCCTGTGTCATTCCTTCTCCTGCTAGAAAATGAGAAAGACTGTGCTTTGATATCTTCAGAGTAAAAATCTGTTGGCTGTTTTCATCTGCCCCATAACTTTTGCCTGTCCCATAGGACTGTCCCCTCCATGCTCAGGAAACTTTGTACTGCACCCCGAGTCAGAGATGCAACTGTGCTGCAGCCCTTTCTGAAGCTGCCCAAACTTCCCATGACTTTGCCCAACCCTGCAACTTACTGGAGTAGATCCTCAGGCTCATGCATGTCTCATGCTTCTGTGCAAGGCAAATACCAAAGCCTCTTCTGCAGTGGTCTGACGGTGTGCGGAGGTGGCATGTCACACACTTCAATGATGTTGCTCCTGGAGAGAGCACAGAATTAGGCATGAGGGTAGGGACCTGGAATGTGTGTGTGTGTGTGGGAACAGCCAAGCTGGGTCAAGGAGCATTCTAAGGGTGGGTGGGCAGATGAAAACAGTGTTGATTGAGTGTTTAGAAAATGACAGTTGAAGTTGTTTGCCTTTAGTGATGGAAAATAAAAGGCCACTGGGCAACTGAAAGGGCTCTGGTCTCAGTTTCAGCCTTCACATTCTGGATAATTTTCTTTCACTGGTTTGGGGCTCACCTATTTGACTAAGCTGGTTGTCCAGTGAGCTTCAGGGCTCTGCCTGTCTCTCTGCCTGCTTTGCATTGAGATTAGGAACACACGCCACAACACCTGGGTTTATTTAGGTGAGTTCTGGGAATCAAACTCAGGTCCTTATTCTTGGGCAGCAAGTACTTTACCAACAGAGCTATCTTTCCAGCCTGTAATTTGTGTAAAGATTTGACCAGTACATAGTTTATTTTTCTAGCATAAAAATGGTCAGTGAGTAAGACCTTTCATATGTTCTGAAGAGTGAATAATTGAAATATAGTTTTAATAAAAAAAACAAACCTCTTTCCAGAGACTGAAAAGCTTCTGTCAACAGAACAAAACAACAGCCTACAGACTGAAAAAAAAAAAAAAAAAAAAGCTTCACCAACCCTGCATCTAACAGAGGGCTAATATTCAAAACATATAAAGAACTCAAGAAGTTAAACACCAACAAACCAAGTACTCCAACTAAAAAAATGGATTACAGAGCTAAACAGAGGAATTTTCAACAAAGGAACATCGAATGGTAGAGAAACACTTAAAGAAATGCTCAACATCCTTAGTCATTAGGGAAATGCAAATCAAAACTACCCTGAGATTCCATCTTATACCCATCAGAATGGCTAAGATCAAAAACTCAAGTGACAACACATGCTGGAGAGGATGTGGAGAAAGAGGAACACGCCTCCATTGCTGGTGGGAATGTAAACCTTGCAACCAATTTGAAGTTCAGTCTGTCACTTTCTCAGAAAATTAGGAATAGTGCTACCTCAAGATCCAGCTGTACCACTCCTGGGCATATAGCCAAAAGATGCTCAACCATACAACAAGGACATTTGCTCAACTATGTTTATAGAAACTTTAGTCATAATAGCCAGAATCTAGAAACAACCTAGATGTCCTTCAACTGAGAAATGGATACTGAAATTGTGGTACACAATTTACTTTGAATTTACACAGTGGAATATTATTCAGCAATTAAATACAAGGAAATCATGAAATTTGCAGGCAAATGGGGGGAACTAGAAAAGATCATCCTGAGTGAGGTATCCCAGAAGGAGAAAGATACATCTGGTATATACTCAGTTATAAGTAGATATTAGCCATATAATATAGGATAAACATACTAAAATCTATAGTCCTAAATAATCTAAACAACAAGAAGGACCATAGGGAAGATGCTTAATCCTTATTCAGAAGGCCAAACAACATAAGACATTGGAAGAAGGAGAAGACAGGTAACAGAACAGGAACCTTCCATAGAGGACCTCTGAAAGATTGCTCAGCAGGGTATCAAAGCAGATGCTGAGATTCACAGCCAATCTTTGAGCAGAGTACAGGGAATCTTAGATAGAAAGACCTGGAGGGGACAGGAACTCTACAAGGAGACCAACAGACAAAAAATCTGGGCCCGGGGTGCCTGCAAAGACTGATGCACCAACCAAACATGATGCATGGAGAGGACCTCACCCCCTGCCCAGATGTAGCCCATGGGCAGCTCAGTCTCCATGTGGGTTCCCTAGTAAGGGGAGCAAGGGCAGTCACTGGCATGAATTTGGTTGCCTGCTCTTTGATCACTCCTCTCCACCCCCCAGGTGAAGTGGCCTTACTAGGTCACAGAGAAAGAGGATCCAGACAGTCCTGATGAGACTTGATAGGCTAGGGTCAAATAGTAGGGGAGGAGAACCTCTCCTATTGGTGGACTAGGGGAGGGACAAATGGGTGGAAGAGTGAGGGAGGGAGGGAGAGGGCAGAGATGAGGGAGGGGGCTACAGCCAGGATACAAAGTGAATAAATTGTAATAATAATAATGATAGTAATGATAATGGGAAAAAAAAAAAACTCTTTCCAGAGGCTGGTCAGCTGACTTAGCAGGTAAGTTTTCTTGCTGTCAAATCTGACTGACTCCTGGACTCACATAGTGAAGAAAAATTACTTTTAAATGTTGTTGTCTGACCATGTGTGTGCTGTGGCATGTACAATGTACACACACACACACACACACACACACACACACACACACACACTGTTAAAAAATTCTCTCATGGTGCTAAAAGTAGAAAACATGTAGCATCTTTTAAGGCCATGTTGTTTTGCTTTGTACCTGATTTAATACAACACAGTCTGATCTTGCAAATCTTGTAAGAAGGTTTTGTCTCCACCTGAACAGTGACTGGACCACTTTGGAAAACTCTGTCTGATTCCAGGACATATAGAATAGGACTAAAACACATTGCAAAATTATCAAATGACTAGGTTTCTCAACAACGCAGATTTGTGAATAGAATGAATGTCTAATGGGAAATCTTTCTAGGCATCTAGATCATGGGGGCTTGGCAGTGGCAGAAAGGACAACAAAATAAAGGCCTACACACCCAAAGGGCTGTGGCAGAGGTCTGGATAAGACAGAGAAGACACAACAAAAGGCTGAGACAACATTTTGAAGGCCATCTCCCTCTCCTCCCTCCCAAATATGGTCAAAGCTCAGCCCACACAGACATGATTTTTGCATGTGGAGATTCACTGCAGCTCCCTTGATCCTGCCACTGGAGCTCACTCCTCAGCCTCTGGGACTCACCCACAATGAGGCAGAAGAAGGAGAAGAGCAGCAAGAAGTGTCTATTCATTTGGCCCCAGATGTCTTGTGTGGAACAAAGCTAGGAAGGCCTGCAAGTATAGGTCTGCTGGGCTCCAAGGGGAGGCTTTCTCCTCCAGCAGAAGTTGGTGATTATTCATGCCTAAGGGGAGCCAGTCATAAAAGATCTATTTTGGGAGCTCAAGTTCATTGGCTGTGGTCTCCATAGTCTTGCAACTCAGAG
>NW_026586173.1:149956-289373 GCF_907164565.1 Psammomys obesus | reverse complement strand
GAGCTCAAGTTCATTGGCTGTGGTCTCCATAGTCTTGCAACTCAGAGACTGAAGTTGACAAGGCAGTTCAAAAAAAAAAAAAAAAAAAAAAAAAAAAAAAAAAAAATCTGAAAATGCAGATAATTTCTTGGCAAAAAGCTGGAAATGTCTTCGAGCCTGTGCGCAGCCTTGCACTTGGTGAAGACCAGGTGTGTGTGGAAAGGTTTAAACCAAAATCTCTCTGATTCTGTCAGGGATGGGAGCTAGGGGTGACAGAAAGGGGAGGGTGCCTAGATTTTTCTTGTTGCTTGCCCTGTAAAAAGTACTCCTTCCCTGGAAACCATACTGAGTATATGACTGAATCTCAGAGGCATTGGGACTACTGAATAGAAACCGGAATGACCATCTCACCCAACCCCATTCTTCCATCCAGGAAAGCCTTGTTAACCCCAAGACAGTAAGGCTCATGGTGTTTTCCTCCAAGGCACCTGAATTTTCCTTTCTTTAAGGAAATACCTCTTTGTAAAATTCACCCTGAGAATTTCATTCTTCAAATTTTTAATCCAAGAATGTGGAAGTCACAGGCAAGTCCCCAGGACTCAAGTCCAAAGAGCTAAGCCAACCCGAGAGTCAAGAAATGATCTATTGCTTTCAAAACCACCCCATTATTACCATATCAATAAAAGACAATAATGACAATGAGTAATTGTTAATGTTTCCACCATGTTAACTACTTTTTTATCATATTAGTTACAGTTGTCTTCTAGTATCAAGAAGAGATTGGCTTCAAGAACCTCCACAGAGGGGCTGGAGAGATGGCTCAGAGATTAAGAGCACTGCCTGTTCTTCCAAAGGTCCTGAGTTCAATTCCTGGCAACAGCATGGTGGAGCATCACCATCTGTAATAAGATCTGGTGCCCTCTTTGGCATGCAGGTGTACATGCAAGCAGAGTACTATATAAATAATAAAAATAAATAAATCTTAAAAAAAAAGAACCTCCACAGATCCCCAAATCCATGATGTTCAAATGCAAACTCATGTAGTGCTTGCTTATAACTTATACAAATCCTTCTGTAGAGCTTAAATCAGATTTAGGTTAGTTAGAGTACTTCATGATATAGTTCTATTATAATGATGTAATATAAAATAAATTCTATATAAATAGTTATTGTTACTGAATTTGGAGACACAATCTGTACACCAAAGAACCAGCTTTGGCCACTCCTCCTCCAGAAGCCACTAAAAACAAATAAACTAATTGTAAAAAGTAGAAAAATGAGATTTATTCAATGTAGCCTTCTCAACATTGAGAAGAGGAACACCGAGGGGCAATGACTCCTTCCTGTCCATCTTTGGAGTCCTAAAGTGAGATTAAAGTTTAAATGGAAGGCCAGGGATATATATGTCTAAGCAGTCCTTGCCAAGGTTTAGTCATACCTGATAGTGAGCCATTACTGTTTAGGCAGACAGTTCCTGAGAACTATGTAAAACCTCTTTCCTGGGAGACATGTTTTCCCTTCGATGTCATCAGGCTTCAGCCTTCTTATCAAGGGGAGGAGGATTCCAGTTTCTTGGAGTTAATTGTTTCAATAGTCTGATATGTCAGATTAAGGGACAAAGTGTCCATTTAGACTAGTGTCATTTCTTCAGGCTGCTTACATCATGATGCATGGCTTCGGATTAGTGACAAGAAAAACTGATTTCTTTTTTTTTCTGAAAACTTTGAGTGTGTGGTTGGATGTGGAAGCTGTGGCTAGCAAGTGAAGGCTGTGATATCGTTGTTAGGATACTGTCATTCTTACCATATTTTCACAGAGGAGGAAACTAAGGCTTGGTGAGGTCCTTTGTCATTCCCAAGGTCACATACCTGGTGACTAATAGTACTAGTTCTTATAGGGAGTCTCTGTAATTCTAGAGTTCACACTTTTCACCACCACTGTTCAATACCTCACTGAGAGTTATTCATATATTCAGCATACAGACACTGCTGTATGTGAGGGAAGAACAATGGACAAGGAAGCCAAGCTCACCTATCCCATCTCCTTATGGGGAAGAGATAGGTCAGAGAAAGAGATAGAAGGACACATAGTCTGTGACCAAGCTGGACCTTCAACCTAGAACTTCTGATTCTTGTCCTGGGTTCCCTCTCTTGGGAGTCTGTCCCAAGAGACCATTTACTTTTTGGGGGCTGTAATATCACCTTTCCACTTATGTCACCCCACAGTGTCATTCCAGAGCTATTAGGATCAGAGCCTGGTCCACGACACCTCTGACAAACTAGGCTCAACATTTCTATTAAAGAGAAAAAGTGACAGTATAAGCAGAGATTTATGTGGCCACATTAGGAAGAGGGACAGGTAAAATGATCCACCCCCCTCCCCAGATTCATTTTCAGGGTTCTGAAATGAGGTTTGGGTTTAAACAAAGGTAAGAGGTGTGTACAATGAAGTAGTCTTGGTCAAAGAATCACTCTGCTCTTCATTGATCTGACTCCATTCTGGCCTGTTGTGTTGATGGGTTTCTATGAAAGATAACTCAGCCACAGTTTCCCATAAGGCCAACCTCAGCATTCTGTCTCTTAAGTCAATCAGCTGATGGTGTCTTGCCTGGAAACACCAGATGAATTTTATACTGAACTTATATTTATTTTTATACTGAATTTATATTTGATTGTTACAAATATTCCTTAAAAGATATGAGTGTTCTGAGCATAGTGATGTACATATCATAGTCCCAGGACTGCAGAGGAAGGAAAAGATAGAAAAAACCTGTAGCCACCCTGAGCTACACATCAAACCCCCACCATTTCTAGAAAATTCAGGTCTAGGGATGAAGCTCAAGGAAATAGTACTTTCCTAGATGTGCAAAGGCTCAAAATTGATCCTCATCACAGAGATAAAAATAAAAAAGATGGATGGATGGAAGGAGGGAAGAAAGGAAGGAAGGAAGATAGGAAGGAAGGAAGATAGGAAGGAAGGAGAAACAAAATAATCAGATTGGGTGACATAAGGTTTTAAGAGAAATTCCAGAGTTTGCAAAGTTTCTTTTCAAAATGTTTTATTACATTTTTTATATAGGTGCATGTGTGTGTGTGTGTGTGTATGTGTGTGTGTGTGTGTACTTACTATAACACACTGTGGGAGTCAGAGGAGAACTTACAGAAGTCAGTTATCTTCCACCACGTAGATCCTAGGTATCAAACTCAGGTCATCAGGCTTGACAGGAGAGCCTTTACCAATGGGCATTTTGGTGGTCCTGGAACACTTCTTTCCTCTGACTCATCAGTACATGGATCTTTCTTTGCCTATGAAGAGATATGAAACCTGTTTAAAATTTAAACAGGTTCCAACAGCTTCTAGAATGAAGAATGTGATTTTAAAGCTTTTGAATCTAGTTTTCTATTCTGAAAGCAGGCTACAGTCGATGTCAGAGACAGCCCCTGCCCTGCTCCTCTTACTAGAGGATCCACATGAAGACTAAGCTGCCCATCAGCTACATCTGTGTAGGGGGTCTAGGGCCAATCCATGCATGGTCCTTGGTTGGTGCTTCAGTCTCCATAAGCTCCCTTGGGCTATTGGACTCTGTTGGTCTTCTTGAGGACTTCTTGTTACCTCCGGGTCCTCTATCCTTCCCCCACCCCCTTAAACAAGGCTCCTCATACTCTGCTTAATGTTTGGCTGTGAGTCTCAGTATCTGTTTCAATCTACTGCAAGGTGGAGTCTCTCAGAAGACAGTTATGTCAGGCTCCCATCTGCAAGCATAGCAGGGTATCATTAATAGTGGCAGGGACTGGCTTTTAACTCACTACAAAGCGACGAAGAACAGATATTTAAACCTGTGCATGGAGATTAAGCGATATAATGGGAAGCATTTTCCCGAGGACCTTAATGAAGCACGAGAGTAGGTGAGGGATGAGACTGAAATGGCTTTACACCAAGGTTACAAGCTAACACAGGGAATAAACCAGTTGTTGGCAGAGAAGATGATTGTTCCCCACAAAGTTAACATGTAGCACAGCATGTTAAAAAATCCCAGGGTCCAATCCTCTAGGCATGGGGACCACTGAGTTTCCATCTTCTCTCCCAGCTCTGGATCTCTTCTACCCTTGAGAGAGTGGATTCTTGCTTGACAAAGTGCCACTGTTTCTGCTACTATCCACTTCTCTGCTCAGTTCCTCATTCTAGGATACAAAGGCCTGGAACTCTCAGCAGGTGACCCCCAGTATTCACCAATATCAGTTGGCAAGCCTGCCAAGCCAGCCACTCAGGGGGTAAGATTTATGTTTCTAGGCTCTTAAACTTCCTCCTCATTCTGGGAGTGGCTGAGAAAAGCTGCTCCAGATAGTCTGCATGGACCAGGTGATTCACACCGCAAAATTGTGCACTGTCCACATCCCAGCAAAGACTGCTGGGAATGATTTCTTTTCCCTTTCTTCTCCAATTGGTGTTATTTTCTTGGCTGCCAGCCTTTCTTTGCTTTCTGATTTTGCCTTCCCTGACTCCCACAGGGATAATGGGCTTAGCTACAAGGTAAGGAGTGGACTATTTGAGTCCTTATTGTTGGTCAAATACCAAGAATCCAGGCCACGTGTGCCCTCTTCCCTGAAGAGATTCAACATCAGGAGACCCAGGCATCCCATTGGCTGGCTCTTATGCTGGAAGTGGCAGTAGTGGCAATGGCCCCCTTGTGTCCATGCTTCACCCCTCCTCCCCTCTTCATGATCTGCATGTCATGAGGTCATAGGGGTCAGTGGTGTCCTGGGACTTTTGCCACTGTCCTTCCACAATGGTGACTGGACTTATGCTGAGGGTACAAGGCATTTGTGGTGGGGTCATGCCCCCTTCTCCCGACATGCCTGGCTGTGAGGTATTCTCATGCCTGTTCACCTACACTCACGTGGGTGCTGGCAGTGATAGCCATAATGCTGTGACCATGACATGGTTGTCAGGGTTCCAAGTCTGAGGCCACTGATTCTTCCAAACACTGATGCCTTTTCCTGTGTTGCTGGAGCCTCGTAACCAATCCCTCTTCTTTTTATCCTTCCCAGAGCCCTTCCTGAGTTTTCACTGCACATCCCTACTGCCATCCCATGTGGTTATGCTATATTCACTCCTGATTCACCTTATCTCTCCTGCTTTCATGGCCCTCTTGCTCATTTACTGTAGGTAGCCCTATGCTTTAGGGTGTGATTTGGTTTTTCAAGCAATGAGACACTCCTTTGAATATGAAGTACAGGAAAATAATATCCATTTGCAAGATTTGTTTTGAGACAGGGTTTCTCTGTGTACCCTTGGCTGTTCTAGAATTTCCTCTGTAGATCAGGCTGGCCTTGAACTGCCTGCCTCTGCCTCCCAAGTGCTGGGATTAAAGTCGTGCACTGCCACCAACACCTGGTTCCATTTGCAATTTTAACCTAGATGGCAATCTGAAAAACAAAACACAAACCCAGACACATATCTGCAGGCAAGCGTTTTCTTTGAACCTAAGTATTTTGGGCCTTTTTATAGCCTCTTAGTAGGGAGACCTTATTTCACAGAATCAACTTGTATCCCACTCTCAGGATATAGTAGGAGAGGCAATAAACTATTGGCTCAAACCATCTGGGTGGTGGATAGGCACAGAAGCATTCGGGGTACAAACCAGTGTTTATAAACTCTGCCAAGATATGATTGGTTCATTGAGGACACCTTGTAGAGGGACAGAACTGGGAGATACCCCAACTTGTCAGTCTTCTAGAGGACTATGTGTGTAGGCAATAGGAATGCTATCCTGGCTTCAGAATTTTTATTTTTTTTCTCATGACTCCCCCTAGGAAATTAAATTCCCTCAGATCTTCCACTACAATGTATCCTCAAAAATTGGGATAAATTTTATCCTGATGGAAAAATGAATCTAATATTTTAATTGCAACATTGTCTGGTCTCATTATAGCTGGATGATGGAAGTCGTACTGAAGGATAAAAGATTATCCCCATTTTGCTATGTAGCTATTACACTAAAAGAGAAATTAACCAGAACTTTTGCAACAAAGTTCATCTCTTCATCCTTTGGCAGTCCCCACACCTTTTTAATCTCTCACATATACAGACATTTGAATCTTCTATGTCTTTTTTTGTTTAGTAACAATGTCATATGTGTTTATAGTAATTGTTTTTATGTGATCATTGTGTTTTGGACAGTATGGGCCAAAATTCAAGTGCCCTGAATTCTTGAAAATAACAGAGTGACAAAATTTGTAGCCAAATATAATTTTTACATTTTTTAACTTATTGTGTGATACAATTACTGTTTTCAGCAGGGCCCGATTTCAGGCAAGTGAGAATACACCCATAAATGTGGTACTCACTTATGTGTATTTGTGTATGCATAATCATTTTTGGATGATTTTCAATTTTGCTTGTGACATTAAGCTACCTGTGTTATCCTCTTTCAAGACACTGGTTCCCCCCGCCCCCCAAGATTCTTATCTTGTCCAATTTGAAGCTAAGAAAAGAAGATAATTTAAGAAGGCTATTACTGTGTTTTTAGCCTGTTTAGATTCTTATGATTACCTTAGGTATGGTGTCTGAGATCTGAATTTTTACTTTGTATTAAGAGTTCTGTCTTTGGAAGTACAGGTGTTGGAGTAAAGATTATTTAATGATATAAAGGAGATCAGACCAACAGTCTAACTTAAAGCAGGGCCAATGATAGATAAATAAAAACTGCAAAATCTTTGTGTTTAAAATCTCTTTATGTAAGATCAATGCCTTATTCAGTCACAGAAAAGCTTTGGTTACAGATAGGAACAAATGCAGATACCCACAGCCAGACGTGTGGAGAGCATGTCTAAATGAAATGTCTTTATTGGATTACTCCCCACAGAGCTCAGGGAACCGCCACTGTAGAAGAGGAGGCAGAAAGAATGTAAGAGACAGAGGGGATGGAGGACACCAGGAAGAGAAGGCCCTCTGAATTGCTTCACAATGTGCATATAAACTCACAGAGACAGAAGCATCAAGCACAGGTCCTACACAGGTCTCCACCAGGTCCTCTGCTTGCATATGTGCACACACACACACACACACACACACACACACACACACACACACACTTATAGGATTCCTGAGTTAGAGAACAAGTGGGTCTCTGATTCTTGTTTCTTCTTAGGACTCCTTCTGCTAGTTTGCCTTGTCCAACTTTGACATGATGCTTTTTGCTTTATCTCATTATATTTTATTTTGTCATATTGGTTGATATCTCTTAAAAGCCTGTTTTTTTTCTAATGAGAGATAGAAAGTGGATCTGGAGGGGAGATGAGGCTGGGAGAAAAACTGGGAGGATTAGGGGAAGGAAAAATTATAATCAGGGTATATTGTATGAGAAAATAATCTATTTTCAATAAAAGAAAAAAATGAAAAAAATCCATATGTATTTATGTTTTTATATTGTTGTGTGGTAAGAAGCTGGCTTATAAATGAATGTTTGCATAAATAAAATGTTAAATTAGCCAAAATTATTTTTAGTAAATAGTGTATAATTGGAGTTTTTGAGCAAATTCCCTGGCTTTGACAGCCCCACTAGATAAGCTTCAATAGAACTCTAAAAATGCCAAAGCTATTAATGAGAGCACACATAGGTACAGTGTGCACACGTGTGTATATGTATGTGGGTGTAATTTTTAGGATATTTTAAATTTTACTAATGTAATATCAAGGAAAAGGGAGGAGAGATTTAATAAATGTGGTCATGTTGGTAGAAGCAACCAGAGAGAAGTTTGATAGCACCAGGTCTATATTTGTGGTGCTGATATGAGTTTTATTTTAAGATAGAAAACAAGTTCAAACTGTCTAACTGGGTAGGCTTAATCTTTTTCTTAGTTGATCCAAGACAATCTAAGAAGAACATATTGCTTGAGGGGGTGGACTGGTTCTCAAAAGATGATCCAAGGTGCACCTTTAACTTCATGGATGATTGCTCTAATCCAGGGAGTCATAGCTAGCACTTACAGTTCCTGAATTTACCAACTGAAACAATGATTAATTCTCTGTTTAACATGCTTACACACAGGGCCAAACAGATAACTCTAAGAAAAGGAGGAAGACACTGAGTGAAGAAAGGAATCATAGACTTCTGTTTTGCCATTAGTTGAAGATAAGATAAATTGGCTTTAAAAACTATCGGCAGGGCTTCCCAGTATTTCAGATGCAACTTTCTATGTTTGTTGGAATGCAGTTATTTTATTAAGAGAAAAAAAAATAGTGGAGAGAAAGAGCAAGAGCCAGGAAAGGCTGGCATGGGGCAGCAGTGGGCAAGAGCTGTGCCCAAGGGCTTCTCACACCTCTCTATGCCATTTTTTGACCCCCAGGTTCCCTGTCAGAAGAGGTGGGGCTCTTTGGTGTTCTTTCAGGAACATGCAGTGGCCAGGAGACAAAGAGCCCATGGTGGAAGAAGTGAAGAAGGCGAGAAGGAAATATCAAGGGACTAGAAAACGAGACATTCCACAGGCAACAAGGCATTCACTAGGGAGCAGGTCCAATGGGTTAATGTTTGCATGCGATGCTGTGTGCAAAAGCTAAGGGAAACTTAATGAAGAACCAAAATGTACAGAAACTTTATTAACCTCACAGCATCTGTGAAGATGTGCATAGTCAACTCTGTGACCTTATGGGACTCTTCAGACCTGGTAGAAAAATCACAGATGCAAAGTAGCAGCTTATAGGTGACAGAGGTAAATACTCCCTGGAGCCTGGGACTACCTTTGCAGCATTAAAAAGTGTTTTTGTTTGCCCCAGAATGTATTATGGTGTTATCAGGAAACCTCAATGTTACCCAAGAATATGACTTTGACCATGAATATCTATAAAATTATGGAAGTGCCAATCTGTGAACATATTTTACAGTCCACTTAGAGATGTAGAAGATGGACAGATAATCTGTGTCCATGATGCCCTCTCTCTAGCCATAGATACAATGAATAGAATAAGAGCTTTGAGTTGTTATAGGACTCATTTCACATGAGTCCCAATGTGTGATATGTTATAGTTGGATTGAGATGATTGTGGAGGATGAGATAATTTACCCTGTGGTGCTGTCTACATATTTGGCAAAGACATTTCTGAATCATTGTACTATTCCAGTGATATCAGTTTCACCTAAGACCTAGGTCATCATGGAGTGCCTCATGTAATCCAGTCAGTGCATTCTAGACTACTTCTTAGAAGTTCTTCCTAGAACACCTTTCTTTGAGCATGGACATATGCTCGTCTTAAAAACAAAACAGTATCTATGTGTTTCTGTAACAATATTAACTTGTCTTGAAGTTATGGCACATTATAGAGCAAAACATGTCATACTAATAATGACATTTAACACAGTGAAGTGGAAATTTCTGGTTTCTTGAAGACTGAATTTTGTCATGTGATATTTTGCCCAAGGCTTGTGAGAGGGCATGTGATGTTTTGCTGTGACCCCTCACATGTGAAGGGTGAGACTTTGGCAAGCTCAGGACACCTGTGGGTGGACTTGGAGGAAAGGACATAGACAGAGGCCAAGGCAGAGTGAGATATCACTTTTTGGATTGACACTGCTGCGCTGATATTTGTGCTTCGACACTTGATTCGAAGAGAGAAACATTTCAGAAAGCTTCTTTGGGCAATCCAAATGAGTCTTTCAGCTTTCAGTGCTTTGTGTTGACCTTGGGACTAGACTGCTGGTATGCTGATGACTGAGTCTAGTAATCCCCTAGGAACCCATGACCCTGATCAGCAGGAAGTAAATAAAAAAGGTCTACAGCCCTTTTCCCTACTAATCTACCTAAGGCTGGGAGGGAGGAGGGGTTGGAAGGAAGGTAAAGGTGCTTAAGAACCCTAAATAAAATAGGTTTGGTGAAAAATCTAAGCCTACAGCACAGCTAGAGACTGCTCTAGATTTGTCAGTCCAACAATTTACCTGCTGCATTTATTGTAATCATTTTTCTCTTGACTAGTTAAGCAAAAAGGGCAACATAATAATTTGCCGCCTTTTGATTGCCTGGAAAATTTAACTGATTTGGACTAATAGGGTTAGGTTTTTACTTAAAAAATCCACAACCTGAGTTCCACTTACTTTATTACCCTTTATTTTATTGAAATGTGTAATTAAATGAAGAGGAGAGTGTTTTAAAAATTCAAGGTATTTCTTTTCAATAGACTAACTACTTCATGTTGATCTGTATATTTGTTTTAGGAATGTAAAAAAGGACCATTGCCAGGGTAGGGAGAATGGAGAACAACTTGAGAGGGGAATAGCAGGGAACAAGTAATCTGACTGGGGAAACAGGAAATAAGGGAGAGAGGTTCTAATAAGGGAGAGAAAGAAGAAAGAAAAAAGAGAGTAAAATAACAATAAAGATGTTTGCAAAAGTCAGAAGGAATCATACTAAAAACTCCCTAAAATCTGATAATATATGCAAGTTGGTATATAAATATACACACATAGTTTTAATAAAACTTTCTCATTTTGGCTTGATAATGCTCTCTCCAAGTATAAAGACTACCTAAAGAAAACGGCAACACTAGGCATGAAGAGCCCTCTTTTTAGTTTTTGGACAGGGTCTTCCAAGAGACTCCTTAAACATAAAAGCTGCTGCTATTTTCCTAGGTTGCTCGCCAGAGTTGTAAGATAAGTACTTATTGGTGAAGAAACCATGTACATAGGACACAGGGCCCAGACGCTTGTGGGTTGTATCTGACCTGAGTGTTTCCTCCCTGAGGATTAGATTTTCTTGTACCAGAAGCACTATGCAAGCATGCAAAGGGAGAAAGCAATAATAGTCCTACCCAGCTATGATGCCTATGACCAGTATACCAATGACCAGTATAGCCGCAATGACTTTAAGAGAGCAGCATGCATGCTTTGGCAGTAACCAACAGGTCTCTAATTGGACTTAAGACCTGCTCAACAAGAGGGAGATTGTGCCTAGTGATGAAAACTTAGAAACTACCCAGGGCTAGCGAAGTCATGAATCTTGGAGGAGAACCTACAACCACTACTTTACTAAACCAGCATTTCTTTTTCTTTTCTTTTAAACCTTTTTGTTGTTTTTTTTTGTGAATTTCACATAATGTACCCCAATTCCACTCATCTCCCCCTTCCCTCATACCTACCCTCCTCCCTTGCAACGTTGCTCTACAACAGAGAAAAAAAAAAAACTCATTGCGGAAGCTGTAGTGTGTTACACAATACACCCTTTTGTCCGTACCTCTTTGCTTGCAAATGTTCATTGCAATGACTCATTGGTCTGTTAAGAGGCCTCTGGCTTCTGCTACTCTATCAGTATTGGAACCCCACCGGGACTCCTCTCAGATATCTTGTTGCCCTGTGGAGATGCTGCAGTTTTGGAGCTGTAGGACTGGCCCCTTCATACATCCAGCAGTTTATCAATGGAATAGATGTTGGGGTGGGCCAATTCAAAGCCCTGGATCTGTGCCTGAGAGATATCTGAGCAGGTTGGCTCACCAGCCCTCCTGCTCTTATGCTCTTATGGCTTGATCACCAGCAACCCTGCAACCAGGGCCAACTCATCCCTGCTGCCCAGGTGAGGTGCAGGGCCTGTTCTCCCGAATGTTGCAGCTCATGAGGGACAGGGCCAGTTCTCCCACTCTCATGACCCAGGGGTCAGTTCTCCTGCATACTGTAGGTGGCATCTGTCTCTCTTCTGTGCCACCCTACTGTGCTGTCCAGGTGAGGTGCAGGGTCGACTTTCCCAAGTGCTGTAGCAGGTGAGAGGCAGGGACAGCTCTCCTGCTCTCATGACTCCACTGGGTCGGTGAGGGCAAAATGGAGGGGAAAAATCTCTCCCTTGCTGACAACATTGCATAGCAGAAAAGAGGCAGGGCTGGCTCTCCCATGTTCAAGCCAGCTCACCCTCAATCCCCACACCCAGGGCCAGCTTTACTATGCTGTCCAAATGAGATGCAGGGCCTGTTCTCTTGAGTGCTGAGGTAGATGGTGGGCAGGAAGAGCTCTCCTGCTCTGATGACTGCAAGGCTAACTTTCCTGCCTGCTGTAGGTGGTAAGGGGTGGGTGGGTATCATCTCTCCCTTGTCCATGGCAAGGCACAACAGAAAAGTGGTGGGGTCAACTCTCCCAGGCTCATACCTTTGGGGCTGGCTTACCTCCAATTCCCACAATGTGTGAGGCCTGCTTTCCTGAGTGTTACAGCTGGCTAGGGGCAGGGTCAATTCTCCTGCTCTCATGCCTTTAGGGTCAGCTCTCCCATGATGCCCAGGTGAAGGATAGGGTCTGTTCTGTACAGCCCTCAGACATTAACATGTCTCTGGGCAGCAGCTAAGACTGGTAATGTCTGCTTGGCCTTTGGAGGTAACAGCCTCCTGCTGCTGCAGGGCATGGCCCCCGGGTGACAGCGCAGTCCAAGACCTAGCCATGGTCCCAGGTGGTATCGCTGACTACTCACATCAGACTGTTTCTCACTACCCTCAAGTGTGCAGTTCTGCCTATCTTCATTGTGCCCATATTCTACTGTTTTTCCTTCACTTCCATTTCTTCACCATTTTTTCCTGTTAGTGGTGCCCGGGGTCTCTGTGTGTCTGGGATTGTTTCAGAAGTGTCAGGAGTGGTTTCAGGAGTGCTATGCCCTGCTTGTGCATTTTGGTCCAGAGCAGGGGTCAACTCGGGCATGGTTTGCTTCACCAGGCCTGTGAGGACACAGACTGGTGGTCATCTCAGGCTTGCCTTTTTTTTTTTTTTTTTTTTTTCAGTGCTCATTAGGCTACTAATCGCTTAGATGCTCACA
This sequence comes from Psammomys obesus, assembly GCF_907164565.1. NCBI lineage: Eukaryota > Metazoa > Chordata > Mammalia > Rodentia > Muridae > Psammomys > Psammomys obesus. Next base: position 276,618 of record NW_026586173.1, on the reverse strand, counting down.
GGACAAAATAGTGAGCATAGACATAACCTCTTTCCTCACTGCCGTGTACTGATACACACGTGACACAGAGGTCATACCTGTAACACCTCTAAGGGCAGTTAAACCACCACCATTTTCAATAGACTCTAAATATGTGACCTTACATTCACAGATAACTGTAGTGCTCACCCCTCACCAAGGAGATTTTTCTGTGCAACAGAGGGAGACAATTACAGAAAACCACAGCCGATCAAAATTTCAAAGTTTGTGGAGTCCAGTCCCATTGATATATCTATAGCACAACTCCCACACTTAAGACTCAGGGATCTTTGAGGAAGAGGAGCCAGATAGAATGTAATATCCAGAGGAAAATGGTGTTGGCTGTTAGACCGTGTCTTCTAGGAATGTTAGAAGGTGCACACATGAAGTTTCATGAACATGACTGCCTGAACATGATCTGAGCAAGGACAACACCAGTAGACACAGCAAAGTGAATAGGAGAAAGCCCATGAGCCCTCAGCCCTACACAATGAACTACAAGCAACTAAGGAATGCTGAGAGTGGGAGAAATAGTCTTTTTCCCAGAGAAGAGCACATCACCTGGTTATCCAATATCAGAAGGTCAGCCCTGAAAATATACATGCAAGTAATATACAGAATGAGTAGCTTAGGAAGTTATATGTAAAAGATATACAAATATGCATGTAACAACAATTGATTTAAAAAAGGCCATGAGTTTGAAAGAGAGCAAGGAGGGTTATATGTTAGGGTTTGGAAGGAGGAAACGGAAGGAAAAAATGATATAATTATACTATGATCTAAAAAATAAAAGAAAAATACGGTAAACTTCCTTGCTATGTGGAGAATGAACTATGAACACAAAAAGTAGATGTGGCAAGACTATCATTCATTTATCTCACAAATATTTATTGGATATTTTTTTTTATATTCAAAGCTCCATGCTGCAGGGTTTGCCACCCTAAATAAAAGAAAACTCTTGTTTTGTCCTAGTGAAAGAGCCAAGGAGTGATGAAAGAGATATTCAAGGTCAGGCAGCGAGGCAGGATGGATGTTGCCATTTTCCACAGACTCACAGACTGCTGAGGCAACGTTGTATCTGGCTAGGTGGCATTTGAGTTGGGACCTCAGTTAGCAAGGTGAGGAAGACATCAGAGAGGCAGCTATTCCTACTTTCCCTGAGGAATACCTTGTCAGCTCAAAGAATTTTGAGTTTTTTTCCCACACATATGCTGGAAAATCATTGGAGGATTTAAATTTGCAGTGTGGCACCTGTGACTTATAAAGGGTTCTCTGGCTTCTATCTGGAGACCTCACTGTGAAGGGTCAAGAGTAGAAACGAGAAAGCTGGAAAATAAAGCTATTAGTCGGTCAAGATAATGATGGCTTGGATCATGGTAAGGACCCTAGAGAAAAATGTATGCAAGTGCAGGGAAGTCAGTAGAGAGCATGGGGGAGGTTTGCTGTCACTATCCTTTAAGAATGGGACAACGGGACCTCTAAAGAGCAACTCCAAGTCTGTCAAGACTTGCATCCCAAAATAGGAGCAGGTTTGGTGAGTTAGGATTTAGGGGTGTCCTGAGGGAGTCAGACATGAGAACTTGATTCTGGGAACTGAGAGTACTGTTTGTTCTGGAAAATTAATGATGTGATTTAGAGGAACAGCCCAAGGGCAGGGCACTCTCTCCTCAAAAGTGAGAAAAGAGCCAGGACCTTCCACAGGAAGCTGCTGAAGACAAGGCTTGCGGCATGTTTGCTTTGTTTGTGTTGATAATAGTTTTTCTGTTCTGCCCGTATTGGGGTAAGTCCTGGAAATAAAGATGTAGCTGGCGGGCACTTAAGAATTGGTCAGATGCCGGGGAACGAGGGATATTTCCAAACTGGCTGTTGGGGCCGTGGAGGTCTGTGAGATTGTGACAAAGGAGATTGCTTTTCTTTCTCTCCACAGGTTCCCTTCATAAAAATGAAGAAGGTATGACCATAGCTGGCATAGTCTTTGGTAAACCGTTCATTTGTGACATGATTAGGAGTAAACCTTTCTTCAGTTTGCTATAGAATACTTAGAATCCAGTGTTCTCCTGGCTTATTTACTCTATTTCTGTTAGTAAGAAGTTAAAGTTATCTTTGTTTCCTTTTACCCATTACAAATCCCCATGAGAAAATATTCAGTTTATACAAAGTGTTTATTACGTGAAATCTATCAGTAATTTCCACAGGAACCCTGACCTCCTCAAATGATATGCATTTGATTTGTGACTATAAACTTCTTTCTCACAATCCCAATCCCAACACTTGAGTGACAAAGGCACATGGATCACTGTAAGTTCAAGACCAGTCAGGGGTACATAGAGAAATAATATCTCAACAAAACAAAATAAAACAAGACATTTCTCTCTCACAAGATTATTGTAGGTGTCTTATTCAGGGAAGGTTCTACTATGGGCCAAGAGTAACTTCTGACAGAGAAGGGCCTAGTTGTAGAAATTTTCTCCAGACCACATTCACTAAATATTTCTTTCTGCATCTGACAGATCTTGGAACATTGTGTTACAGATGTAAGAAATATCATCTTGGGTTATGTTATGATATGATGAGATCCTGTTCACTGAAGCATAGGCAGTCCTGTGCTGCTGAGAACTTTTACATACTCACACCAAAAGGTAATGTAGAGAATAGGGTTAATGTAGAGAATAGGGTTAATAGGGTTAATAGCTGACCACACCCATCCTTCTGAATATTAGTGCTCTTTTGTGCTTAGGATGAGTGGAGAGTGGAGCTGATGAGGGTGAGTGGCTGGAAAGATGGAACTTTCTCAAAGATAACATTAAGTTATGGAGGAGATGATGTCTCTGGTCAAATTTGGAATGAAATCCTTTTTCTGGATTAGCAATGACTACAGGAAATGATGAGAAATTGAAGATGGATTATTACAAGGAATATGGAAGGAAAAAAAATGAAGCCTTTAAATAAAGCTGTTTCCCCCTTTCACTTCCTCAGGGCAGAGCATGTATCATTATTCAAGACTGTCATGTATGACCAACTGTGAGGACATCAACTTCCTGAGTTTTGAAAAGAGGACGGAGCTCATCTGCTGTAAACACAGTAGCTACTGCAACCTTCCAATGGGACTATAGTTTTGAATTTCCTATGGATTTGGGGTCATTCTTCAACTAAATTCCCACTCCCTTTCCCCTAAAGCCTGTGTTTTCTCTCCTATCGGAACTAATGGTAGAGAATGAGCAAGCCAGTAAATAGGGAAGCAGTCATAGGACAAATTGGTCTTGGGAGCTCAGCTTCCTTGCCAAGCAAATCTTTGTAAATTCTTTCTCTCACCTCTAGCAGGGCATTTTGATTTGCTGACACTTTTGCTTATCATGAGTAGGCTCAGAATTCCTTATTTCCTATACAAAAACACAGTTTTGTTTTTGGCTTAGAACGATATCTCAACTCTGTACGGAGAAATCTGTAAGTATACTCTGTCCAGATTTGTACCAAATTCTTTGAGTAAGGATTCTCTTTGGATAACTCTGAGACTTCCTGTTACATTGATTTCACTTATGGCTTCTGTAGGTAGGGAAATGGTAACATCACCTTTCCTGACAATCTCAGACAAGTTTTTGTTTGTTTGTTTGTTTTTGTTTTTGTTTTTGTTTTTTTCCTGGTAGATTTCATGGGGAAAATACCAGATGAGAAAAACTGGGACAGAGGAACAGAGGTAAAACTTTAGAAATTTGTGGAAATTGTCACTGATACAGAGACAGTTTGGTGTGTATGGATCTGGTTTGTATTATTAAGGCTCTGGCTGAACTAGATGATTGGATTGGGTATTAAAGCCTTGTTCAAAATTGACTACTCAGTTTCTTCTGATGGGTTTCTATTGTAGCTAAAGGTAATGGAATATGTAGAGCTAGCATGAGCATAACATTTTTTTTCTGTTGCTGTGATAAAACACTTTGACCAAAATCAGTTTTGGGTAGGATATGGTTTATTTGGTTTACACTTTCAGATCAAAATTCTCTATGGAGGCAGGACCTATAGAGGGATAATGCTTGAGAGCTTACTCACAGGCTTATGCTTAGCTTTCTTTCTCATACAATTCAGGACCACCTGTTCCATCCCTAGTGGCCTGGAACCTCTCGTGTCAATAAGAATAATCAAGATTCTCCCCCCCACAGACATATCTACAAGATGGTCTAATCTAGGCAATTTCTTTTTTTTATTTTAATTTTTTTCTTTACAATTTATTCATTATATATACCACTTGAAGTCCCCTCCCTCAACTTCTCCAAGTCCTACCATCCTTCCCTCTTACCCCCATCCCATTCCCCTAGTCCACTGAAAGGGGGAGTTCTCCACTATTGCCATCTGCCCATAGCTTGTGATGTCTCATCAGGACTGCCTGGATCCTCTTCCTTGGTGGCCTGGCAAGGCTGCATCATCAAGAGTGAGTGATCAAAGGGCAGTCAACTGAGTTCATAATAGAGGCAGCCCTTGCTCCCCTCACTCAGAGAACCATATGGAGACTGAGCTTCCACTCGACCACATCTGAGCAAGGGGTCTAAGTCCTCTCCAGGCATGGTCCCTTGGTTGGTGCTGAGTAATATTCCTTTGTGTAGATGTTCCACAATTTCTGTATCCATTCTTGCAATTTCTTATTTGAGGTCAGATCCCTGTAGGTTGTGTTAAGTTGATAAAGTTAACAAGACTATGGTGTTTGGGTAAAAATGTGTGCCATTATAAGTTAATGTTATGAGTAGCAGAAAGTATGAGAGAGTATAAAGGTAAGGGGAGAAACATCCAGATGTTACATTATCAAGTACCAAGGTATAAAGAAAACAAAATAGCACAGACACAGGAGCATCATTTATGGGGACAAGAAAGATGGAGGGTAACCACATATTTCTGTGGTTAGGAAGCCTACTGCAATTCCTGGTCCTGGATTCCTAAGAACCTTCTTAACTATATTAAGCCACATAAAGTTTTCCAATGAACAAAATGCTCCTTTACTTGAGTTAAATGAAATTTCTGCTAGGTAGAATCTTTCAGAGGCCCTCTGTGGTAGGCTCTTGTCCTGTTACTTGTTTTCTCCTACTTCCAATATCCATCCCATTTGTCTTTCTAAGTAAGGATTGATCATCTTACTCCAGGTCCTCTTTCTTGTTTATCTTCTTTAGGTGTATAGATTTTAGTCTGTTTATCCTATCTTATAGGTTTAGTACCCACTTATAAGTGAGTATATGCCATGTGTGTCTTTCTGCCCCTGGGATACCTCACTCAGGATAATCTTTTCTAGATCCCACCATTTGCCTGCAAATTTCATGATTTCCTTGTTTTTAATTGCTGAGTAGTATTCTGTTGTGTAAAAGTACCACAATTTCTGTATGCATTCCTCTGTTGATGGACTTCTGGGTTGTTTCCAGGTTCTGGCTATTATGAATAAAGCTGCTACAAACATGGTTGAGCAAATGTCCTTGTGTACTTGAGCATCTTTTGTATATATAGTACCTAGCAATATATCAAAGCAGATGCTGAGACTCGTAATCAAACATTCGGCAGAGTTAAGGGAATCACATGAAAGAAGGGGGAGTTAGTATGATCTGGAGAGGACAGAAGCTCCACAAGGACCAAATATATCTGGGCACAGGGGTCTTTTATGAGACTGTATTTCCAACCAAGGACCATGTATGGATATAAACTAGAACCCCTGCTCGGATGTAGTCCATGGTAGCTCAGTATCCAAGTGGGTTTTCCTAATAAGGGGAACAGGGACTATTTCTGACATGAACTCAATGGCTGGATCTTTGACCAACCTCCCCCCCGCCCCGCCCCCTGAGGGAGGAGCAGCCTTGCTAGGCCACAAAGGAGGACATTGCAGCCAGTTCTGAAGAGACCTGATAAGCTAGGGTCAGATGGAAGGGGAGGAAGACCTCCCCTATCAGAGGACTTGGAAAGGGACAGGGAGGAGATGAGGGAGGAAGGGCAGGATTGTGAGGGAATGAGGGAGCAGGCTATAGCTGGGGTACAAAGTTAATAAACTGTAATATTAAAAAGAATGAAATTTCTGTCTTTGTCTTATGTTTGAGAAGGTAGTTTGTACTTCTTTTTGAGGAATTCCCAATTTGGATTCTTACATGCATAAAATAAAACAAAACAGCCCCAAGCCCCCAAACCAAACCAACCAACCAAACAAACAAACAAGAGATAGTTTTTCAAAATATACAAGCAGGTTGGAAAAGCCAATGTAACATGGAGGTTCGAGTTTGCATCATGGAATTTTAGCATATCTCAATTCTTTCATCCCTTCACCATATAAGAATGGTAGAGGTCAGTGTAGGGAAAAGTTATTTAGCATTGAATTTCAAAATAACTTTTAACAAAGCCAAATTTGTGTTTTGTTGGGCAAGAAGAGTTCTAATTAATTATAAGTTCATTCTTCTGTGCTTCATGAATAAATACCAGGAATGGTGTTTCCTGCTTTTTCCACAGCACTGGACATATGCAGATGTGGGTGTTTACGGTGCCCATGCAGACTCTGTTCTGGTCCATGTGCCCAGTTGCGTGGGCCATTGGCTTTTTAAAAAATTTTTAATTATACTTTATTTACTTTGTATCCCCCCTCTAGTTCCCTCCCTCCTCCCCTCCCAATCTTTCCCTTCCTCCCCCTTCTCCAGATACTCCCCTCCCCAAGTCCACTGGTAGGGGAGGGTTTCTTTTTCTTCCTTCTGATCCTAGTCTGTTAGGTCTCATCAGGAGTGGCTGCATTGTCTTCCTCTGTGGCCTGGTAAGGCTGCTCCCCCCTCAGGGGGAGGTGATCAAAGAGCAGGGCAATCAGTTCATGTCAGAGACAGTCCCTGTACCCATTACTATGGAACCCACTTGGACACTGAACTGCCATGGGCTACATCTGTGCAGGGGTTCTAGGTTATCTCCATGCATGGTACTTGGTTGGGGTATCAGTCTCAGAAAAGACCCCTGTGCTCAAAATTTTTGGTTCTGTTGCTCTCCTTGTGGGGTTCCTGTCCTCTCCAGCTCTTACTATTATTTCCCACTTCTTTCATAAGATTCCTTGCATTCTGCCCAAAGATTGGCCATAAGTCTCAACATCTGCTTTGATAGTCTGCAGGGCAGAGCCTTTCAGAGGCCCTCTGTGGGAGGCTCCTAACTTGTTTCCTGTTTTCTTCTTCTTCTGGTGTCCATCCTCTTTGCCTTTCGAAGTAGGGATTGGGCATTTTAGCCAGACTCCTCCCTCTTGATTAGTTTCTTTAGGTGTACAGATTTTAGTAGGTTTATCCTATATTATATGTCTATATGAGTGAGTATATACCATGTGTGTCTTTCTGCTTCTGGGATAGCTCACTAAGATGATCCTTTCCAGTTCCCACCATTTACCTGCAAATTTCATGATTTCCTTGTTTTTCATTGCTGAGTAATATTCCATTGTATAGATGTACCACAATTTCTATATCCATTCTTCAGTTGAGGGGCATCTGGGTTGTTTCCAGCTTCTGGCTATTACAAATAAAGCTGCTACAAAAAAGGTTGAGCAAATGTCCTTATTGTATACTTGAGCCTCTTTTGGATATATGCCTAGGAGTAGTATAGCTGGATCTTGAGGAAGCGCTATTCCTTGTTGTCTGAGAACGTGCCAGATTGATTTTCAGAGTGGTTGTACCAGTTTACATTCCCACCAGCAGTGGAGAAGGGTTCCCCTTTCTCCACAACCTCTCCAGCATGTGTTGTCACTTAAGGTTTTAATCTGGCCATTGGCTTTTAAAAGCTCAGTTTCTTATCTCTCAGGTTTCTCTCTACAGGATTTGCTTTGTTTACTTACCAAACTTCCAACTTGAGTATAGACAACAACTGATGAGTGTCTGGACTTTTGAGCCAAGGTGTGAGTCAGTCTGTGGTATAATTTGTGCCCAGCACATCTTATAAATGAGACAAAGCTAAAGCTAGTCTTTAGGTGAGACCATATTTTTCTCCTAACTGCACTCTGTCTGTTCTGCCCAGTTCACAAACCCCAAAAGACCAGGAATAAACAGACTCCACTGTAAATACATGAGGTTCTTTTTATTATAAATCATTATAAACTGCAGCTTGGGCCCATAACCCCACCGCCAAAGAAATGAGAGCCGAACACCCAGTGCTCAGGTTAGTTGGGTGATTTAAAGATTCTGGTCCCTCCCAGCATGCCCAAGGCAGGGGCAATTTCTGCCTGGCGAGCATCTATTGGTCAAATGTTACATTTTTTAATTGATTGGCTATAGGAAGGTCCCCAGACCATTAATGATCTGGTGTCCCTCCCTAGGGGGATGGGCCAGTTTCCTAGCAACTGTGTCTCTAGTGGGTGGGGAAAGAATGCAGTAAGGAGGTTCTTCCCCTCAGGGCATTCCTGGACTTCACCCACCTAGTTCAGGCCTTAAATAATATCTGCTAATTTTTAATCTTTTGGTCTCTCACTGTCCTTAGTTTTTCTCAAAGGTTTAGAGGGTGTGGTATGATGGTGGGTATCAATACACAGCCTCATGTACTAAGCAAGTACTTTTTCACTGAACTACAACCTTTATTCTCTTGATAAGTTTTAAGATTTTTAAAGACCCTGCCATTGAGACTGGAGCTCTCAAACAGATATGCAGCTGGAATTTTGACCACTTTATTGGGTTATTTTTCCTAACTGCCTACACCACTCCTATTCCTTCCAAAGCCCCAACACTAGCCAGGAGAGAGAGAATGTTAGAGGGGAAACAAGATGTCAATATCTTTAGACTATTTCCTTGGGGCAAATTTGATCTCCAACCAGCAACTAGCAATCCAGAAAATGACCACAAACAGCAACCATCAACAGGGGCAAACAGCAGCTAGCATCAGTAGCAGTAACAACAAAGGCAACAGGAGGGGTAGCAGCAGCCACCTGGGGCTCTGGCATCTATATGCCCTCTGAAGAGTCCCCAGAATTCGAAATGTAAATTATCCTCAGCTGGCAAAATCATGCCCTCGCCAGAGCATTAGGCAAATCACAGCCAGCTGCTGTGGACAATCTGCAAAAGCCCCATATTCAATACCTAGGATTAAAACAAAAACATTTCCATACTGTTTCTGTGTTTTTAAAGAAACTGAAAATTCTTACTCCAAAGATGAACCAGGAAGAAAAATGAAGTTACATTTTAGTTCTCTTGAGTGAGAGGGCAAAGGGTTTGAATGCATAACTCATGAAAAGGAGACTCTTTGTTACCAGATTCTTTACAGCCTGGATGAAATTGTTCTACCTTTGAAAATATTTTATACTACTACTACTACTACTACTACTACTACTAATAATAATAATAGTAATAATAAAACATTATTAGATGTTTATAAAATAAACAACTTCAACAAAACAGAAGGAAAAGTACTCCAAATTGTATTTTGTATTAAAAGCAGCATTAAGTAATTCTTTAAAAAAATTTTTTTATTGGTTCTTTGGATTTCTCCCCAGTCCTATTCATCCTCCTGTCTCCTCATACCTGCCATCCCCAACAAAAGGAAAAAATAAGTCTCTTTGTGAAAGCTGTAGTGTGTCACAGTGTCCCTCAGTATACTCTTTTGTCCATACTTCTTTGCTTGAAAAATAAATATTCGTTGTAATGAGTCATTGGTCTGGTTTGAGGCCTCTGGCTTCAGCTACACTATCAATACTGGATCCTCACTGGGACTCCTCAGATATCTTTTTGATTGCTTTGTGTCATAGAGATTCTGCAGCTTTGGTTCTATAGGACTGGCCCATTCATTGGCTCCAGCAGTTTATTGGTGGGGTAGATGTTGGGGTGAGCAAACTCAACGCCTTGGATCTGGGCCTCTGCCGGACCCCGCTGGCAGAGTCAAACAGTGCCTGAGTGGGGAGTGAGGACAAATCACACTTCACACAGGATCAGCTTGAGAGGGCTGTCAGTCTGACTGAAGCAGCACGGGTTTATTCCAGAGTTCATTATTTATAGGCAAAGCAAAAACAAGTTACATCAATACAAAAAGAAAAAGGTGTGAAAATGCCTAACTTCTTTTCAAAAACTACTTCTCCAGGTGAAATCATAACAAAGCAGCTTCACAAGCAGCTCTCTACACCACGGTGTGAGTGCTAGTGATCCAACTCAGCTCCTCAAGCTTGGCCTCAGGTGTGTTGCTTTAGCAAGAGGCCATTTGCGTCCAGGTGCCGGAGGCTTCTGGGTTACCTGGAACATCCGGGACTATCCAGCTAAACTATAGGCTTGGAAAGGAAAGGCAGGCACACCTTTCCTGGATGTCTTCCAGTATTGCCCTGTGAGTTCAGTATTGAGCTCTGGGTCCGTCTCTTAGGCTGGCTTTGTCTGTAGCTGCGTCCCACAGCCCTCTACAGGCCTCAAAGGTATCTGACCTGGTCAGTCAAGCTCTCTCACACCCACACCACCTGGGAAAGTTCTCCACCACTGCCCCAGCCAGCACATTCAATGCTGCAGCTGGCAAGAGAAGAGCCAGCTCTCCTGCTCTCCTGCTCTCATGCCCTTCATGCCAGCTCACAACAACAAACTTAAAGATAGGGTGGAAAAATAAAGACATTGAAAAGGTCAGATAGGAAGATACTGATGTTTGAAAACAAAACAAAACATTACAAACAATTTCAACAAGTTAGATAACCCAGAATAAATGGACCAATACTTAGAAGCACAGAGTTTACAAGGTCTGAGTCATGAGGAAACAGAAAATCTGAACAGACAAGAAGGGGCAAGGAGTCAGGACATAGTGAAATGTCCTGCCTGAGTTGTTTTTCCCCTAATGGTAGTCAGGAAGAGCCAGTGCTCCATCCTGACTTGCGATAGGTCTAACTCTTTGTTCATCTTTCAAAGTCTAAAATGTTATCTATTGTTCTCTTTATCTATTACCTTTTATATTAAATATCCCTAACTGTTTTTTTTTTTTTCTGTGTGTGTGAAAGTTTTGAAGTTACATTTACATTATCTCCAAATATCATTTTTGGTCTCAAACTCCTACTAGGTCTAATAGTTTGATTTCAGAGAGTTCATGTTGCTGGTTTTTATTGGCATAGGTTTTTTTTTTTGTTTGTTTGTTTGTTTGTTTTTTGGTCTACAGGAGCATATTTTCCTGGATTTACTATACCTTCTACCTGACAATGGATTTTTGGTAGGATATAAATTCATATTCAAGTCCAGTAATCTTGGTGAATTAAAAGAGTGGAATGTAGTGAGCTTTAAGGAGGTAATTTCAAGGCTTTAAGAAACAGTTAATGAGAGCTGGGCTGAGGATTCTTTGGGTAAGAAAGAGCACTTGTGAAAGCATGAGGAACTGAGTTCAAATTTCCAGAGTCCATGTAAAAAGCTCGTTGTGATTGAGCATACAACTATAAACCCATCAGAGAAGGGCAGAGACAGAATCCTGATTGGGGCTTGTTGGCCACCAGCCTACTACTTCCAAATTCACTGAGAGACCCTGCCTCAAGGGAATAATAGAGCAGGACACATGATTCCTCAAAGAATGCAGAGGTTCTGCACCCATATACACACATGTACACACACACATACACACAGCTATTGACTCTTGTTTGCACATATCATGAACAACTCCTCTATCATAGTCATAATGTTGACCTCTTAAAGAGAAGCCACATTAGGGTGACACAGACTTCCTAAAATGTATTCTGTAACAACTGGAAGTGAGGTATGGAGAGATGAGGAATATCTTGCTTCATAATATGTCTTTGCAGCCTGGCATTAAAAATGTGGTGTAGATGCTGCTAAGCTTATTATCAAAGGCATTAAAGTAGTAAGCTCTCACTGAAGCATGGGAGAAAAGCATGAACAGAATTCAATTGGCTTTTCTCTAATGCCTCCAGGCCATGCCTGCCTTCACTACTTTAGGCAACTATATGCTATGACCCCAGAACAGAAAGGTTCTGGATATTAGATAAATAAGATAAAACATACAGTTTGGAGTGGTGACAAAACCCTATAATTCTAGCACTCTGGAGGCTGAGGCCAGGCTAGGCTACATAGTGAGACTCCTCCTGAAGGGAAAGGGGCAAGCAAAGAAAGGAAAGCATACAAGCAAAACGCCAAGGACAACCAAAGCCTTTATTCAGGTCTAGTGAGAACGAGCATCTACTCAGGACACTATGAACAGGAGGAGAAAAATAGCATGCCAAGAGAACTCTTAACAAAGTAACAACAACAATGCATCAGAAAATGATGTGGAGCTCAGTACTTCACTAGAAGAGCAAATGTTGGTTTGACTTCAAAGACATGACAGCAGTGTCTGTAGGTGAGGGTGAGTTGATTCACAGTAACTCAACTTCAGAATTTCTCTAGGGTTGACTTGGAGAGGGAGGGACAGAAACTATGCTACTTCTCCATCTCACAGGGACCTGCCAGTGTCCTCCTCTCCTCCTAGTTCAAAAGTCAAAGAAGAAAAAGCTTATTTCACCCCCAAACAGAAAGCCAAATCTTCAACCTAAGGCAGAAATGTATAAAACTCCAAGGGCCATGATGATATCCTAAGTGCTAGGAAAAAAAAAAAAAGAAATAATCACTGAGTTCAGAAACAAAGGACAGAGCACTAGAAGAACATCTGAATGGCACTCTGCTCAGCTGTACCACTCAAGTTTTCTTCTTACCTTCTTTTTTTTTTCATTTTTTAAAACTTTTATTAATTACACTTTATTCACTTTGTATCCCCCCATAAACCCTCCCCTCCTCCCCTCCTAATCCTACCTTCTCTTCCCCTTCTTCACGCATGCCCCTCCCCAAGTCCACTGATAGGGGAGGTCTTTCTCTCCTTCCTTCTGATCTTAGTCTATCAGATCTCATCAGGAGTGGCTGCATTGTCATCTTCTGTGGCCTGGTAAGGCTGCCCCCCCTCCGGTGGAAAGGATCATCTTGAGTGAGCTGTCCCAAAAGCAGAAAGACACACATGGTATATACTCACTCATATAGACATATAATATAGGATAAACCCACTAAAATCTGTACATCCAAAGAAACTAATCAAGAGAGAGGACCCTGACTAAAATGCTCAATCTCCATCCTGAAAGCCAAAGAGGATGGACATCAGGAGAAGAAGAAAACAGGAAACAACTTAGGAACCTGCCACAGAGGGCCTCTGAAAGGCCCTGCCCTGCAGACTATCAAAGCAGACACTGAGACTTATGGCCAACTTTTGGGCAGAGTGCATGGAATCTTACGAAAGAAGTGGAAAATAGTAAGATCTAGAGAGGACAGGAGCTCCACAAGGAGAGCAACAGAACCAAAAAATTTGAACACAGGGGTCTTTCCAGAGACTCATACTCCAACCAAGGATCATGCATGGAGATAACCTAGAACCCCTGCACAGATGTAGCTCTTCTTACCTTCTTAAGGCACTCTCCTTATATGACTTCTCTTCACTTTCCCACCTCATCCTGACCTAGCTGGTGAGCCCACAATTCTAAGTTCAATGTACCTTCTTTATGAATATTGTCCCATGACCCACTCTCCACTGCCTTTGTTATATTCCATATATTTTCCACACTAATTAAAATGCATTTCTAGCTGTTTGTAGCATCATCATTTTCTAGAGAAGTCTATAAGACTGCCCATATGTGAAGCAAATACCCAGTTTTTCTTACATTTATGGCCTTGGCAACTAATTTAATAGCTCATTGATTCAATTCTAATTGAAGATCATTAGGTGGACATGAAACCAAAGCTGCCCATCATGGGCTGGCCATTCCAAGTCACTGAGCCATAATACTGGGTGTGTGAAGTAACAGTTCTTATAGGAAAATGACCGGTAGGTTACCAGATTCAAGTGGGTCATCAATGCAGAGTTTATAGTGCGATCACCTAGATGGCTATGTTCCTTAGTTCCTCTCTACTATAACATGTTCACAGTCTCTCAGTTTGTTGATTCTTTGGGCTAACTGACTTGACAAAGAGGGAATTGGAATTTCCAAAGAGTCTGTCAATAATGGCTGAAGCATTAAACTCTGGTCAAAAATGTCCCTGAAACCCAATAATGAAAAACAACAACAACAACAAAAACACCAACAGAGCAATTGATTATTTATCTCATTTGAACAGCATTAGGGTCATTTTCTAATAGTCTGGTAGGAAGTAAAGCCCAGCTGTCACGAGTAGAAGTTATTTGTACTGGAATAAACACACATTTCGGATAGAACTGATCCTGATAACAGTGATGATTCCAGTTATTGTAGGCTTACAAAAAGCCCCATACTCTGTCAGGACAATTTACATAGCACTTTTTTCAAGCAAAGAACACATTTAACTACAAAAATTATATAGCTGTGGGTTCATTTCCATGAAGAGTACTGCTCTTTTCATGTATTTCATTATCACCAGCGGCTAGCCCAACGATATGGGGGGATTTGTCAATAAAATCTCAGTTAAACTATGATTTGGAATCAAGCACTGCAATGATTTCCTGTTTTATGTAACATACGCTCTAAGATTAGTTAGTAGTGTATGGCTCTGCTTTTCTGGGTAGAAAACACAGGCCCAAGAATCAAGGTTTAGAAATGAGAATAAATTGTCTTGTTCTTAGCATTTTTGTTTGTCGGCTAAGAAATGTTTCTGTGGATGTGAAGTATATACTCTGATGAATTGGAGCTCTTTATGCCACCAAAATAACAAGAATGGAGTTGTTTTTTTTTTATTTCCTGACTGGGAAAATTAACACAGATGTGTCCCAACCCCTTGGGACTTCAACGGGTTCCTAAAGAGGGGGATAGAAAGAATGGAGAGGGGAAAACAAGAGATGCAAGGAATGAAGCCTAGTCTGTTTGCCTGATCAAGGCCTCATTTATTAGAAATTTTTACCCAACTTATATAGGGAGAAGGCAGGAAAGGGAAAAGGTTAATTTACTGCTGCAGGAGATAGGAAGAGTGCTTTCATGGGTTGAATATTGTACCTGCAAGATACCATAAGGATGTTTTCTTAAGATATCTCACGGATGCTCTAAAACTAACAGACGGATGTCCTCACAAATCTATCACCCATGATTTAGGGTCCTAGGTAACTCTTTCATTAAATAGATTTAGGTCTCCACTAAATGACCTTTGCTCACTATTTGGCTTTGGCTTTAGTAAATAGCTTTGTCTCCACTAAATAGCTTTGGCTCACTATTTGACTTTGGCTTCAGTAAATAGCCTTGGTCTCTGGCATCTCCTCCCTTCTTAAACAATTTAAGAGGCTAGCAGGTAGGTTTTGAACATGAGGTCTTTTGCAGATGGTGGGCATTAACCAGAGGGGGGAAGTAGTGACCTGATCCTCCCAAGGCATTTTGCAGCCTTTTTGTGTGCCCTTTTGGGGAGGAGAGGAAGACCCCATCAAAACCTGAGGGCATCCCCAGCAGGTTGTGGTTAGGGGTAATCAGAAACCAACCTCTATGCAGTCAGGTTTGTTTCTCATGGGACTCAGTAGCAGGCAATTGGGCCCTCCCCTTGCAGTGTCATCTTACACCCCATTACAGGTACCCATGCTACAATAGGCAAGCATTTATCTGAGTTTCATGCTGTTCTCATGAGAGCCAAACGTAAGCAGTCAAGACCCATGTGATGGACTGTCAGCAGTCTTCCTCGGGCTCAGCTAAGCCTCTGTCAGCCAAATCAAGTCTGTGATAATAAACTTCTATGGGTTTAGATGCCAGGGAGTCAGTTTGCTGTTTTACAAAGCCAATAAGTCTTTTAATGGCCTGTGGGTCAAAAGATACGAGCAGAAGAAAACCCACCATGGGTCCCACAATTGAAGGAAGGAGGGTGGTGAACCAGGGAGAGGTTGAAAACCAATTATGAAACTAACTTTCCTTTTGTTCTCTGTCTCTTTCTCTATTCTAAGCCTTTCCTAACCTTAGCCATGCTGTCCCTTAGAATCCCAGTATAATGTGTGTAAAAGCAGCACTCTTCCTTAAGGGCAGCCCAGAGTCCCCCTTGCTGGAGGAAAAGCAAGTCTAGCACTCTTCGATTTTGTAGGACAACTTCAGACAGTGAGACGAGGGATTTTTCCAAGTTGGTGATGCCAATCTCCAATCTCTCAACATCTTTGTTAATTGTTTGGCGAAGGTCAGAGTAATGCTTATTGGAGAGAAAGAGAGAGGTTATACCCGTCCCAGCACCAGCAACTCTGAGGCCGAGGAGGACAGTTAGTGTAACAGCTGTTATGGCCTCTCTTTTTGTTCTGAGCAATGCATGGTCATTAAACTGGGTCCCAAAACCGGGCAAAATCTTCCCCAGAATAATAAGTCAGGTGGAGAATTAATTGGACAAGGACACAGAAGGTACTAAAATTGCTTTTGAGGTGAAGGGTGTATATACAGGGAGTAAGGCCATCACTGCGGGTCCACCAGCTATTGTCGCCTGGGAGGATGTAATTGGGAAGGTGGCTTGATGGTGTAATGGTTACATTACAAAGGTGTCTGTATTTCTGAGGAATACTATTGCCTATGCATAACCCAAGGCCAGAAACAGAAGTCAGCGTCAATCTAGCCTCAGCCTGTTGTGACCATCTGCATTTAGAATGGTCAGAGGAGTAGAAGATTTCCTCAGTGACAGCACAGCAATGCCTTCATAAAAGGGAGGGGCAGAATCATAACAAAGCCAACAGGACTCAGTAAGCTCGGGGTGTGTATGATTCAGGGCTAAAAAAGTATGATTAACAAGGTCTAAAATAATATGGCGTTTATCAATCCCATCTTCAATTAAGGAGGGGATAGGCTTATCAGAAAGGAAGGAGTCAGGGAGAAAGGGACATTTTGCTTAGGCTCTGTCCATGTGGGAAAATAATTTTTCCTGGGTTCTATCTGTGCAGGAGGGGCAAGGACAGGATTGGGTCTAATAGCTATGGGTGAAATAGCTGATTCTTTCCTTAGGGTGAAGTAAATGATAACTCCTGGACCATTCTTGGCCCACCCGTAGTATAGGCGTAGGCCCCAAGTGAGGCCCTTATGCCAGGGAACTGATTTTTGTTTTCCTTTAGAAGTGAAAGATAGCTTTAAGATGGGAAGCTGGAGCTGTTGCCAGTTTGAAGACTGTCTTAGCCTGTCACAGGTATTTGTCAAATAATGATGTGATTTCCAGGAGTTAATATCAATCTTAGATGTAATAGTTATCACAATGTAATCATCACTATTAAGGCATCTCCAGCTTCCTGTGGCAATTATAGCTGAGGTTTCACATCCTCAGGAGGCACAGTAAAAGTCTCCAGCACCTCCATATCCTTTAATCCTCTTATAACCTGGGCAGGCATAAAGCCCAATTGCTGGTTCCTATTGCTCACAGGTAAAGAGTGACTCAGGGGCACGAAAGGACATGTCGGGGTACCAGAAGTGACTTGTGATTGTATATAATATACCTCACCATATTATCCGGAAACTTCCCAAGTATACTTATATGGTTGGTGGACATTGTTCTTCTGGTCTGTAATCACCTTCTGGCTTTGCATCATCACTCCGAGGAATATTATCCAAAGTGGTCTCATCTGTAAAGAAAAGAGAAGGATCTCAGGGGGCCTCGCCACCCTGGATGTCAGGAGTACATGGTTTGTCTCCAGGTGGTTCTATTTTTTTCTGCTGTTTAGAGGAGGGGCCGTCTATTTGTTTTACCAGCCTTTTTGGCAGCCACCTGGCTGCTCCCTCCTTGGTGCCAAACAGGCAAACTGATCCTCGTCCCCAGATAAGGACTGGGTCTGGGCCATTCCATTTGGAAGTGAGGGGGTCTTTCCACATGACTGTGCTATAATTTTTATTTGTTTCAGGGTGCCAAAGGTGATCAACAGCAGACTTGCCATAGGTGTCCAAGGTTAAGAAATTAAGAACAAACAGTGCATGATGAAGAATTTTTCTTGGAGATCCTTTCATTGGATATAACTCTCCCTTCTTTAACTTATGAAGGCTGTTTTTAATAGTTTGATGGGCATGCTCAACAATGCCTTGTCCTTGAGGATTACAAGGAATACCAGTAATGTGTTTAATTTTTAATTGATGGCAAAATTCCTGAAAGTTTTTTCCAGTGTAACCAGGACCATTATCTGTTTTTAAAACCTTAGGTTTGCCCATAACCGAGAGGCAATTTAAAACATGAGCTATAACATTTTTTGAGGCTTCTTCTGTATGTAAACTGGCAAAAATGAATCCACTGAAGGTATCTATAGTTACATGAAGATATTTAAGATTGCCAAATTCATGTAAGTGAGTAACATCCATCTGCCAGATGTCATTTGGGATGAGGCCTCTGGGATTAACTCCCAAATGGGGAGTGGGCAAGAGAGTGACACAAGCAGGACATTGTTTGACAATTTGGCGTGCTGTGTTTGGGCATTTAAATGATGCAGGGCATGTTTTTTTCTGGCCTGCTCAACAGGGTTTACTGAAATGGGGAATGCCAAGTGTGTGGCAGCATTGGTACATGAATTTCCCGCAGAGAGAGGACCTGGAAGGTCTGAGTGTACGTGGAGGTGACCAAGATAAAAGGGTTGACTTCTAGAGTTAATTAACTCCTGGAGCTTGACAAAAAGAGGAACAGCATTTGTAGAAGGTCTAAATATAGGGAACCGTTTCAAGAAGTGGAACAGAGTGGGCAATATAGGCACTGTCAGTATATAGATTAAAAGGGAAATTTTCTAGAACCTGAAAAACCTTAACTACTGCAAAAAGCTCTATAAGCTGTGCTGATTTAAAAGGAGATTGGATAGAACTGTTTTTTTAATTAATAGTATAGGCGTCGACCCCATTAGAGGAGCCATCTGTAAACGCTAAATGTGCTTCTGATAACGGTCAAGGGGAAGTAATTTTTGGGAAGATGAAAGGGTGGGTTTTAATAAATTGAAGTAACTTATTGGCAGGATAATGGTTATTAATTATCCCAGAAAAAGAAAAACAGACAATGGGCCAAATATCAGTAGTTTGCATTAGCCATTCTATCTGATCTTTAGAATAGGGCAGTATTATTTTATCAGGATCTTTGCCAAAAAATTGGTGGCTTTGTTTGCACCCCAAAAGGATGAGCTCTGCAACCAAGGTAGCATAGGGGGCAAGAACCTTCGTGGGAGAGGCAGAGAGATGAGTCCACAGCAGGGGATTATGGTGCCAAAACACTCCAGTGGGTGTATGGGATGAGGTACACACGACAAAGAGAAGGGGTTCCTTATAGAAAATAAATGTAACTCCCTGATTTTGGATAGCTGTTTCCACAACCGGAAGGGCCTGGATCGCTGCAGGGGTTAATGAGCGATGGGAGGAGGGGTTAGAGTCTCCCTGAGAATATCAAAGAGAGGTTTAAGTTCCACTGTGGTGAGTTTAAGATAAGGTCTTATCCAATTGATATCTCCTAGGAGCTTTTGAAAATCATTTAAAGTCTTTAAATGGCTAGTTTTTAAATGGATTTTTTTGTGTAGTAATTTTTTGATGATGGAGTTCAAATCCTAAATAAAAATATGGGTCTTTTAATTGAATTTTATCTGGTGCAATTTGTAAACCATAATCTATTAGTTTTTGTGAAAGCTTTTGACAGCAATGAAGCAACAATGAGCCATCAGGTCCAGGTAAAAGGATATCATCCATATAATGTATTATATAAATAGAAGGCCAGAGTGTTCTAAAAGGATCAATAATCTGAGCTACAAACTTTTGACACAGAGTCGGGCTATTAGCCATGCCTTGGGGCAAAACTTTCCACTGGAAACGAGGCATAGGCCCTTTGAAGTTTGTTACTGGCAGGCTAAAAGCAAAGCGCTTTTTATCCTCGGGGTGCAGGGGGATGGTAAAAAAAACAGTCTTTAAGATCTATAACTATCTTATAAAAGCCAGCAGGGATGGCTACAGGGCTAGGCAGTCCTGGTTGTAAAGCACCCATGGTAAGCATAGTTTTATTAACTTCTCTTAGGTCTTGTAATAACCTCCATTTGCCAGACCTTTTTCTAATAACAAAAATAGGTGTGTTCCAAGGAGAAGTAGTAGGTTCAATGTGACCAGCGGCAAGCTGTTCCTGTACTAACGCCATAGCCGCTGCTAACTTTTCTGAGGTTAAAGGCCATTGGTCAACCCAAACAGCTTCATCAGATTGCCAAGTGATTTTGTCTGCATGGGGTACAGGGATGCCAAAAGCCATTAGGGTAAATTTATCATGCCTAATACTGTGTGGTCATTGTTTTCAATTACCTGGATAGGTTCTTTTATTACCTGTGAATGTTTTCCTAAGCCTTGTCCAGGAAGGAAGCCCTGTTTTAGCATTTGGTGGGTAACAATTTCATTTGGACTACACATAATGAGATTTAACTGGGCAAGAATATCCCGACCCCAGAGATTAATAGGTAGGCCAGGCACAACATAAGGTTGAATGGAGCCTGTATGACCTTCCTCATCTGTCCATGAACTTTAGAACTTTGCGGGGGATTGGACGTTTGTCCTATGCCCCTGAGGTGGGTTAAGGAAGCTGTAAGGGGCCAATTTTTTTGTGAAATTATGGTGGCATCTGCTCTGGTATCTACAAGCCCTTCAAAGCTTTTTCCGTCCAATTTTAAATTGAGGAGGGGTCTATCCTGAGTAATTGTCTGAATCCAGTAAGCATCCGAGGAGCCAAAATTATTGCTGCCTCTGGATTTTTGAAAGCTTTTCTGGTTAAAATGGGTGAGGGGAAGCAGTAACAGCCGAGCAATTATTTGTCCCTGGTTAATAGTTAAGGGACCAGAAGTGGAAGAAGCTAGAATCTTTATCTCGCCTGTATAATCATTGTCAATAACTCCGGGAGAGATATATAGCCCCTAGAGAGTTGAACTAGCACGACCAAGCAGTTCAAAGGTGTCAGGAGGCAGGAGGCCAAAAACTCCTGTATGCAAGACCTAAATTCCCCTAACAGGTGTTAGTATTGTGCTGGTGGAGGAACACAAGTCCAACCCTGTGCTTCCTGAGGTTGTTCAAGGGAGAGAGGAAGGAAAGGCCTGATTGTTTGGGAATGGGAGAAATACTTGAGGTGCCTGAGCTTGAGGAGTTAATGTTTGGGGGACAAACCCTATAGCCCCAGGGATTTGTCTCATGTTCAGGGCCAGGGGCAGGCCCCTTAAGAGGTTTCCCTGCTTTGGTAGGGGATTGCCTTGAGTATCCTTTTTAGAGTAACACTCTGAGGCCCAGTGTTTCCCTCTTTTGCACCGGGGACACAGAGTAGAAGACGGTTGGTGCTCAGTTTTAGCAGCGTTGCATTCCTTGGTGAAATGTCCTGGTTGTTTGCAATTAAAGCAAGCTTTAGGGAGGGAGGCCTGAGTTAGGCCCTGGAATTCAGCTCCAATGGCTACACCAATGGAATGAGCTGAGCTGATGCCTGCACAGAGCTTGATATAATCAGAAATGTCCTTGCCTTCTCGGTATGGCTGTATGACAGCTTGGCAGGCAGAGTTAGCATTTTCGAAAGCGAGATGTTTTATGAATTCACTCTCATTTTCAGGTGAGCCCAGAAGCCATTCCGAGCGTCAGTAAGATGGCTGATGAAATTACTATGGGGCTCATCTGGTCCTTGCTGGATTTTAGCTAGGGAGGTTGTTACAGCTCCCTTAGGGGGAAGCCGTTTCCAAGCCTTGAGTCCTGCAGTTTGTATTTGAGAAAGAAGACCAGGAGGGTATTTGGCTTGTTTCTCATTGGTATCATAGGTGCTATGCCCTCATAATTTTTGCAAGGTCCAGTGTCTGGAAGTGCCGCCAGACACCACATTAAGATGTGCAGTCTCCTTGCAAAGTTCAGTAAAATCTAACTTCCAGAGGACAAAATCACCCCCTGATAATACAGCACGAGTCAAAAAATACCAGTCATTGGGTGTGAGCCACCGGTCACTCAGAGTTTCCATTATGGACAATGTGAAGGGAGCAACCGGGCCATATTGTGAGACTGCATTTTTCAGTTCTTTTATATATCTAAGTCCAAGGCGGCGATACTGCTGTTCATATATTCCATCCCACTCCCCATCTGAGGTGGCAGAAATTTTGTTTTTGCCTGTAGGGGCCTCATCACTGGAGGTGAGAGTCTCCTCATCATCCTCTCCTTCAACTACAGAGCCTGAGGTGGACCAGACCTCTGCGGCAGAGGGTTGGGCCTGAGCCTGCAGGGTATTAGGAGCCTTTTTCTTTGTCTTGGGCAGGAGGGAGGCAGCCACAGGAGGGGGTTGGGTCAATTCAAGATCTATTTCCCCGCAGTTCTTTAAGAAGTGTTTTAGCAAGAGTCCTCCCCCTTGATTAGTTTCTTTAGGTGTACATATTTTAGTAGGTTTATCCTGTATTATATGTCTATATGAGTGAGTATATACTGAGGGGGAAGCAGCATTACCAGGCCACAGAAGAAGACAACACAGCCACTCCTGATGAGACCTAATTGACTAGGATCAGAAGGAAGGAAAAGAAGTCCTCCCCTATCAGTGGACTTGGGGAGGGGCATGCATGCAGAGGGTGGAGGAAGGGAGGGGTTGGGATGGGAGGAGGGAGGGAACCACAGGGGGGATACAAAGTGAGTAAAGTGTAATTAATAAATAAAAATAAAAAAAAAAGAAGTGTTAAATGTTCCCTTTTCTTTTGAAGCAATTCCCTGAGGGATTCGACCTCCTGACAGAGTTTAGTTTTAGTGTGCTGAGCAGCATCCTCTACGTCAGAATCAAAATGTAAGGCTGGTGCACAGAAAGGAGGAGCTTTAATATATGGAGGCAGTAAACAAAGGGCAGCTGCTGAAGCCTGGAAAGAAGGGAGGAGTTGCCAGTCTAGATTATGGTACCTGGCTTTCTCCTCAAGGGAAGTGGCCTTTTCAGTGAAAGGCTGGTCATTAGGACTGTCCTGTGTCTTTAAGTGGAGGGCTGTAAGGGAGGGGTAGAGAATGGGCTGCAGGCTGAACTAGAACTGGAGTTCAGGCATAGGTATGGAGATAGAGGGAGCTCGGGAGAGTTGGGGAAGTGCAGTCTCGTCCCTACCTAATTCAAGGGATTTGGGACTGCCTCTAGAATCGTTTTTTGAGGAAATTTTCAGTTTGAGAAACTACCTCAGCCAAGTCAGGTTGGGAATGTCTGACCTGAAGAATATCATTAATCAAATTCCAGTAGGAAAACGCCTGGATAGGCACCTTTTGTGGACCACAAGAATCACAAAATTCTTTAAGACAATTTCCAACTCTGCCAGGATCTTACATCAATAGTGCCTTCTTGTGGAAACCAGGGGCAAATATTAGTAATAAAAACAAAGAAGCTGACTAAATCCTTTTTCTTAACCCTACTCCTCTCGTCTTGAGGGACTCCTTGAGTCCCTGTAAGAATAAGTCATGCTCACTCAATTCTTGTCCCATAATTCGTCGTTCTGACTTACCTCTTGGATCAAACTCACAGATGGGCAGCTCTGTGGAGATCTCTTGTGCAGGAGTTTTTTAGTTTCCTGGTGAAAACGCTGAATCCTATGCATTTTTGTGGCCACTGAAGAACGACGTTCCATCCAGTCCTCCGTACCTTTAGGTCACGTTGGGTGCCAGAAATGTCCCGACCTGTGGGATTTCAACGGGTTCCTAAAGAGGGAGGTGGAAAGAATGGGTGTGTGTGTGGGGGGGAGAGAACAAGAGATGCAAGGAATGAAGCCTAGTCTGTTTGTCTAATCAAGGCCTCATTTATTAGAATTTTTTACCCAACTGATATAGGGAGAAGGCAGGGAAAGGGGGAAGGTTAATTTACTGCTGCAGGAGATAGGAAGAGTGCTTTCATGGGTTGAATATTGAACCTGCAAGATACCATAAGGATGTTTTCTTAAGATATCTCACAGATGCTCTAAAACTAACAGACGAATGTCCTCACAAATCTATCACCCATGATTTAGGGTCCTAAGTAACTCTTTCATTACATAGCTTTAGGTCTCCACTAAATGACCTTTGCTCACTATTTGGCTTTGTCTTCACTAAATGGCCTTGGCTCCTGGCACAGATGTCATAGGGAAAGTGGGTTGTGGTAGCACAGTGAGGTAGGGATGACCTTTCCTGGCATATAGAAGAGCTAATTAAAATGTCCATGAGACATTGGAACTGAAAATAGCAAAGCTACTGAAGACTTGAGTTCTTCAAGAGGACTCACACCATCCCTCTAGGTATATAAAAGATTTAGAAGGTTCTATTCAAGGGGGAACAAAATAAAGGCTTGGATGTTATTGATATCACTTGTCAATCCAAACAAACCGTGGGAGCTATGTATACCTCTCCTGTTTCTTGAGGTCATGTCTCTCCTCCATCCCTTTATTGCTTCATGTAAGAACGGTTGTTTGGTTGACAGGTGGAACTGAATGGGTTGAGGAATGTTTACCATTCACAGAAATGAATATCTGTGCTATTACATCAAGATAAATTTTGAACTTGATCTTTGTAATTAGGCAAGGGTTAAGAAAGACTTTATGTGGAGGACAAATGAGCATTATTAGGTAAAACCATAAAGTTATCTTTCTTGTTAAACAGAGGATTCAAAATACATATAGAAGGGAATATATAAACCACCAGTGAGGTGGCTGCAGTGGTTGTTAAATTATTAGCTTTCACTTCCTGTTGAAGCACATAGGAACAAATACAGAGACTCACAGGCAGACATCACATCCCTTCCATCCCCAACTCCCACCCTGATCCTCACTCCCAGAGAGAAAGAGAGAGAGAGAGAGAGAGAGAGAGAGAGAGAGAGAGAGAGGACAGTGGACATCAGGAGAGCAAGGTCCTCTAAACCACCGGTGCAAGGCTCATATAAACTCACAGAGACTTAAGCAGAATGAGTCTGCACCATGTCCTCTCAGTTTAGTACTTTTGTGGGACTCCTGAATGTATGAACATGTGGATCTCATTCTTATGCCTTCTCTTTTCTTGCTGGTTTGCCCTGTTCAAGTTCTATGTGATGGTTTTTGTTTTATCTTATTATAGTTTATTTTGTTATGTTTGGTTGCTATCTCTTAGAATCCTGTTCTTCTCTAATGAGAGACAGACAGGGAAAGGATTTTGATGGGAGAGGAGGAGGTGGAGAGGAACTGAGAGTAGAGGGAGTGGAGATGTACTGAGAATATATTGTATGAGAAAATACTTTATTTTTAATAAATGGAAAATTATTATCTCTCTACTTTAGGCACACTGTTCTGTTCTATAATCTGCTATACCAGTGTTCTCAGCTTGTGGGTTGAGACCCCCAAAAGAGTCTCATTTCAGATATCCTGCACATCAGATATTTACAAGTCATAATTGTTAGTGTTTAGGCAATCTGCTTCTTGGTTGCCTAGCAACCTATGATGTCATCATGTGCTGCCTGCCAGGAAGCCACACTTGGCAGGTGTGGTTAAGTTGTTCTTTAAAAAGATTAACCCACCATTTTGTTGCTCTCTTGCCCTCTATTATTCTCTCACTTTCCTCCTCTCTCTTCTTTCTCTGTCAGGGCATCCCTCCCTTCCCCCTATCACCTCTCGCTCTCTTCTTCTCTCTCTCTCTTCATCTCCATCTTATAAACATTTTTCATATAAAATATATGTGCATCAGCATTTCATTGGTCCTAACAATAACAGTAGCAAAATTATAGTTATAAAGTAGCAACAAAGTAAGTTTATGGTTGGGAGTCAACACAACATGAGGAACTGTATTAAAGGGACACAGCATTAGGAAGGTTAGAAATCACTGTGCTATATGATGTCAACTTGCAAGGGTTCTGTTTTATGCCTTATACCCACCCCAGTTGCAGAAAACCAGCTTCACGGTCCTCCTAAGAAATAGCATCATCAATGAGCAATGTTCCTTTTCTTGAAATATACATTTTATCGTCATAGGCATCTTCCTTGCAATTTATTTTATTGTTAGTGAGGGTAGGATCTCTAGCCTAAGCTGGCCTGGGATGCATGATATAGCCCCTGCTGCTCTCAAGCTTGTGCCAATTCCTTTGTCTCAGTCTCCACAGTGCTGAGATTACAGGCTTGAGATGTCACACCTGTCCTCCTTGTGGATTTTTAGGTGTTCACAAGCAGGCACTCCGATCTCGTGACATCTGAGCCTCAGTTTCAGAGGGTCCCTCTTCTACTTTTCTAAAGTCTAGTGACATTCACGTTCCCACTTTGTTCTCGGAGGCCTGTGTGTTTTAAATGCCTTCTACATTTCTATAAGTTAAATCAACATCTCCTTTTGGTCTTTTCTATCCTTCACTGCCTGGCTAACAACTCTTTATTTTCAACTTTTTGTGAGAATGATTGGCACTATTTCATTTTCCTGCCTTATCTGAAAGAGGCTCAGTGAAGAGAAAGTGAGAGAGGAGATATGTTTTTATGCAGATGGCTCTCGAACAGGGATTGTCAGATCATTATTATCCATTCATGTCTGAATATCCTATTAGACTAAGCCTCATGAGGACAGAGATTATGACTTTCATATCCAAGCACCTAGTACTATCTGGAATGTGGTGTGATTTGAATAAATGTTTGTTAAACAGACTGAAGGAGAGTTTTAAAGGCAAGAGAAAACAATTACGTGTATTAAAGAAATTTAATTTTTTTTTGTTCTCATGATACGACTTAACCACCCTTTCCAGGGTCCATTCTATAACAGTGTTAGGAATTAACCTGAATCCCCATGACACATTCATTTTACCCCATTTCTCACACTATGCTAGAACTACACATGATAGAAAGCTTGGGTGTGTGAGAGATGGAAGAGGTTGATAATTTCATGTAACCATGGGTATTTCTCAGCCAGGTCCAGAGAGCTTTCTTGACCTCACAGCTGTCAGTGTCCACAGTGCTAGGCTTCATGAATTTTAGTCCTTCCTCATTAAAGGTACCCTGCAGCTCTTCTCTGCCTGGGATCCTTCTCTAAGAGCTCTCCAAGAAAGCTGGTGCCAGGGAACCTCCAGAATTCCACAGACTCCTCCCACAATCCCATGCCTCCAGTCCATAGCCTGAAAGACAGAAGGCAGAAGATCATTCTCTCTTTGCTACTCTAGTACAGGTTCTTTTCCACTCCCTAACATTTCCCTCAGCCTGGCAGAAGCAGCGATGAAAAATTCAAGAAAAGATCAATTACTGATTTTCTTTTTCAACATGCACATTGTTTATTAGGAGCTAGTGATACATACTTACTTTGAGGTGGGATAAGAGGCAGGGAGGAAAGCAAGAGAAAGAATTAGTAAAATCTCCAGCTACAATGGGGAGGTTATAGGCCCTAGTAAGGAAGCTACAACTGTTGGTAAATGGACATACTAAACGTACCTGCTGGTTTGCTTTCTAAATAACTGTGTTTGTCACCATAGATCAGTACTGCTGCCACTTTTGTCAGAGAAACTTCTTCTTGCAGTAGGTAGTGGCTGCTGTCAACACTTGTAACTTGTCATAAGACAGCCACAAATATGACATCTGTATCACCACTTCCAAGGCTCATGGAACATAGTAGAAGAGATGTTGGGAAGAATGGAAGAGGTTGAGGTTGACGTGGAATGCTATGAAATGCTGTTTTCTGGAGATAATATGACTATTGCACTCTTGAACTCATAGCAGCTGTCCTTACCTGGGAGGGGGCTCATGAAGCCCCACCCCTCTCTGAGGATTCATAAGTTTAGTTTTAGTGGTTGTTGGAGAAAGAAGAGACATGTTCTTCCTGTCTGTAAATTACCTTTCAGAGATGTTCCTCTTAGCAACTTGATTAAATTCATTGAACTGCACACACATACACACACAGACGCACACAGATACAGACACATGCACGCACACACACGACATGAAAGTAGAAATGGAAGATAGTTGAGAAGGTTCTCAGTGCAGTGCAGGAAAAGAGAGAGTAATGGGGTGAATATGATCAGAATACATTATCTACATGCATGGAAGCATCATAACAAAGCCAATTATTACATTAAAAAATTAAAAAAATTCTTCTGCAGAATAAAAGAAAGGAAAAGAAGGCACCATCTTTTGAATTTTAATTATTCCTTTTGTCCTACTTATAGTAGGCTTAGTAACAACACAAGCATGTGCTGATCTTGGTAAGAAAGTTTTATTTATTCACTTTTTACTGGTTTTGAAACAGGAAGGAACTTAGAAGAAGGGTGCTTTTCTTCCCACATGTAGAAGGCTGAGCCATATGTTTGCAGTCCTCCTCTGTCGTGTTATCCTCAGAGGTCATTGTGGACAGGCCATTTCATCACCCAGATGTTGGACACAAAAGAACCAGAAACTTTTAAAACTTTTCATTGCACATGTCGTAGCCCCGGCAGCACCTGAAGTCCACCAGATAGGAGCCCCACTTTATTTTTTTCACATTAGCACAGTTCTTTAAGCAGCCCATGAAGTATAACCATTTGGAACCATCCTCTGCAGAAGAGGAGGAACAAATCAGCAAGGCTGGCAGAAGATCCTGTAAATCCACT
Source organism: Psammomys obesus (assembly GCF_907164565.1). NCBI lineage: Eukaryota > Metazoa > Chordata > Mammalia > Rodentia > Muridae > Psammomys > Psammomys obesus. The sequence goes on along the minus strand of NW_026586173.1, from coordinate 248,242 downwards.
TGTCCCTAACCCACACTGACATCTAAAAATCACCACATGAAGTTCATGATCCATTATTCAGATGTGAAGGATTGGAAGGCATTGGATTGGAAGCTACCCAAAAGAAAAGAAATAGTGGAGTAGTTTTAAGACATTTTTAATAGCATGCTCTAAGGTCAACAATTAATAAATGGGACCTCTTGAAATTTAAAAGCTTCTATAAAGCAAAGGACGCTGTCGTTCCAATTTTAGTATATGTGCTGCCGAAGCGAGCACGCAAAAGACGCTGTCAACAGAACAAAATGTCAGATTGGAAGAAGATCTCCAACTCTACATCCGACAAAGGGTTAATATCCAGAATATATAAAGAATCCAAGAAATTAAACACCAACAAACCAAATAATCCAATTAAAAATGGGGTACAGAGCTAAACAGAGAATTCTCAACAGAGGAGTCTCAAATTGATATCAAAATGACTCTGATATTACATCTTACACCCATCCGAATGGCTGAGATAAAAAAACTCAAGTGACAGCACATGCTGGTGGGGATGTGGAGAAAGGGAACACTTCCCTATTGCTAGTGGGAGTGCAAACCATTTTAGAAATCAATTTGGCTTTTTCTCAAAAAATTGGGAACAGCTCTACCTCAAGACCCATCTATACCACTCCGGGGCATATACCCAGGAGTTTATGTTCCAGCATACAACAAGGACATTTGCTCAACTATGTTCATGGTCACCTTATTCATAAAAGCCATAAACTGAAAACAACATAAATGTCCCTCAACTGAAGAATGGATACAGAAACTGTGGTACATTTACACAATGGAATACTATTCCGCTATTAAAAACAAAGAAATCATGAAATTTGTAGGCAAATGGATGAAACTAGAAAGATCATCCTAAGTGATGTAACCTGGACCCAGAAAGACGCACATGGTATGTAATATATTAGACCTTTATAGTACAGGATAAACATGCTACAATCCACAGACCCAAAGAAGATAAAAAACAAAGAGGACCCAAGGGAGGATGCTTAAATCTCATTCAGAAGGAGAAATAGAATGGATGGCAAAAGCAGTTGAAGACAGGGAACAAGGTAGGAGAGGGAGTCTGAGAAAAATGAGGATGGATATCAGACATGGGGCTAGGGGTGGGGAGGAGAGAGAGCCTGCAGAGAGAAGAGAAACCATGGGAAGGGACTTCTCTGTGGAAATCTGGAGATCTATGACAGGGTAGGATTCTGAGAGGATATGGGGATGACTGTAGCTGAGATTCCTGGTAGCAGGGGTCATGGAGACTGAGGAAGACACCCTCTAACTAGATAAAATTCTTAGTGGAGGAAAGAAAACACCACCCCATCCAGAAAAAGTTTGACCAAAATTTCACCCTGTCAACAAGATGTGCAGGAATAAAGATGGAGCATATTGAGGAAATATCCAGCCAATGACTTGATCAATCTAAGACTCACCTCAAGGGAGTGAGCCAATCCCTGACACTGTTAACAATACTCTGCTATGCTTGCAGATGGGAGTCTAGCATAACTGTCCTCTGAGAGACGCCATCCAGAAGCAGACAGAAAAAGATGCTGAGACTCAGAGCCAAACATTGGGCAAAGCGTAGAGATTCTTGTAGAAACGTGGGGTGGGGGGAAGGATAGAAGAACCTGGAGAGGACAGGAGCTCCACAAGAAGACCAACAGAGCCAACTAACCAGGGCCCAGAGGGGCTTGCAGAGACTGAAGCACCAACCAACAACCACACATGGACTGGACCTAGGATCCCTACACAGATGTAGCCAATGGGCATCTCAGTTTTCATGTGGATTTCCTAGTAAGGATAACCAGGCTGTCTCTGACATGGACTCTGTTGGCTGCTTTCTTATCATTTCCCCATGGTGGGGCTGCCTTGCCAGGCCACAGGGGAAAGGGATGAGCTTAGTCTTGATATGACTCGATATGCTGGGATGGGTAAGTGGCGGGGGTGGGTGGCAGGGGTGGGGCTCCCCTTTTCTGAGGAGTAAAAGAGGGGTTGTAAGGGGAAGAGGGAGGGTGGGACCAAGAGGAGAGGATGGAGGGGGCTATGATTGACATGTAAAATGAATAAATAAATGAATTAATTTAAAAAGACTTTACTGGAGGAAAGAAGATTATCATGAGAAAAGTGCATCAGGGATTACTACAATGAGAGACTTTTAATGAGAACCTCAAGGCTTGGATATCATGGAGGGGAGGAAACTAGAGAAATGGTGCCTAATCTTATTCACAGTGAGATGTAACCAGGGCACATTGCCGACACTGCCCTCTCTGTTTCCATAGCTAGGAGTCATTCATGCAAAAGCTTGGTCAGGTACACAGAGAGCCGTTTTTATTACCAACTAGCTGGTCCTCAGAGGGTGAGTTCTTATGTCCATTGTCTCACCCGTACTCGACCCCCTCTGTTCTCTTCAGGATTCCTACTGTTGCCTTGAGTATCACCCCTGCTTCAGCAGCTACCTCCATTTCTTTCTTTCTCCTTCTTTTTCTTCTTCTTTTTTTTTTATCATAGTGCATCATTGGAGCGATTTTTTTTACCAGCTATCTTAAGAGTGAGGCTGTCTATAGTAACTGGAAGTTTCTTCACTCATCCCCAAGGCCCACATGTCCTGCTTTCTCTTCCCCGTCTTTGCTTCCTTACCCCACCACTTACTTCTGAAGATCTTTCCAGACACACATGCCTCTTCTGCCGTCGCAGTACATATTCCTCTTCCTCTGGAGCACTCTTCTCCAGGGAACTGCAGGTGGCACATCCTACACTGCACAATTTCCACAACTTGAAGAAAGATGTGAGAGAAGATGATTCTATCAGGAGAGAGCCCATCTCCCCTTCCAAGTTTAAAACCTGCTTAGAGCTGGAAGCATCCCCACTCCAAACCCCATCAAAGCATGGCCATGTGCCTCTGTTAGCATGGGTGAAACAAGGGTGCTGAGAGCTTGTGGTCTCAGGGGCTTCGGCGTGGAGGATGGGCAAGGATAGAAAGGAGAAGGCATAGGAAAAGAGAAACATGTTAGTGCCAAGATGGTCAGGCTAGGGTCTCTTTGCACTCACCATTGTTACTTTCATGAACCAGTACTTTATCAGCTGTTTAGATGAGAGAAAGAGAATAAGCCAGCATTTCTGTCTGAGATTTACCCTCTCTTTACACTCCATCTCCCCTCAGGTCTCATTTTGCCTTCTAGCCTGGAGTTTTTGAGGCTTTTTCTAGCCCCTTAAAGCTGCTTATGTCAGCTTGTAAACCCCATTTCTTTTTCATCTTCATTTCTTTAGGACCTCTTAGATTCTTCTTCCCACTCCTAAGGGTTATAGCATAGATAAGAAGGAAGTGGATAAATACAAATGTTTTTAACTTCATTTCTTCCTTCAGTTGAACCTCTGTGAAAGTCTCACCTGAGATCTGACAACAGACCTCTGAAATTTAGGAGGTTGCTACCTTAGACTTGGCCATCTGGTTTCTGTGAACTTTACATTCCACTTCTCTGGTCTGTTGTTCTTGCCTTCAGCTTTGCCAGTTCTTTGTCGGCCCTAAAGACACCCCTCACCCTGGCTGTATCCTGCCAGAAGAGGCTGCTGAATGTGGGAATTACTGAATGTGGTTTACTTTTAGTCGCTCCCCCCATCCCAATCCACTCAAACTGGATTCTCCTCCCGTCTTCTTATTCATTTCTCACATTCACGTCTACTCACATTTGTTAATATCGCCTGAAAGTGACCCAGAGAAAACTGTTGAAAAACAAAAAGGTAAAAATCATACTGTCTGCAGAGTATAATTTTACAACCCTCACTTCACAGCTTCTAGGAATCTCTCAATCTGTTGGCAAACAGTCTACTTCCTCCTTTGAGCAAGAGGGCTTTGGTTAAGGTCCCAGTGACAGGATAAAGTGTCGGTGGGAGGCATGGCACACAGGGGCCACTTTTCTTGCTGGGTTGCCAAGGCTGGCTTCATCATGGGAGTTCTTCCCTGTTCCTGGATCCTGGACTATCTCACCAACTGGTACCTCTCATGACTCACCCCTCAAATAGCAGAGTAAGATGAGACATTTCATTAAGTGGGGCTTGCCCATTTTGGAGGCAGAAAGGTTTAGGTTAGGACAGGACAGGTCACTATTTATACAGTGATGAGGCTGGGTTTCTTCAATAGGAGCTGGGGGGTGGGACACTGAGAACGTCATTGAAAGGCATACCCTGATGCCAGAAAACTCAGCTCTCAAGTCTTTTCTTTGTAACTTGGGGAAAAGAGAGACTGGCTAGGAAAGTCCTGGACTTGACTTATTCCAGCCATGTCTCAGGATTCTGATACCCAGCTCTGTAGTCTTGTCATTGTATCATTCTGTGAAAGGACACAGAATAGATCAGGGTTGGATCAGTGGGATCAGAGTGACCTACACCAAGGTACCTGAGAGAATACACCAGAACAAAGAATCACAATGCAGGAAGGCTTAGAGTCTTATGAAATATGTGCTTTCTGAAAATGGAGGTAAGAGGAGCAGAAAGGTTGGGCTCCAAGACCCTGCTGGAGGACTCTCACGAAGGCAGTGGAGCTCCCGTCAGTCATTCTGGAAGGGAGCAGATCATGAGGTAGAAGAGGAAAGCTGAGAAGGGAAATGTTTCCTTTTTGGATGGTTCATATTGAGGCTTCAATTAGAGAGATAAGTTTATCCTCCTAGATACCTGGGGAGATTAGGTAGGGTGGTGGCTGGATGTGTTTCCTATGTAGAGGATAGAACCTGAAGATATAAGGAGCTATATATAACCCTTCACTCTAGTCTTTTTTTTTTTTTTTTTTTTTTGTAGCTTTTTTATTTTTCATTGCAGAGAACCAAGGAGAGGGGCTACATCCTGGCTTAAGGAAAATCCACAGGGGAGAGAATTAGCTACTGGAAGACAATGCATTGTGATCTGGCACCACACACTCCATAGCAAAAGTGAATAGAGATCTGAACAAGGTATATGGATCCACGCTGGTTTGGAGATTATTATAAGCCCAAAGAGCTAGTTGGCACCTTTAAAAATGGCTGACAAGAGATACACAGCAGGTGACTGTTTCCCTGGGAGCACTACTACCCTATTAAAGTGGCATCATTTAAGGTTCAGGTGTTAAACATTTCTGTTCACATGCATGAACTACTATGCTTGGCCAGTATAATTCCTTCTCAGGTCTCCTACAGAGACTTTTCCTGGAGTAGGCATCAGCTTTTTGCTTCTGTTTTCAGTGTAGCTCCTTTGATCCCTGAAGACCTTCTAACCCTTTTATAGCCATTCTGTAACACACACACACACACACACACACACACAGAGAGAGAGAGAGAGAGAGAGAGAGAGAGAGAAGCATAATGCATGATTTACTAGCTAATGTTAGTGATTAAAATAAGAATAAAAGAAAATGTGATTGACAATAGACAAGTGAACTTAGGAGTACTTGGTGAACTAAAGTCATGGAAACTGATGTAGCTCTTGAATTTATTGTTATTCAATAAATTCTCACATTGTGAAAAGAAACAAATGTCCTCATCTTTTTTTTTTTTTTGCCATATTTTATACATATTTAAAACATGGATCCAGGGGACTGCCAAGATAGCTCAGTGAATGAAGTGCTTGCTGTTAAGCCTAACAGCCCAAGTTCAGTCCTCAGAATACACATGGTGAATGTACAGAACTGACTTCTGCAAGCTGTTCTCCAACACAAATGCACAGTAGGTAGTACACACATGTTCTCCTATTCCCAAAAGAATAAATAAATAAATAAATAAATGTAAAAAAACAAACAGAAGTAAATAAGTAAAATGATAGAATTGCCAAGTTAAAATCTTTTATTAAGTTTGTTCTTTGGAAATATATATGTATATATATATATCACACATATATTTTTATGCATATGTATCTAGTACATTCTTATTACAGTCACCCTTGTACCTTTGTGACTCCTACTATCCTACCTTCCTTTCTACAAATTCCTTTCACACATACAGGTGTTTTTGTCTGGTTTTGTGACCTACTGAATTCATCCAGGGCCACTTGTGTTACCATTGGTTTGGAACTATGCACTGGAACTTAATGGTCTCACTACTGAGCAAAGAACTTGAAGACAATTGCTGTCCTTCTTTCAGAATCCATTAGAAGTCCATAGTTCAGCAAGGAAGGGTAGGACCACTCCTTATCTCACTCCTTATTGGCAACCGATTATTGACAGAGGCAGCCTAGTGCAGGCCTAGAGGTCTGACTGAAGCTCTCCCAGGACACTGGCTTTCAGTGCCAGATTGGGAATGCTGAAGCATCAAATGTGGACTGAGCAGCTACAGGGTTCTTAGGCCCTCCAGCAGGAGACGGCCATTGATCATGAGATCATGATTCCAGTGGCCGTATTTTGTGTTTAGTGGTGAGCATTGGGTCATCACATTCTTAATTCATGTTTTTTTTTTTATTTTCTTGCAAAGTATCAAGTTTCCATATGACTTTACAATGCACTCTTCAATTTGATCAACTTTTCCTCCTTATTCCCTCCCCTTCCTCATTCCTCTACTTTCATACCTGCTTAATATTTCCTCTTCCCAGAATTCCCTGCTCTGTCTTCATATCACCTATATTCTGCTAGCCCACCTCCCTTGAAGCATCTTCCACTCTAATAACTCTTTACTAATTTCTTGGACTCTTTTAAAAATAATTACTTTATTTTTAATTATGTGTATGTACATGCATATGTATATGTGAGCGCAGGTGTCTGTGGAGGTTAGAAGAGGGTGTTGAACCTCTTAGAGCTTGAGCTGCATAGATGGTTGTGAGCTGCTTGATGCACATTATGGGAGACAAACTCAGGGCATCTCCAAAAGCAGAAGGTGCTCTGAACTGCAGGCTCATTTCTTGCCTTCTACAGGTTTTCTAAGTTGAACACACAAATCTAAAGACTGGAAACTAGGATCTGCATATGAAAGGGAGCATCCATACAGGGTTGTCTCTCTGGGCCTGAGAGCCTTGCTCAGAATAATTGTTCTAGTTCTGTCTACTTTCCTGTAAGTTTTATAATTTTGTTTTTCCTTACAGTTACATAAAATTTCATTGTATTTACTTACTATATTTTTTATTAACTATTCATCCATTGATGAATGGTTGATTTTTTTAAAAATTGATCTTGCTGTTTCTTTGTTTTAAAATAGATCTTGGGCTGGTGAGTAAAGTCCAGTGGGTAAAGTCACTTGCCCTATGAGCCTTGTGGCCTAGGTTCAATCACCGAGACTCACATAAACGTGAAAGTGGAAGAGGGGAGAGAACTGACTCCACAAAGTTGTCCTCTGACCTCCACATGTGTACTGTTGCATGTGTACACACACACACACACACACACACACACACACACACACACACACACATGCACACGCACAAACACATCCTGCACATACACAGACACACAATAAAATAAGTTTATTTTTCATAAACTTATTTCATTTGTCATGGGAATGTTTTCACTTAGTAACCTTGTTGAATAGGTCACTGAGGCTGGTGCTGAGTGGTAGAGCTGGAGAAATGAGATCTCAATGTGGACAGATTGCCTGTGTGATAAGGGGAATAAGCAAGAAAAAAAAGCCCAGCTGTTGTTCCAATGCAAAGCTTCATCTTCCTGGAATCTACCCAATGCCCTTAGGATGTGTACTAATGACCCAAGGTGGTAAGAACAATTTCTTCTTCATCAGGGTTTGAATCAGATAAGAACAGCCTATCTCATTTGCCTCAGGTAAGTAAAGAACACAGCTATGCATGACAAGGACTAAAAGAAATTAGGTTTCCACCTCCATGAAGGAGACAGGCTAAAGGAAATATATAAACAATACATACTTATCCAAGAAAGGACACTTTCTTGATTTGTATAAATGTCAAGGACATCACCAAGATGACCTTCACATAAGCTTCCATAAGCTTCCACGAGCAGCCACACACACACAGAATATTTTCCAAGGAGGGAAGGATTTGAGGTAGGGCATCACAGTAGTAGGGTGTAGCAGAAATAAATAAGGAGGGGTACACAGCAAAGGGCATGGAAGTCAACTTTACATTGCCAGCCTCACCTTCCTCACACAGAGGCAACGAAGCAGAGATGGAGGAACAGAGGGGGTGGGGTAAAAGAGTAGAGGGGAAAGGAGAGAGGAGGGAGAAAAGAGGAGAGAGAAGAGAGGGGAGAGAGGATGAATCTCCTTCTGGGGACAGGAAAGTGGACTGAGAACAAACCCCAACAATACCTTGCATTAAGCAAGCCCTTATGCTCCAAACTCCAAGCATGAACATTCCATCTGCAGGACAACACTCTCAGCAATGGGATCCAGGCAGTGTCTATAGACCCCAGCAAGGCTGACCCCAGACTTTGAGACTGACTTAGTACCAGGGGTTCCTTTGGCCTGAGGTCAGCCCATGTTGACCTACACTCCAGATTAATACCTATGTCCAGATTAATACCTATGATTGTTCTGCTTGTCATGGAAGATATTTGATTGGCATGGTATATAATTTTATGTGAAGAGAATAAAATTCTTCTTGTATTTAGCTTCTTTAATTCCATGTAATATTTTCATCTTAGAGGAAGGAAAAAACATAACTTTATGCAAAGTTTTACAAAAAAATGTTCATAGAAACCTTTTCTGTAACAGCTCTAAACTGGAAAGAACACTGATTTTTTTTCTCAAATGGTGAATGGGTAAATGAACAATGGTATAATGAAGGATTATGCAATAACAAAAAAAGAATGAACAATTGATAAATTTAACAAGAATATTATACATAATGAAAAACGTGACTCAAAATGATATGTACTGTATGATTCCATCTGTGGGACGTTCTCAGAATGACAGAACTGTATGAGTGGCAAGCACACCATTGCTCCAGAGCTGGGTGGAATGTCTGACTGGAGCAGCACAGAGGTTCTTGGCAATGATGGACAGCATGTGTCTTGCTTTTGGAAGATTTTACACAAAGTATACTGTGCTAAAATTCCATAGTGATCATGCTACAATGAGCATATGTCAAAACTGACAAAACTCAAATAAGTTGACATTTAACACTATTGTATATCTCTTAGAAAATGCATCTTGGTGATTGAAGATGGTACTGTTGGGAAAGCCACATGAAAGTAACACAGAAACTATTTTCAACTTTTTGCAGTTCTTTTAAAATTTAAAAATAAACTTGTTTTTATAAAAAAAAAACAGTGTACTTAATTTTTGACATTTTATTACATATCTGGGTCTGTGGGAAACTGATGCACTCATATGATTGAATTACTGATCAACAACCATGACCTATTTTTCCATTTATGTTGGATCTTGTTGACTATTTTTATTCCTTACCCCCTAGAGAGCGTGTTCAGATTAGATTAGATTTCTTTCTAGATCCTCCGGACATTGTTCCAGGAATAGCCTGAGATACAGAGTACGCTGTTAAGACCAGAACATCAACTTCTTGAACTGAGGACACTTTGATAATAAGGTCCAGATGGGCAGTAGATGAGAGGCAAAAAGCTTACCCATGCGAGAAGAGGGACCAGGTGTACTCAAATGAGCAGCACTCATTTGTAGTCTTTGCAGCATTCAGCAGTGGGTGGAGATGGAAAAAAAAGCCATGAGAACATTTGGGAGAACCAGCCAAACCAAAGCAAAGAAACCATCCCTGTCCTTCCAAGGACTGGAGCATGCATCCAAAGGTGACAGTTTAAGGTCACAAGAGGCCTTTCCTCCCAGGCTAAGAAACTACCTGAGCAAGTATTATGTTCTGAAAAGTAAAACTAGTTTACTCAGTGTTAGAGTCAAACTCAAGGTTTGTATATACTAGCTGAGTTCCCCATCACTTTGCCCCCCAGCCCTAGACAGGGAGTTTCTTGACATACTCATCTCTCTCTCCATCCCATAGAAATGTCTAGAATGTAGTTCCAAAGTCACTCTTCTGGGTTGGCTTATTTCTGTTACACTTGGATTGGTTGCTACTAAGCACCCGGCTCTCTGTTGTTCTAAAATTAATATAATAGTCAAGTATTAGTCTAATGGAAACATCTTTTTTTACTTTTTGTTATGAATTTATTTTTGGACTGCCCGTTTCCCCATCTGCTTGCTATTCTGTTTTCTGTCCCACCTCTTGTCACTCAGCGTCACTTCCCTGGCTTTATAATGTGTGCTTTGGTTTAGATGTGGTTTGGATCCCTGAGAGTAAGTGGGAGAAATAGTATTCTGAGGGAAAAGCATGCCGATGCACTATCCATCACCAAACAGTCAGCCCTGAACACACATACAAGTAACCTTACACAGAATGAACATGTATTCAGCAGGGTGTGTGTCCCACTGACTCTCAACATTGCTTAGTTGGCTGTAGTTCTTTATGTAGGACTAAAGGCTTATGAGCTCCCCCCACCAATGTTAACATGTCTATTGCTGTTCTTATTTAGCTCATATTGAGGTAGTCATGTTGGTGAGAATTTATGGGTGGAGCTGCAGACATTTTTTTTCAAGCTTTCTGTTTATTAAACAGATTGAACAGGCGATTATGGTGTGTCTCAGCCCTAGCACACATCTTTTCTTAAATTAAATTTATTTTGTATGCATTAGTGTGAAGGTGTTAGATCCTTTGGAATTGGAGGTATAGACAGTTGTGAGCTGCCATGTGGGTGTTGGGAATTGAACCCGGGTCCTTTGGAAGAGCAGACAGTGCTCTTACCGCTGAGCCATCTTTCCAGCCCAGCTTCAGACATTCTTAGCAGACACAATCTCACAGAAAACTATTGATCCTCTGGCCTTTAAGTCTTCTTGTTGACTCTTCTGAGTTGATCCCTGAGCCTGAGGTGCAGAAGTTGTGTGGTGAATAGATACATCAGTTGGAGCTGGGCTTCCCAACTCTGCATTTTGATTAGCAGGGTTTCTTTGTAATGGTCTCTGTTGTAAAGGGAACTTTCTTTGATGAGGGGTGAGAACTGTACTTATCTGTGGGCATAAGGACAAATATTCAGCATGTAGTTAGGGGTTATAATGGTTTTGTAAAGTGTTGTGTGTACGTTCTCCTGCTTCATTCATGATTTTAGTAGTTCTAGGTAGTTGGAGGCTTCTAGAACCAGCATGCCTTCCTCCCCCTTTGAAGCTTCCATGTAGCCTGTTGGTACCAGGAGAACTAGTCCCTAGGGAGGGGGCTTTTAGGTCAGTTCCATTTCAAGGGCCTCTGTGTCTGAAGTGCGTGGTGTCTTACCTTCTACCTCTGGGGACAACTAAGGACAGTAGCAATAGTTTGTAATGTTTGGGGAGTTTCTTGGACAGTCTTGACCAACAGCTCTGATGACGATTTCTGATGAGTTTTATCATGTGAACTTTGGCTTTTGGAGGAAGCATTGTCAGATCAGGTGGAAGATTTCATTTAAACTCTGCATACAATTAAACTATACTACATATATATGTATATATATATGTAGGTAGATAGATATGTATATATATATATATATATGTAGGTAGATAGATATACACATATATATGGACTTGTGTGTATTATAGGTATTTTAAAGTATTTAATAGTATGATTTTTTATGGTGACCTTTTAAGACATCCTTACTGTTATTTATTGTCATCCTCTTCTTCTTCTTTTTTACATTTCTCTTCCTCCCTGTGCCTAAAATCCCCCTTTTTCTCTTTCCCCAATCGGATAACTTGTGCCTTGCTATTCCCCTTTCTATTAATCCTCAAGACCCCAGCTCCCAGCAAAGGTCCCTTTTTACTTTCCTGATTTCTGTGGTTACTCCCAGATATGTACTCATATCTGAAGATTTGGAATTAGGAGCCTCAGATGAGCGATAACATGTGACATTTGTCTTTCTGTGTATGTGTTACCTCACTTGGTATCATCTTTTCAAATTCCATTTATTTACCTGCAAATTTCATGTTTTCGTTTTTCTTTAGAGCTGAAGAGCATTCCACAGTGTCTATGTAGTACATTTTTATTATCCATTCATTGTATGAAGGACATTTAAGTCATTTCCACATAGCTGTCATGAACAGAGTAGTAATTAACATGGCTGACCCAGCACATATGAAGTAGGATGTTGAGTGCTTTGGGCACATGCCGAGGAGTGGAATAGTTGTGTCACACGGCAGATTTATTTTTAACTTTTTGAGCATTCTCAACCCTGATTTCCAGAGTGACTGCGTCACTACGAAATCCCACCAACAGTGAATGAGGTTTGCCCTTCCTCCAAATCCAGGTCAGCACTTGGTGGTTCTTTGGTTGATTTTTTGCCATTCTAGTGGATAAGATGAAATCTCAAAATTATTTTAATTGTTAGGAATGATGACCATTTTCTTAGCTATTTCTTAGCCAATTTTTTCATCTTTTGAAAACTCTCTGTTCAGGTTCCAGGACTTGTTTTGAAATAGGTTGGTTTTTTTTTTTTTGATTGTTTATTTTTGTGTCCTTTATAGTCTGAATATTAATTCTTTTCCATTCTTTGGTCCTCTTCAACCAGTAGATTTTTCCCCCTTAGTTGTACATAAACTTTTTAGTTTTATGAATTCATTTATCTATTGTTGGCCTCAATTCTTGGGCAAATTTAGTCCTATTCAGAAACTTTTTTCCTTCATCTTTATCATATAAGAAGCTGCCTATGTTTTCTTCTAGAAATTTTCATGTTTCAGGTTTCAGCTTTTACATTAAGTCTTTGATATATTTGGAGTTAAATTTTTTTCCAAGGTGGTAAATACAGGTCCAATGTCATTCTTCTGCATGTGGACATCCAGTTTTCCTAGCACCACTTGTTGAAAATGTGTTATTTTTTCCAGCTTTTGACAGATTTCTTAAATATTAAATAGAAGACTTTATATGTATTCATATTTTGGTTTTCAATTTTGTTCTATTGGGCTACATGTCTGATTTTGTACTAGTACCATGCTGTTTTTATTACTATGGCTCTGTAATATATCTTGAGATCTGGAATTTCCAGCATTGTTCTTTTTGTTCAGGATTGTTCTTTTGTGGTTCCAAATGAACTTTATGATAGTTTTTCTATTCTGTGATGAATGAGATGGGTATTTTGACTGAGATTGCATTGCATCTGTAAATAACTTCTGGTAAGTGTTCATTTTCACATTATTTTTTTTCCTACAAATACAAGTATGAGATGCATTTTCATTGACTTTATCTCTTTCTTCAAAGACTTAAAGTTTTCACTGTAGAGGCACTTTACTTTCTTTTTTTAAAAATTTTTTATTAATTACACTTTATTCATTTTGTATCCCCCCCATAAGCCCCTCCCTCCTCCCCTCCCAATCTCACCCTCCCTCCCCTTTCTGCATGCATGCCCCTCCCCAAGTCCACTGATAGGGGAGGTTCTCCTTTCCTTTCTGATCTTAGTCTATCAGTTCTCATCAAAATTGGCTGCATTGTCCTCTACTGTGGCCTGGTAAGGCTGCTCCCCCTCAGGGGGAGGTGATCAAAGAGCAAGCCAATCAGATTATGTCAGAGGCAGTCCCTCTTCCCATTACTATGTAACCCACTTGGACACTGAACTGCTATGGGCTACATCTGTGCAGGGGTTCTAGGTTATCTCCATGAATAGTCCTTGGTTGGAGTATGAGTCTCTGGGAAGTTCCCTGTGTTCAAATTATCTTGTTCTGTTGTTCTCCTTGTGGCGTTCCCGTCCCCTCCAGTTCTTACTATTTCCCACTTCTTACATAAAATTTCATTCACTCTGCCCATCAGTTGGCCATCAGGCTCAGCGTCTGCTTTGACAGACTATACTGCAGAGGCTTTCAGAGGCCCTCTGTAGCAGGTTCCAAGGTTGTTTCCTGTTTTCTTCTGGCTTTCAGAGGCCCTCTGTAGCAGGTTCCTAGGTTGTTTCCTGTTTTCTTCTTCTTCTGATGTCCATCCTCTTTGCCTTTCAGGATGGGGATTGAACATTTTAGTTAGGGTCCTCTCTTTTGCTTAGTTTGTTTAGATGTACAGATTTTAGTGGGTTTATTCTATGTTGTATGTTTCACTTTACTTTCTTGGTTTGATTTATCCCTAGGTAGTTTGTATTTTTTTGAGGCTATTGTGAATGGGAGCGTGCCCACAACTCTGCTTCTATATGTTTGCTGTTCGTGTATAGAAAAGCTATTGATTTGTGCAGGTTGATTCTGTATCCTGCCACATTGCTGAATTTGTTTATCCTCTCTTGAAGTTTTCTGGTAGAATAGTTGGAATTTCTAATGCATATATGTCATCTGCAAATAGGGATAGTTTGATTTCTTTCTCTATTTGTAGCCTCTCAGTTTTCTCCTCTTGTTTTATTGCTCCACCTAGTGTTTTGAGCACAGTACTGAAAAGGGAATGGGAATAGTGGATATCCTTCCTTAACTTCAGTGTGACTGTTTCAAGTTTTCTCCATTTAGGATATTGTTGGCTATTGATAGCTTTTATTATGTCGATATGTGTTCCCTTTGGGACATATGCCATGAAATTGTGTTAGATTTTGTCAAAGGCTTTTCCTGTATCTATCGAGATAGTGTGATGTTTTCCTGTATAAGTCTACTCATGTGGTCTATTACATTTATTGACTTGTATGTGTTGAACCATCCATGATTTCAGAGATAAAGTCAGCTTACTCATAGTGGATAATCTTTTGACATTTGTCTGTATTCTGCTCCCAAGTGTTTTATTGAGAACTTTTGTTCTATTTATTCACTTATTTATTCACTTTACATTCTGATCGCAGACCACCTTCTTCCTCTCCTCCCAGTCTCACACTCCCACTCCTCCCCCGTCCCTTCCTCCCCTTTTCCTGAGAGAAGGGGAGCCCTCTTTCCCCATTAGTACCAATCCACCCTGGCACATTGAGTTACAGCAGTACTAAACGCATCCTTTCCCACTGAGGCCAGACAAGGTAGCCCAGATATGGGAAAGGGATCCAAAGGCAGGCAACATAGTCAGAGACAGCCCATGCTCCAATTGTTAAAGCTGCACATCTGCTACATATGTATGGGAGGGGGGCTAGGTCCAGCCCACGCATGCTCTTTTGTTGGGAGTTTAGTCTCTATGAGGCCCACATGGTCCCAGGTTAGTTTACTCTGTCTTCGGTGGTTTCCTTGACCCCTACAGCTCTCCTACTCTTCAACAAGACTTCCTGAGTGCCACCTATTGTTTGACTGTGGGTCTCTGCATCTGTTTCCATAAGCTTCTGGATGAAGCCTCCCTGAAGACAGTTATGCTAGATTCCTGTCTGCAAGCATAGCAGAGTATTATTAATAATGTCAGGGGTTGGCTTTCTCCCATGAGGTGGGTCTCAACTTGGGCCTGTCATTGGTTTGCCATTCCCTCAATATCTGCTTCATCTTTACCTCTGCACATCTTGTAGGCTGAACAAATTTTGGGTGGAAGGTTTTATGGGTGGATTGGTGTCCCTCTCCCTCCACTGGAAATTTCTCCTGGCTACAGGAGGTGGCCCCTTCAGGTTCCATATCTCCTGTGACTAGGAGTCTCAGTTAGGGTCACCTCCATACACTCCCAGGAGCCTCCCCCATCTCAGGTCTCTGGCTCACCCTAGAGATGCCCCATCACTATTTTCCATTCTGCCCCCCAGCCCTTCCTCTCTCCACATCTGTTCTCCAACCTGTTCCCATCCCCATCCCCTCTCCCACCCAAGTCCCTCCTCTATCCTCATCTGATGTCTATTTTGTTTTACCTTCTGAGGGAGATGTTGTGGATATAAACATGGTTTTGTTTTGGTCCCAGATGTGGGATGTGGGATTGATTCAGATGGTCCACAGCAGCAGGCTATTTGCCTCATGAGGGCTCTTAGAGGAGCTCCTTTCCAGCTGCAGATAGTTTAAATCTGAGGACTCTGGAGAGAGACTAAATGCCAGAGCCCAGAGAGTGAAGATGGGAGAAAACAATGCTGCTCCTGCTAGCCCATTGCTGCTCCCGGTTCTGTTGTGAGACAAGAAGTTGGAGATCTCCTGAAATGAGATTGGACTAGCTCCAAGAAACCAACTGAACCTCACTGGCAACTAAGAGGACTGCACCCCTTCTCCCACTAACTCTTCCTCTCTCATGTCTGGTGATGTGGTGTTGGAAGGGATTGGGGTGAAGGAGGGAGAAAAAGATATAAGAAACGTAAATTAAAAAAATGTAAAGTCTGACAACAAGGAGATGCAAACATCCTCCCTCGGGGCCTCCTTGTTATTTAGGTTCTTTGGGTCTGTGGATTGTAGCGTGTTTATCCTGTAATTTATGGTTAATAAGCACTTATAAGTGAGTGTATGCCATGTGTGTCTTTCTGAGTTTCAATGACTCAAGATGATCTTTTCTAGTTCCAATCATTTGCTTGTAAATTTTATGATTTCTTAGGTCTTAATAGCTTAGTAGTATTCCATTGTGTAAGCTTACAACATTTTCTTTATCCATTGAGCGACATCTATGTTTTTTCCAGTTTCTGATGAATAAAGCTGCCGTGAACATAGTTGAGCAAGTGTCTTCATGGTATGGTGGAGCAACTTTTGGGTGTATGTCCAGGAGACAAACAGCTGGGTCTTAAGGTAGAGCTATTTCCTATTTTCTAAGCAACCCACAGACTGAATTTCCAAAGTGGTTGTACAAGTTTATATTCCCACCAGCAATGGAGGAGGGTTCCTCTTTCTCCATATCTTCACCAGCATGTGCTGTCACTTGAGTTTTTGTTCTTAGCCATTCTGATGGGTTCAAGATAGAATCTCAGAGTCATTTTGATTTGCACTTCCCTGATGATTAAGGATGCTGAAAAAATTTTTAAAATAAATTTATTCATTTATTCATTTTACATTCTGATCACAGCCCCTTTCTTCCGCTCCTCCTGGTCCCACCCTTCCCTGCCCTGCCCCCTTCTGCTCAGAGAATGCAGAAAACCCTTAATTTTTTGATTCATAATCTTTTTGTTGTTCTTTACAATTTATTCACTTTGTATCCCAGTTGTAGCCTTCTCCCTCATCTCCAGGTCCTATCCATCCTTCCTTTTCTTCCCCTCTTCCTCTCCCTGTGTCCACTGATAGGGGAAGTCTTACCCCCCTAGTGTCTGACTGTAGTCTATCAGGTCCCATCAGGACTGCCTGGATCCTCTTCCTCTTTGTGCTGGCTAGGTTGCCCCACTAGGGAGAAGTGATCAAGGAGCAGGCAACTGAGTTCATTTCAGAGACTGTCCTCTTACGAGGGAACCCACATGGAGATTGAGCTGTCTATATGCTACACAGACAAGTATGTATCCTGGTTCAAGTGTGGACCTGGAGTATGAGAATAGATTTAGCTGTGTGGGAAGGTTAGATTTGGCCTGGGAAAGGCTTGTGGGTGGGGCTGGCAGGGAAGATCCTGGCAGAATCGTGGAGGTCAGTTGTGGTGAAGACAGAGTTCACTGTACTAGGCCTGAGTACTGGATGTGGGACCCATGCTAGATCTGGTGGTTGGGGAGGGTTTGTGGAAGAGAGAGCTAAGCAGATTTACTCATTAGACCCTGGAGAAGGATGTGCAGATTCTGGCTCGGTAGAGGTTGGATGTGATGCAGAAGAGCTAGAGTTTATTTATGTATTTATGCATCTATCTATCAATGTCTATCTATCTATCATCTATCTAGTGTGTGCACACACATGCGCTGAGGAGAACCTAGTTTATGTGCTGCAAGTCTGAAGGCAGTAGTAAAAGTAGGTATAATTCAAAGTCATCTTTGTTCTGGGAAGTAAGGGGCAGGCTGCAGCTACAAGAGGGAGGAAGAGAAATCTGTGAAAGCTACATGATTACAGCAGACATGCTTATCAACTCTGTGTCTGAAGAGGTAGAGACTGAATGGTGGCTGAGGCCCATCCTTTGGGAGTCAGAGAAAGGCAGCTAGAGGGTTTGTGATCTAACAGGGAATTCACACAGTTTTGAAGGCTAGTCTGTCTTCAAAAGGTGCCAGGCCCTAAATTATACTTGAGACTCAGAAGGTTGTGCAGTTGGTCAGATTGGCACAGGCATCTGAGGGTACTTAGCCCTCTCAGTTCATACTTTCTCAAGTGTCTCTTTCCTCAAACCTAACATGGACCATTTTACCTCCTTCAATTAAAAAAAATTGTTACAGGGTTAGTTTCACTACATAGCCATGGTGGTCTTGGAACTTACTGTGCAGACCAGGTCGGGCTCAAACTCATTGAGTCCCTCTTGCCTCTGCTTCCCAAGCACTGGAATTAGCGGTGTGAGCTACAACACCTGACATGAATAAAATATTTTGATCACTGTTGTCCTTTGTTGTCAAATGGCTCTTGCATTATACACTTTACCCATTGGTCCAGTCCTTAGAATTCAGGGGTTAGAGCCTGCTGAATGTTATCTCATCACTGTCCTCCCCCACTTATTTCTACCGAAGGCATTTCTTGCAGAACTCTCAGCTCAAAAGATTGGTTGTGAGCCTAACCTTTAAGGATGAGCCATCTCTCCAGCCCAACTCTCAGCTCTTTTATGGGAAACAGAGATCTCAAATTTCTTTCTTTTCCTTTATAAAGTTTCCTCTTATACTTCATATCCACCAATGTTTTCAAAATTTTTGTTTTTAAAAAATTGTTAGTATCTAAGTCACATTTTTAGTGATTTCCCCCCTCATTTTATGTGCATTGGTGTATTTCCTGCATGTATGTTGCATTAGGATGTCAGATACCCTGGAACTGGAGCTACAGATGGTGTGCCCTGCCATGTGGGTACTGGGAATTGATCTCAGGTCCTCTGGAAGAGTAGCCAGGGCTCTTAATTGCTGAGCTGTCTTGTGATCTTCCCACTAGCCCACGAAATCAGGACAAGCACAAGACAAGGAGTGTGCCTGGAATGGCTGGCAAACAGTGTACAGGGATCACACATTCTGGGAACCATGTCAGGGAGCTAGTTCAACTTTAATTCCAGAGAACAAAGGCTATATATCCCCCTGTGAATCCCTTGATAAGGGATTCAAGAATAGGTGTACATAATTGGTAGGAACTAGGCACTTCAAGGATGCTTAGTTTGCATTAAACAACATGCTCCTATCATATAAATGGAAACAAGGTACCTAATTTTCCTATAGGCACAGAGAGTGGAGAGCTAGCCAGGAGCTGTGTCAAAGGCCATATATCAAATGTGGTTAGGGGCATCTGTCTAGAGACACTCTCCAGATGAAGTCAGGCAGATAGCAGAAGACCCTGCTTGGGAGAAGGAGACGTGCACCTTAATGTTGAGTTTAGAATGACTGTCTGGACTGGGAGGACTGCCAAGTCAAACAGCAGGGTCCTTTCAACATTGTCTCTCCAGCTTTTAGCCAAGGTAATGTATAAAATAGTTTATTTGGGGGCTCACTTAACACTTTCAGTGAATGAGCAATGCCTACCATAATGGGAAGTGTGACAGCAGACAGGCAGGCACGGTGCTAGAACAGTAGCCCAGAGCTTCTGTATTGAAATAGCAGCCACTAGGGAGAGAGAGACAAAGAGACACACAGAAAGAGACACAGAAAAACACAGAGAGACAGAGATGGAGAGACAAGGAACAAGAGAATGTTGTCTGGAAACTTCAAAGCCTACCTTCAGGGTCACATCTTCTTCAAGGAGGATAGACCTCTTAATTTTTCCTAAACAGTTTCAATATCTGAAAATCAAACATTCAAATATATGAGCCCATGGGAGCCATTCATGTTCAAACTACCACAGTTAGTATATGGATCTTTTCAATTTGTGTTATTCTGTAGTAGATTTTTTTGAATGAGTTTAATGTAAAGAATTTTAAAAAATCTTAGTTAACCCAGGAGAGGATGCTTAAATCTCTCTCAGAAGGAGAAATTGAATAGACATCAGAAGTGGTTGAAGAGAGGGAGCAAGGTAGAAGAAGGAGCACAGAGAGAAATGAGGGGGGACAGACCTGGGGTAAATAGGGGTGGGAAGACAAGAGGCCTGCAGAGAGAAGAGAAACCATGGGTGAAGGCTTCCCTGTGACAAGCTGGAGACCTAAGACAGAGTAGGCTTCTGGGAGGATATGGAGCTGTCCCTAGCTGAGACTTTTAGTAGCAGGGATCATAGAGACTGAAGAGGACATCCTCTAAATAGACAGGACTCCTAGTGGAGGGAGGGGAACACCAACCCACCCTCAAGAACTTTGACCCAAAGTTTACCCTGCCTACAAGGTATGTAAGGATAAAGGTGGAGAAGAGACTGAGAGACTGTCCAAACAATGTCTAGCCCAAGTGGAGACCTACCCCACTGTTGAGAGCCAACCCCTGACACTATTAACAATATTCTGCTGTGCTCACAGACAGGAGCCTAGCATAGCTGTCCTCTGAGAGGCTCCACCCAACAGCAGATTGAAACAGATGCTGAGACTCACGGCCAAACTTTGGGTAAAGTGTAGGGAGTCGTGTGGAAAGGTGGGGCTAAGGATAAAAGGACCTGGAGGTGACAGGAGCTCCACAAGAAGACCAACAGATCTAACTAACTAGGAACCAGGGGCCTTGCAGAGACTGAAGCACCAACCAAGGACCATGCATAGACTAGACCTAGGCCCCCTACACAGATGTAGCCAATGGGCAGCTCAGGCTTCATGTGACTCCCCTAGTAAGCCAGGGGAGCTCTCTCTGACATGGACTCTCTTCCCTGACTTTTGATCACTTCCCCCTGATGGGGCTCCCTTGCCAGTCCACAGGGGGAAATTGCACCCAGTCCTAATGCGACTCGATGGAGCTGGGGTGGGTTGGTGGGGGATGGGTGGGCTCCCCTTCTCTGAGAAACAGGGGAGGATGGGATAAGGAAAGAGTGAGGGAGGGTGTGACAGAGGAGAGGAGAAAGGGGGCTATGATTAGGATATAAAGTGAATAAACACATAAATTAATCAAAACAACAACACACAAACAAAAACAAAAAATAATCTTAAGACTGCCTGTTCTCTTTTTCAAATATGCAGATAATAATGACTGCACTTTGGTAAAAAAATCTATCTCTTACAAATACTTTAAACACATTTTCTTGTGTTCCCACAAAAGTAAGAAATAATAGTAACCATTCCATGCTTATTACAAATGATGATGGGCAGTTCCTAAAGACTCTAATTACCAAAATACCTGAAGAGGCAACAAATACTCATTTTTCTATTATGTGTATGGGTCTTGCCTCTAAGAGTACTATAATAAAAGAACCAATATAGTTTCCTTGGTGGACTCTACCAATCATTTTATGTTAGAAATAACTAATTTTTTGGTTTTGTTGCTCTCCTTGTGGAGCTCCTGTCCTCTCCAGATCTTACTATTTCCCACTTCTTTCACAAGATTCCATACACTCTGCCCAACAGTTGGCCATAAGTCTCATCATCAATCTGAGCACAGGGGTCTTTCCCAAGACTCATACTCCAACCAAGTACCATGCATAGAGATAACCTAGAATCCCTGAACAGATGTAGCCCATGGCAGTTCAGTATCCAAGTGAGTTCCATTGTAATGGGAACAGGGACTGTCTCTGACATGAGCTGATTGGCCTGCTCTTTGATCACCTCCCCCTGAGAGGGGAGCAGCCTTACCAGGCCACAGAGAAAGACAATGTAGCCAGTCCTGATGAGACCTAATAGACTAGGATCAGAAGGAAGAAAAAGAAACCCTCCCCTACTAGTAGACTTGGGGAGAGGCATGTGTAGAGAAGGGGGAGAGAAGGTGGGATTGGGAGGGAGGGGTTTATGGGGGGATACAAAGTGAATAAAGTGTAAATAATAAATTTTTTTAAAAAAGAAATAACTAATTTTATATAAAAAAAATTTCCCTGGGATGGAGTGACTGCTCAGAGGATAAGAGTTCACATCTCTGCACCATGTCAGACAGTTGACAAATACTGTAACTCCAGCTCTAAGGGATCCAGTATTCTCTGTTGGCCTCGAAGAATACTTGCACACACATAGGCACACACACTCACAGAGGCACACACAGGCATACACACACATACACACAGAGATACACAGTTTCTTTTCTTTTATTCCGGCATGTAAAAAAAATATTGAAGAAAATTATCAAAAAGTGACATTATAATAGGATAGGGTATGATAAAAATTGTAATAGCTCATTGTTTTAGAATAGGCATATGAAGCATGGTGGTATGGAGGCAGAGGCAGGTGAGTTCTACACTAGCCTGTTCTACATGCAGTTTTAGGCTAAACAGAGCTACAAAGTGAGACATTCTATTTTAACAAAAATAGGTTCATTAGGGTTACTATTGCCATGATGAAACACCAAAACCAAAGCAACTTGGGGAGGAAAGGGTTTATTTGGCATTTCTTTCCACATTGCAGTTCATCATCAAAGGAAATCAGGACAGAAACTCAAGCAGGGTAGGAACCTGGAGGCAGGAACTGATGCAGAGGCCATGGAGGAGTGCTGCTTACTGACTTGCTCTCCATGATTTGCTCAGCCTGCTTTCTTATAGAACCAGAACTACCAGCCCAGGGAAGGCACTGCTCACATCGGGTTGGGTTCTCCCCCATAAATCACTAATTAAGAAAATTCCCTGCAAGCTTGCTGGTAGCCCAATCTTAAGGAAGCATTTCTCAATCGAAGTCTCCTCCTTTAATGACTCTATCATGTGTCAAGTTGACATAAAACTAGCTAGTGCACATAAGAAGAGAAATGAGAAGATACTATAAAAAAATAACAAAACTGATAAATGGGCTAGGAAATCCTTCGGTGCCATTAGAAATTTAAAAAATTACCAATTAATTAAAAGTTAAAGAAATATGAGCATGTCAAGCAAATAGGTGAGTGTCCTAACTGGGTTACTATTTCAATGGTGAAATACCATGACCAAAAGCAAGTTGAGAAGGAGAGAGTTTAATTGGCTTATACTTTCACGCTGTAGCCCACTATTATAAGAAGTCATGGCAGGAACTCAAACAAGGCAGAACACTGGAGGCAGGAGCTGATGCAGAGGCCATGGAGGAGTACTCATAACTGGCATGCTCCCCATGGCTTGCTTGGCCTTCTTTCTTATAGAACCCAGGATCACAGCCCAGGAGTGGCACTATCCACAGTGGTCTGGACCCTTTCCTATCATTCACTGATTTAAAAAATGTGCTATGGCTGATACACAAAGTTTCTTACACCAAAGTCCATCTATACATCACTCTTTCACACAAGTCTGTGGTTCCTCCTTTGAGTAGATTTGGATCCTTGTAGATAGACAATATTGTGAAACACCATTAAAGGAGGATTTAGATTCTACAACCATAGAGTTTAGAATAGGCTTCTTTTCTGAAGAGATGAGTTTTAAATTCATCCACACAGAAGTGAAAATGTTTGAAAATGGGGCAATGGAAGTCAACAGACCACTAGCGAAAGCAACTCATGTTATCCAGGCTAAAGAGGTTTAGGCTTAACCTTGGTCTCTATGCATTGAAACCATCCCAAAATAACTCAATCAGACATGAGAAAGGATAAGTCTAATTAGTCAGTGGGTTGTTAGGAGAGGAGCGGGGAAGAAGGAGAAGGAGGAGAAAGGAAGGAAGGATAAGAAAGGAAGACATGCCTTGAATAAGTCCCATGGTTTCCTTCATATGACTTGTTTTTGTTTACTTGGAAAAAACTAAATTGTCTTCACTTTGTACCTTTAAATTCCTTATTCTATGGGTGGCTCAGTCTGATTTGGGATCATAATCAGTCCCAACACTAGATCTAAATGTATAATCTCCTGCCAACATACTGAAAGTAAGCTTGGTAATCACTCTTATTTTCATGGATTCCCCTTTCTTCAAGAAGAGGAAGCAGAACACCACTGTGCAGAGGCAGAGCACTCCCAGCGCCAATAAATGGGCTACATTGTTCACAGTCCAGAACACCACTCACAGAGTGGGAGGCCAAGGAAAAGTCTCAGCTTCAGCTCTATCTCACATTCTGCCCAGTGCACAGTTCCTGAGCATCTGCTGGACACTGACTGCCCACCTCATCCCTCTTTCCTTTATTGTTTTCCTCAGACACATGGACTGGCTCCTGTTCCTCTTGCTTCCAGGTGTCCTCCTGGTTTTGCATGAGTCTCCTTCAATGGGTGAGTGCCATGGCAGGGAAGCAAAGGGGTAAGGGCTCTCAGGTCTGGGAGTGATGTCCTGAGCTTCCTGTTTGGGAAGGTCAGGAACTGCAAGGAAGCATTGGATCCAGGTCTCTGAATTCTCTGACTGATACAATCCCATTCCTTACCTTGGAAGCTTTTCTTGGGGCCCATGCTGTTCAATAATTCCACCAGAGTCTAGTTCTAGGGTGGTATTAAGGAGGGTGAGGAGGGTGATAAAAATCATCAGGGCAACACAAGGTTCCTCTTAACTGAGGTACTGACCTTGGCAAATAACTGAAGTGAGCTCTCTTTTCCCCTTGTCCTCAATGGACCCCTGGTCTTCTCTCTCAACCTTCTCCCAAGCAGCAATACCTTCTTTCATTGTTCTGATATAATATCTATGTCCTGTAGGGGAACCTACTTTTTGCATTTCCTGTGATGAATTCGTTGACAAGACCTGCAGAAAGAACTCAGGAGTCTGTCGACCCAGACATCCTGATTATGCATGCCAAACCAAAGAAGTATATTTTCGACTTACGAGTGGAGGTGAAGTGAGGGCAAGGGGGAGGGGAGGAGTGGGAGACTGACTATATGACTGTGGCTTATGAAGGAGAAAAGCTCTAGATCTGGAGTCATATCTGATTGTCCCATCAGCATTGGCATGTCTAGGACATGTTCCTGCCATCCTGAGTTCAAACTGCTCATCTATATAATGATTTAGTTTAATAGGTGATCTCCAAATTTCCAACCATGTCTCATCTTCAGTGACTTAAACCAACAGATCAGTTTGTTACATCTCTTCTGTGATAAGTGCATGTGTGTGCTGAGGGCAGGGATAAGTTATCTTGGGAGGAGACTTTCTGTGGAAGAGTCTTTAGTTTCAAGCTAGAAGAGGAGGGATGGACAGCTCAGCTACATTTTCCTCTCATTGGTTTAACCTGCCTATTTATGTCACTACCCTACTTTCTTCAGAATATCAGTATGAATATTCTATCTTGAGCTGCCCAAGAAGATGTGTGGAATATGTGCGCTACTTTGAGTTGGAGAAAAATATCTTCTCCTGCTGCAACAAAAGCTACTGCACCAGCTCTCCAGAAATAGAGCTCCACTTCATGGGAAATTTTGTCTAAGCTCCTCCTTCGGTTTTCAGGGACTTCCTGATAGCCACATCCTGCCCATTCCTTCCTGAACAAGCTTCAATGTTTGCAAGTTTCTTCACTGCCATCCTACTCCCACACAGTCTGCTGAGAGCCAAAGGGCAAAAGAAAAATGATCTGTGGGCAGAGAAGGAAGGTGGTGGGATTTTGAAATGTAACCTGGGCCCCTGTCAGATCCATCAGGCATCAGGATCTGCTATTCTGATTGGAGCCAAATGACAAGTCCTAATGTGCATGGAAATTTGTGACATCCCACATAAGTTATCAAAATGTTTTAATAAATAATATGAACACCTGCAGAGGCTGTGTGGGCTGGTTTCATAGTAGACCACATAACAAGGAAAGGATTCTTGCTGAAAGTGGTCTGTCAAAAGTTCCCCAAATGTCTAGGATCCTAAATTCTCTTAGATCTGATATTGGCTGGGTTGATGAGTGCTTTTTTTTCCCTTGAGGATTAAAGAAGTAAAAGTCAAGTAAAAAGTTCAAGGTAAAAACCAACACAAAGTTCATTGGCAAGTATTACAGAATCTGAACAGAGAGGGGCCTCATCGCTGGGTATTACTGACTCTAAGGGTCCTGAGTTTTATTTTGGGTTTGAGTAGTTTCTTCCTGGTAATCTCACTCTGTTGGACCTAAGGTGTTCATGCATTTCTTCTTAGTGGAGAGATCAGACCCTCTGCTTCTTTCCATGAGCTTGGCAACAGCTGCACTAGAACCCCTACCTTGGCACCGAAGCAGCCGTGTTAGTGACCTCTGTCTGGTTGCACAGGATAGAGCCTAGTCCAAATTAAGGCTTAAGGTCTTCTCCATCTTCTCCAAGCACCATTTGCCTTGGCAATGTGCATGCTTTCAAAATTCTTTTGTTCCCACAGCTGTCACGTTCACTAGGAATCCACTCCAGCTTATTCTCCAAGTAGTTAACTCCATCTTAACCTATTGTATGTCTCAGTGAGCAATCTGTTATTGCAGAGAGCTGTTTTTATTTGTTTGTTTTGTTTATTTATTTAATCACTTTACAGCCTCATCCTAGCCACCTCCCTCCTCTCTTCCCAGTGCCACCCTCATGCCCCTCCATCCCTGTCTCAGTGAAGGGGAGATCCTCAGGGGTTCCAACCCACCCTGTCACCTGATGTCCATCTTGTAGCTTTTGTAAAAACTTCCTATTGTTTTCCTGATAAAATTCTGTGTTGGATAAAACAGATATGAATACCTTCCACCACTGTTTCAAGTACACTGATTCACTAGGACAAATGCACAACAAGGACTGGGGCCAAAAATCAAGGAAAAGCCTCACAAATTTCAGATCATTTAAAGACTTTTTTTCTACATATTGAATATTTACTTGGCTTTTGCAGACCTCTGGTTCTTCCTCAGGTTTGTTTGTTTTTTTGTTTATAATATTTTAATAATTTTTTACTTATTACAGTTTATTCACTTTGTATCCCAGCTGTAGCCCCCACACTCGACCCCTCCCAATCCCGCCTTCCCTCCATCCCTCATTTCCCCCCTGCCCCTTCCTTTGTCCACTGATAGGGGAGGACCTCCTTTCCCTCCATCTGACCCTAGCCTATCAGGTCTCATCAGGATTGTCTGCATTGTCTTCCTCTGTGGCCAGGAAAGGCAGCTGCACCCTTCCCCCCCTTGAGGGGGAGGTGATCAAAGAGCCAGCCATTGAGTTCATGTCAGAGACAGCCCCTGCTCCCCTTACTAGGGAACCCAGTTGGACACTGAGCTGCCATGGGCTACATCTGTGCAGGGGTTCTAGGTTATCTCCATGCCTGGTCCTAGGTTGGAGTATCAGTCTCAGAAAAGTCCCCTGAGCCCAGATTTTTTGGTTCTGTTGCTCTCCTTGTGGAGCTCTTGTCCCCTCCAGGTCTTTCTATTTCACCCTTCTTTTATAGGATTTCCTGCATTCTGTCCAAAGTTTGGCTAAGAGCCTCATCATTTGCTTTCAGAGGCCCTCTGTGGTAGGCTCCTGTCCTGATCCCTGTTTTCTCCCTCTTCCGATGTTCATCCAGTTTGTCTTTCTGAGGATTGACCATCTTACCAAGGGTCCTTCTTCTTTTTTAGCTTCTTTAGATGTACAGATTTTAGTATGTTTATCCTATATTATATGTCTAATATCCACTTCTGAGTGAGTATATACCATGTGTGTCTTTCTGCTTCTGGGATACCTCACTCAGGATGATATTTTCTGGTTCCCACAATTTGTCTGCAAATTTAGGTTTGTTTGGTTTTTTTTGAGGAGTCTCTGAATGTGGAGCTTCTTCCCCACATTCTGCTCTTACTTCTGAAACAAAGCATATTAAACAGTCTGTAAAGAAAGAAACCCAAAGGCCAAAAGACTCCATTGGTCCAGAAGCTCTGACTCCAGTGTTCTGGGTTTTTCTTTGCTATGCATTTCTTTTCCATTATAGAATTTTAAGGAAGAAATCCTTCATGTTCATTAGCCACGTTTAGAGCCCAGAAGTTTACTCTGTCATTGGTGTCTTTACATATGTGTTAATGTTTTCTAAGATTCTTTGAGTTCTTTAAAATTGTGAGGATCCTGGTTAAGTCCAAGTTGGGACACACCCATCTAATAACTAGCCAGAAATGTGGAATGCAAAGATACCCTCAGCTGCATGTCTTGCTTTCTCCCTGAAGGTTTATTTGTGTCTGTCTTATCTGGAATGAATGACCTTGATTCTCAGGGTCTGTCTTACATGTTGAGAAAGGAGACAGTTCCCAAGTCCTCAGAGCTACTCATCCATCACTCTTACAGCAGTCTTGAGAGGGACAAGAAGCTTCCCTGGGTTATTGTCCTGGGTGAAATAGCTACTAACACAGACTCTTCCATTGTAAAGTGCCCTTTGATTGTCTTTCTAGCTAAGTAAGTGACAACATCCTATCTATTTCACAAGCCAAGGACAGTCTTAGTGTTTACAAAAAATTTCAAAGAATAAAAGAAAATGAAGAACAAATGGAGAGTTGTAGCCAAGCCCATTTATCTGGACCTGGCCCCAGCTTGCCCTGGTAGCCTTACTTTCTTGTGGTCTTCTCTACTTCTGGATCTACACTCTTTCTGTACCACCTACTGGTCTTCTCTGGACTATCAATTATGTATTTTAGTGCTTAGCTTGTGCTAGGCACTATGTTTCGGATGTTCTTTTCTCTCAAACCAATGATTTTTATTTTTTTCTTTGAGTTAAATATCAGCATTTTGTTGGTGTTCCCCCAAAGGATCTAAGTAAACAGAGTAATGGTCTCATCTAGATTCAGAGCCAAATATGTCATTTCTTTATTTGAGCACTTATTCTTAATAAAGTATGTTGGTATACTTAAAAAAAAAACTCTTTTATTTACATTTCTTATATCACTTTCTCCACACTCCACCCCACCCCCTTCCAGCTCCCCAATGCCAGGTAGGAGAGAGAAAGGATTAATGGGAGAGGGAGCACACTTTTCTTTGCTGCTTCCTGCTGGTTAAGGTTGCCAGGTTCCTGGGAGCCACCCAATTCTCAGTTCAGGAGGTCTCCAACTTCTTGTTCACCTCATCAGCAACAACCAGGAGCCATGGGGGTGAAGGGGGAGGGAAGGAGGGAAGCAGAAGCAGCCTTGTTCTTTCTCACAGCTCATAAACACTCTCAGGGCTCTGGCTTTTTATTCTTTCTCCGGAGTCCTAAGATTTAAACTATCTGTAGCTGCCAAAGAGCTCCTCTCAGTCTGCATGAGACAAATAATTTCCTGCTGTGGACTATCTGAATCAGTCCCACATCCTGTACCTGGTGTTGAAGCAAAACCATGTGTTTTTTGTTGTTATTGTTGTTGTTTGTTTGTTTTTTATTAATTATACTTTATTCACTTTGTATCCCTCTATAAGCCCCTCCCTCCTGCCCTCCGGATTCCACCCTCCCATCCCCTTCTTCACGCATGCCCCTCCCTAAGTCCACTGATAGGGGAGGTCCTCCTCTCCTTCCTTCTGATCTTAGTCTATCAGATCTCATCAGGAGTGGCTGCATTGTCAACTTCTGTGGCCTGGTAAGGCTGCTCCCCCCTCAGGGGGGTGATCAAAGAGCAGGCCAATCAGATTATGTCAGAGGTAGTCCCTCTTCCCATTACTATGTAACCCACTTGGACACTAAACTGCCATGGACTACATCTGTGCAAAGGCTCTGCCCTGCAGACTATCAAAGCAGATACTGAGACTTATGGCCAACTGTTGGGCAGTGTGCATGGAATCTTATGTAAGAAGTGGGAAATAGTAAGATCTGGAGAGGACAGGAACCCTACAAGGAGAGCAACAGAACCAGAAATTTGAACACAGGGGTCTTCCCAGAAACTCATACTCAAACCAAGTACCATGCATGGAGATAACCAAAACCATGTTTATATCCACAACAAAAGTATGATGATTAATCTTGATGATATAAACTACATGCTCTAGCTTCCATAACCTACATAACTATACATTTCCAATGTTTCCAGAAGAGTAGGTGCTACCTATCTGTGTAATGAACTATGGCAACATGACAAAGTTTCTAAGGCTAGTGTCTTTGTGCTGTGCTGCTATAACTGAATATCACAAGATGGGTAGTGTTTAAAGAAAAAGGTTTTATTTCTCCTTATTCTGAAGACTCAGAGAACTAATATCAAGATGCTGGGATATGACATCATTCTATGGTGGCAGATGGGTGAGGAAGAGGGTAAGAGCAAGAGCAAGATGGGCTTGAACTCATGTTTTTAAACTTTTTTTTTTTAACTCACGGGAAGTCACATTCCTCATACTTTCTAAACCCAGACTGTCCTCTAATAGAAAACCAATGCTTGTGGTTCAGTCAGTCTTTAGGACACAGTAACCAGGCAAAGTAGCTAGTACCACAGAGGAAAGGGTTGTAGTATAGTCCAATAAATATCTACAAAGTCAAATATTTGGGTGCTATACACCACGACACAGCCACAGAATGGATTTGTACTTATTGATAAAGAGAACGAGCTATTGAGTCATACAAATACAAATCAATGCAATTTACTTACTTTTTTGTTTTTGAGACAGGGTATTATTACAGAAGCCCTGGCAACTTTGGAGCTCACTAATAGACCAGGCTATCTTTGAATTTACAGAAATCTGCCCATCTCTGCCTTCTAATATTCACATATGTTTTGGTAGTTATGTGTGGGTAGCACATGCCTGCAACCTCAGAGTTTAGGTGTATGTTTATATTTATTATAAACACATAATTAAATAATAGGGGAATTATAAAGTAGAGACCAACCTGGGATATACAGTGATAGCTTACCTCAACCAAACCCAACCCAACCCAATCAAATCAAACATTCTACATTTTCTAATGATTCCATTTGCATGACATTAAAATTTTAATTTATTAAAAATTTTATTCACTTTACATCCCAGTTGTAACTCCCACACTCATCTCCTCCCAGACCCACCTTCCCTCCCTCTTACCTCCTAGCTCCCTCCCCTAGTCTTCAGGAAGGGGGAAGCCTCCTCCCCTCCCAACTGATCCTAGCCCATTAAGTCTCATCAGGACTGCCTGCATTCTCTTCCTCTGTGGCCTGGCAAGCCCACCACTCCAGGGGGAAGTGGTTTAGGAGCAAGCAACAAAGCATGTCAGAGATAGCCCCTGTTCCGCTTATTGGGAGACCCACATAGACACTGAGCTACCTATCGGTTACATCTGAGCAGATGGTCTAGGTTCTCTCCATGCATGGTCCTTGGTTGGTGCATCAGTCTCTGCAGGGCCCCTTGTGCCCAGATTTGTTGGTCTTCTTGTGGAGCTCCTGTCCTCTCTGGGTCATTCTATCACCTCACTCTTCCATAAGACTCCCTGTGCTCTGCCCAAAGTTTGTCCGTGACTCTCAGCATTTACTTCAATCCATTTATGGGTGGAGTCTTTCAGAGGACATCCATCGGAGGATCCCGTCCTGTTTCCTCTCTTCAACCACTTCCATTATATATTTTATTTGCCCTTCTGAATGAGATTTAAGCATTTTCTCTAGGGTCCTCCTTGTTACTTAGATTCTTTAGGTCTGTGAATTTTAGTATGTTTATCCTGTACTGTATAGCTCAAATCCATTTATAAGTGAGTACGTACCATGCATGTCTTTCTGGGTCTGGGTTACCTCACTCAGGATGATCTTTTCCAGATCCATCCATTTGCCTGCAAATTTCATGATGCCCTTGTTTTTAATAGTTGAGTAGTATACCATTGTGTAGAGGTATCACAGTTTCTTTATCCATTCTTCAGTTGAGGGACATCTGGGTTGTTTCCAGTTTCTGGCTATT
Organism: Psammomys obesus; assembly: GCF_907164565.1. Classification (NCBI taxonomy): domain Eukaryota; kingdom Metazoa; phylum Chordata; class Mammalia; order Rodentia; family Muridae; genus Psammomys; species Psammomys obesus. The sequence continues at coordinate 216,770 of NW_026586173.1, read as the reverse complement.
ACAAATAAAGCTACTATGAACACAGCTGAGCAAATGTCCTTATTGTATGGTGGAACATCTTTGGGTATATTCCCAGGAGTGATATAGCTGGGCCTTGGGGTAGAGCTGTTTTCAATTTCCTGAGAAAGCACGAGACTGATTTCCAAAGTGGTTGTACAAGTTTTCCCTCCCACCAGCAATGGAGAAGTTTTCTTCTTTTTCCACATCTTTGTCAGCATATATTGCCACTTGAGTTTTCAATCTTTTTATTTTATTTTATTAATTACACTTTATTCACTTTGTATCCCCCCCATTCCTTCCTCCCCTCCCAATCCTACCCTCCCTCCCCCATCTTCACACATGCCCCTCCCCAAGTCCACTGATAAGGGAGGTCCTCCTCTCCTTCCTTCTGATCTTAGTCTATCAGATCACATCAGGAGTGGCTGCATTGCCATCTTCTGTGGCTTGGTAAGGCTGCTCCCCCCTCAGGGGGAGGTGATCAGGAAGATGGAAAGATCTCCCATGCTCATGGTTTGGCAGGATTAACATAGTAAAAATGGCCATCTTACCAAAAGCAATCTACAAATTCAATGGAATTCCCATCAAATTACCAACACAATTCTTTACAGACCTGGAAAGAAAAATTCTCAACTTCATATGGAATAACAAGAAACCCAGAATTGCTAAAACAATTCCCTACAATAAAAGATCTTCTGGAGGTACCTCCATCCCTGATCTTAAGCTGTACTATAGAGCAACAGTAATAAAAACTGCATGGTACTGGCATAGAAACAGAATGGTGGATCAATGGAACCAAACAGAAGACCCAGAAATAAACCCACACACTTACAGACACCTGATCTTTGCAAAGATACCAAAACCATACAATGGAAAAAAAGATAGCATCTTCAACAAATGGTGCTGGGCTAACTGGATGTCCACATGTAGAAAAATGCAAATAGATCCATACTTTTCACCCTGCACAAAACTAAAGTCGAAGTGGATGAAAGACCTCAACATAAAACCAGACACATTAAATCGGTTAGAAGAAAAAGTGGGGAAGACCCTAGAACTCATTGGTACAGGAGACAACTTCCTGAACAGAACACCAACAACACAGGCTCTAAGAGCAATGGTCAATAGATTGGACCTCATGAAACTGAAAAGCTTCTGTAAAGCAAAGGACACTGTCATCAAAACAAAACGACTGCCTACAGATTGAGTTTTTGATCTTAACCATTCTGATAGTTGTAAGATGGAATATCAGAGTTGTTTTGATTTGCATTTCTCTGATGACTAAAGATGTTGAGCATTTTTTAAGTGTTTCTTGGCCACTTGAGATTCCTTTGTTGAGAATTATCTGTTTAACTCTGTACCCCATTTTTCCCATTAGATTATTTGTTTTTTTTGGGTGTGTGTTTAATTTCTTGATTTTTTTAATATATTGGATATTAGCCCTCTGTCAGATGTAGGGTTTGTGAAGATATTTTCCCAATCTGTAGGCTGCCATTTTGTTCTGTTGACTGTCCTTTGCTTAGAGAAGCTTTTCATTTTCATGAGGTTCCATTTATTAATTGTTGATATTAGAGCCTAAAGTTCTGGTGTTCCATTCAGTAAGTTGTCTCCTGTGCCAATGAAGTCAAGGCTCTTCCCCACTTTTTCTACTAACAGATTTCATGTGTCTGGTTTTATGTTGAGGTCTTTGATCCGCTTTGTCTTTAGTTTTATGTAGGGTGTTAGATATGTATCTATTTGCATTTTCTACATGTAGACATCCAGTTTGACTAGCACCATTTGTTGAAGTGGCTTTCTTTTTTCTATTGTATGGTTTTGACTTTTTTTTTTTTAATAAAAAATCAGTTGTCCATAGGTGTGTTTATTTCTGGGTCCTTAATTTGATTCCATTGATCTACCAGTCTGTTTCTATGCCAGTAACGTGCCGTTTTTGTTACTGTTGCTCTACAATACAGCTTGAGATCAAGAATGGAGATACTTCTGGAGGATCTTTTATTGTAGAGGATTGTTTTAGCTACTCTGGGTTTTTTGTTTTTCCATATGAGGATGAGAATTGTTCTTTCAAGGTCTGAAAAGAATTGTGTTGATATTTTGATGGAATTGCATTGAATCTGTAGATTGTTTTTGGTAGAATGGACCTGCTCAGTATGTTAATTCTACCAATCCATGAGCATGGGAGATCTTTCCCTCTCTGATATCTTCTTCAATTTCTTTTTTCAGAGACTTGAAGTTCTTGTCATACATGTCCTTGACTTGCTTGGTTAGAGTTACACCAAGATATTTTATGTTTTATTGTGACTATTGTGAAGGGTGTTGTTTCCCTAACTTCTTTCTCAGCTCATATGTCATTTGTATATAGGAAGGCTACTGATTTTTTGAATTAATCTTGTATCCAGCCACTTTGCTGAAGGTGTGTATGAGCTGCAGTAGTTCTCTGATGCAATTTTTGGGATTGCTTATGTCTACTATCATTTCATCTGCTAACAGCAAAACTGTAACTTCTTCCTTTCCAATATTTATCTCTTTGATCTCCTTTAGTTGTCTTATTGCTCTAGCTAGAATTTTAGTACTATATTGAAGAGATATAAAGAGAGTGGGCAACCTTATCTTGTCCCTGATTTTCATGTGATTGCTTTAGTTTTTCTCCATTTAGTTTAATGTTGGCTATTGGCTTGCTGTATATAGCCTTTATTATGTTTAGGTATGGGTCTTATATCTTTGATCTCTCTAACACGTTTATCATGAAGGGGTGTTGGATTCTGTCAAAGGCCCTTTCTGCATCTAATGGGATGATCATGTAATTTTTTTTCTTTCAATTTGTTTATATGGTGGATTACATTGAGAGATTATTATATATTGAACTATCCCTGTATCCCTGAAATGAGGCTTACTTACTTGATCATGGTGGATGATGTATTTGATATGTTCTTGATTTCAGTTTGAGTATTTTATTAAATATTTTTCCGTCAATATTTTTGGGGAGAGTGTTCTGAAATTCTCTTTTTTGTTGAGTTTCTGTGTGATTTAGGTATCAGGGTGACTGTAGCTGCCTAGAATGAGTTTGGCAATATTCCTTCTGTTTCTCTTTTGTGGAATAGCTTGAGGAGTATTGGCATTAGCTCTTATTTGAGAGTCTGGTAGAATTCTGTGCTAAAACCATATGGCCCAGGGCTGTTTTTGGTTAGGAGACTTTTGATGACTGCTTCTATTTCATTAGGGTTTATAGGAAACATTTAATCTGTTTACCTGATCTTTATTTAGCTTTGTTAAGTGAAATATATTGAGAATATTGTTCATTTTTTTTTGTTTTTTTTTCAGTTTTTTTTTTTTCCCTGTGGAATACAGGATTTTGAAGTTAGACCTAATGATTGTTTGGATTTCCTCAGTGTCTGTTGTTATGTCTCCCTTTGCATTTCTGATTTTGTTGATTTCGATAGTGTCTCTCTGTCTTTTATTTAGTTTGGCTAAGGGTTTGTCTTTCTTATTGATTTTCTCAAAGAACCAACTCTTGGTTTCATTGATTCTTTGAATTATTCTCTTTGTTTCTAGTTTATTGATTTCAGCCCTGAGTTTGATTATTTCCATGTGTCTACTTCTCTTGGGTGTGTCTGCTTCTTTTTTTTTTTTTTTTCCCTAGGGCTTTCAGGTGAGTCCTTAAGTTGCTTATACAAGATGTTTTGAATTTCTTCATGAAGACACTTAGTGCTATGAACTTTCCTCTTAGCACTGTTTTCATCGTGTCCCATAAGTTTGGATATGTTGTGCCTTCATTTGCATTGAATTCTAGAAAGTGTTTACTCTTTTTCTTCATTTCTTCCCTGACCAACTGTTATTGAGTAAAGAGTTGTTCGGTTTCTCTGTGTGTAGGCTTTTTGCTATTTCTGTCGTTGTTGAGGTCCAGCTTTAGTCCAAGGTGATCTGATAGGATACAAGAGATTATTTCCATATTCTTATATCTGTTGAGACTTGCTTTGTGACCAACTATATGGTTTATTTTGGAGAAGGTTCTGTGAGGTGCTGAGAAGGTAATTTTTTTTTTCGTGTGTGTTTGTGCGAAAAGTTCTGTAGATGTCTTTTAGGTCTATTTGATTCATGGCATCTGTTACTGTCATTGTTTCTTTGTCCTTTGATCAAAGTGGGGTGTTAAAGTCTCCCACTATTTATGTGTGGTTTAAGTTTTATTAATGTTTCTTTTACAAATGTGGGTGCCCTTTTATTTGGGGCATAGGTGTTCAGAATTGAGATGTCTTCTTGGTAAAATTTTCCTTTGATGAGTATGAGGTGACTTTACCCATCTTTTTGGATTAATTTTGGTTGAAAGTCTATTTTATTAGATAGTAGGATAGCTACTCCAGCTTGTTTTCTGGGCCCATTTGCTTGAAAAACCATCTTCCAGACCTTTACTGTTAGGGAATGTCTATCTTTGTGGCTGAGGTGTGTTTCTTGTATGTAACAGAATGTTGGGTCCTGTTTACATATCCATTCTGTTAGTCTGTGTCATTTTCTATTGGTTGAGAGAGATTAATAACCAGTGACTGTTACATTACCAACCATGTGGTAATGTGTTTGTGATCTTGTTCACTTTTAGTTTTACTGTAGTGAGGTTATTTATTTCCTGTGTTTTCCTGGGTGTAGTTAGCCTTCTTGTGTTTTTTTTTTTTTTTTCTTCTAGTATCTTCTGTAAGGCTGGATTTGTGAGCAGGTACTGTTGAAATTTTTTTTTTCATTGAACATCTTGTTTCCTCTGTCTATGATGATTAAGAGTTTTGCTGGATATAGTAGTCTGGGCTGACATCTGTGCTCTCTTAGGACCTATATGAAATCCATCCAGGCCTTTCTGGCTTTCACAGTCTCTGTTGAGAAGTCAGGTGTGATTCTAATGTGTTTGTCATTATATGTTACTTGGCTTTTTCATTTTATTTTTTGTTGTTATTCTGTATATTTAGCATTTTGATTATTATGTGGTGGGACGATTTTATTTTTTGGTCTAATCTATTAGGTGTTCTCTTATATGCTTATAGGCATCTTTTTAAATTGGGGAAATTTTCTTCTATGATTTTTTTTTGAAAATATTTTCTGGGCCTTGGAGACATGAATCTTCTTTTTCTTGTATTCCTATCATTTTTTTTGGGTTCATCTTTTCATGTTGTCCATAATTTCTTTGGTGGTTTGTGTCAGGATTTTTTTTTTTAAGATTAAACATTTTCTTTGATGGATACATTGATTTCTTCCATTGTATCTTCAACATCTGAGATCCTTTCTTTCATCTTGGATAACTGGGTTCTGGAGATGCCATATTGCTTTGGCTTTTGGTGATTGTGCTTTTTTGCTGCCCTTTACCCATCTGGCTGTCTCAGTGTTGGTTAGATTCTGGTTCCTGCTGGAGACCTGGGTGAGAGGCTGGATGGTGGGGGAAATCCCCTTGGCAGGAAGCTGATTGTTCCTGAAGAAGCACTCCTCAGCTTTTTGGGTAGGGTCCCCAAATTGCCGGTGCTTTTCAGGGAATTGCTGCAGCTCTTCTCAGGTGTATTATCCTGTGGGCTAAGTGGGTTCCTTAAGAGCCCAGGAGCTTTCCTCTCACCAAGGGAAGTCCCAGAGATAGCTGCCCTGGCACTGGCTTTCTTGCTCTGAATTTAGTGAGCTGCTGCTGCTCATACACTGTCTTTGTTGGGCACAGCCCTCTTGAAGAACCAGGGAGCCCTGAGGTTTGGTCAGTTGGAGACAGGTTGCACTTTGGAGCAACTTCTGGGGCTGATCCTGTAGGTCCAAGGCATCTGTAGGTCTGAGGTTGGAGCTCTGTGCCCCAGTACCCAAGAGGTAATCAGTGGCCGGTGAGTGCAGCCTACAGGCATGTGGCTGGAGGCTAGAGCCCCTGAGCCTGCAGGAACCCAGGAACTTCTCTGGGGATTAGCTGGGTACCCTGAGGTCAGAATTGATGTTTTCCTCATGGTATGGTTTCCATATAACTGGGAGACCCCATCTGTGGTGTTTGGGGATCCACAATTCTGTCTGGGATGTGAGTAGCTCGTGCAGGTGTGTGGTTTGGGGGTGGTGACTGAGCACCTGCTGAAACCCAGGAACTTTTCTGGGGGATTGGCTGGGTGACCTGAGGTCAGGCTGATTGCTTCCTTTACCATGAGGTTTTCTCTTGACTGGGAAACCCACTTTCTGGTGTTGTGGGGCCCACAGCTCAGTCTGAGATGGTGATCAAAGCACACAGGTGTGTGGCTCTGTGCTGGTGACTGAGTGCCTACAGGAACTGGAAACTCTCCTGGGGTTTAGCTGGGTGACCTGAGAGTAGATCCGGTTGCTTCCCACATCGTGAGGTTTTCTCTCACCGGGGGAACACAATTGCCGGGACGCATAGTTTGGTCTGTTGGTCGCTGTGCAGTCACTGTGAGCTGCTAATGAGATACAGTGTGCTGTCAGCTCTGCCATCTTGGATCCCTTCCTGTGTGATTTTCAAAACCTATATGACATTGTTATGTTATCAAGAGTGCCTTTTAACACATTCAAACTTAAGAACATAGAGCAGACTGATTGATCAGAGGTGTCCCCCAAAAGAATGAAGACTGTCTTAAATCTGAGTGCAGATGAATGAGAAAACCCCATTTAAAGGAGGAAAGAAAAACTTACCATGCTTTGTCAAGTGATGATTGACCAGAAGCACAAGGTGAAAGGCACACAGACTGTACAGAGCATTGGGATCAAGCTTCTGAATTGTTTCTCACATGACACAAGCTTAGAATCCTGAAACTGCTTTCCAACTATATAAGACTGAAACAAACAAACAAACAAACAAACACATAAATGGCAGATAATGGGAGAAGGCACCTGTCAGAACAAGAAATGATCATTGCATATACACAAAGCAAGGCCATATATACCATATTATATTCTGTCATATCATATTATATAAGTATCTTATATTTTTACATTTCCTTTCAAAAAGTAAATCATATTGTTTATACTTAAGATACATGATTAGATACACATATAAAAACAGCCTCAACTCATAAGGATTCACCTTGATACTGTGTGAAAGCATTCTGTATTTAACAGCAATTATATTTAAAATTTCAAGTCTGACCTTTCTATGGCATAGCAACCTGCATCACAAAACTCTTGTGTGGGACAGCAGCTTCTGCCAGCCACAGCTCCACAAGGTAAATGCCTGATCACAGATCATGCTCAGTTGCTAAATCATGGGCATTTAGTAGGTCATGTGTAGCAAATGCATTTTAAGTTTAAGGCATTTCAATTTCTGATGGTAGTTTTAATGCAGAGCTTCATTATAAGTCATGGAGCATATGCAGAGCTGGGTGGTTAGTATAGGAGACTAATGAACTTATTCAACATCTCATATAAGTATTCCATCCCCTAGCATGACAAGAGTGGCTATAATCTGCCTATTCAGCAAAATCTCTGAGCACAGCACACTTTTTCTAATTATAATCGTCATGTGGAACATCACATCTTTCAACTTGTTTTGCCTGCACATTTCCTAGCTTTTAACCTTTGACTTAAATACCTCCATTTCTCTCTTGCATCATGACCCTGGCAACAACTTACATTCTCTATCTCTATGTATTTGGCTTTTTAATTAATTTTTTTTGCTTACTTTTAGATTCTGCATTCAAGTGATATTTTACAACTTTTTGTGTGCCTGGCTTATTTTACTTAGCATAATGTTTTTGAGAGCCATCTATATTGGGGCAAATGACAGTACCTCTTTTTTAAAGCTAAACAGTGTTCTCCAGTATGTGTGTATAGTTCACCATTTATTTACCTATCTGTGTATTGAAGTACATCTAGATGGTTTCTATACCTTGGCTGTTAATAACGCCACAATAAACATAGAAATTCAGATATTCTACTAAATGATGATTTAATTTCTTTCTTTCTTTTTAGCATAATACTTTGAAAGAAGCAAGTCCTTGGCAGACCCTCTTTGCTCTCTCTATTCCCCAAGCAGACCCAATCCCTCAGGCTCCTCCTGCATACTGCAAGAGAACACAAGTTACAATCTTCTCTATCTGTCCCCACAACCTATGGATACACAGAGCATCCCCTCCTGAATGTCCTTCACGCATTCATCCCTGCATCCCAGCCAACATCATCAGGTATTCCCTGTGAACACATCAGCCTAGTAGCCCAGTAAAACAGGCAACAGCCAGCCAGCACACTGAAAATCCATGGAAGAAACAGAAATCAAAGAAGAAAACACCCACCCAACAAAGACAAACTTAGAAACAAGCACCCAGACCTTTAATCATCCCAAACCCAGGTGCATAGATGTCAGTGTAAAAACACAATCAATAACAGCTAGGAAAATACATCACCACTAGAGACCAGATATCCATATACCATAGCATTCCCTGAACATTCCAATATGGCCCAAACACAAGAAAACCAACTTTATGACGAAGTCCTTAAAGAGAAAATTAAACTCCAATCCAACGAAAACGAATTCACCCAAGAAAACAGGGCATACAGATAATATCCCAACAAAAATGAAAAGAAAACAAGCAAAGAAACAAGGTAAGATCATCGACTCCATTACAAAAGGAACTAACATGCATTGGTCAATATTATCTATCAATATTAATGGACTCAACTCACCAATAAAAAGACACAGGCTAACAGAATGGTTACGGAAACAGGACCCAACATTCTGTTGCATCCAAGAAACACACCTATGCAACAAAGATAAACACTACCTCAGAGTAAAGGGCTGGAAAAATGTTTTTCAAGCATGGGTCCAGAAAACAAGCTGGAGTAGCCATCCTAATATCTAATAAAATAGACTTTCATCCGAAGTTAATCAAAAAAGATAAGGAGGGCCACTATATTCTCATCAAAGGAAAAATCCAACAAGAGGACATCACAATTTTGAATATCTATGCCCCAAATACAAGAGCACCTACATTCGTAAATGAAACAATATTAAAGCTTAAATCATACATTGATCCTAATACCTTAATAGTGGGAGACTTCAACACCCCACTCTCATCAAGGGACAGATCAACCAGACAGACACCAAATAGGGAAATAAAAGCACTCACAGAATCCCTAAATCAAATGGACCTAATAGACGTCTACAGATCTTTTCACCCACTCTAAAGAGTACACCTTCTTTTCAGCACCACATGGAACCTTCTCCAAAATAGACCATATAGTTGGTCACAAAGCAAGCCTCAACAGATACAAAAGGATTGAAATAATCCCTTGTATACTATCTGACCACCATGGACTAAAGCTGGACATCAACAACAACAGAAACAACAAAAAGCCGACACGCACATGGAAACTGAACAACTTACTACTCAATGACAGCTGGGTCAAGGAAGAAATAAAGAAAGAAATTAAAGACTTTCTAGAATTCAATGAAAATGAAGGCACAACATACCCAAATTTATGGGACACATTGAAAGCAGTGCTCAGAGGAAAATTTATAGCACTAAGTGCCTACAAGAAGAAATCTGTAACATCACATACAAACAACTTAATGGCCCAACTGAAAAACCTAGAAAAAAAAAGAAGCAGATACACCCAAGAGGAGCAGACGGCTGGAAATAATCAAACTCAGGGCTGAAATCAATCAATTAGAAACAAATAAAATTATCCAAAGAATCAACGAAACAAAAAGCTGGTTCTTTGAGAAAATCAACAAGATAGACAAACCCTTAGCCAAACTAACTAAAAAGCAGAGAGAAACCATACAAATCAGCAAAATCAGAAAGGAAAATGGGGACATAACTACAGACACTGAGGAAATCCAAACGATTATTAGGTCATACTACAAAAGCCTATATGGCACAAAATTTGAAAATCTAAACGAAATGGATAACTTTCTTGACAGATTCCATCTACCAAAATTAAGTCAAGATCAGGTAGAAAGACTGAATAGTCCTATATCTCCCAAGGAAATTGAAGCAGTCATTAACAGTCTCCCCTCCAAAAAAAGCCCTGGACCAGATGGCTTCAGCGCAGAATTCTACAAGACTTTCAAAGAAGTACTAACACCAATTCTCCTCAAAGTATTCCATAAAATAGAAACAGAAGGAACACTACCAAACTCATTCTATGAAGCCATAGTCACTTTGATACCTAAACCACACAAAGATCCAACAAAAAAAGAGAACTTCAGACCTATCTCTCTTATGAACATTGATGCAAAAATACTCAATAAAATACTTGCAAACCGAATTCAAGAACACATCAAAGATATCATCCACCATGACCAAGTAGGCTTCATCCCAGGAATGCAAGGGTGGTTCAACATACGGAAATCCATCAATGTAATCCACCACATAAACAAAATGAAGGAGAAAAACCACATGATCATTTCCTTAGATGCTGAAAAAGCATTTGACAAAGTCCAACACCCATTTATGTTTAAAGTCTTGGAGAGATCAGGGATACAAGGCACATACCTAAAGATAGTAAAGGCAATATACAGCAAGCCTATAGCCAACATCAAACTCAATGGAGAGAAACTTAAATCAATCCCACTGAAATCAGGGACAAGACAAGGCTGCCCACTCTCTCCATATCTCTTTAACATTGTACTTGAAGTCCTAGCCAGAGCAATAAAACAACTAAAGGAGATCAAGGGAATACAAATCGGAAAGGAAGAGGTCAAAGTATCACTATTTGCAGATGATATGATAGTATACATGAGCGACCCCAAAGATTCAACCAGAGAACTTCTTCAGCTGATAAACACCTTCAGCAAAGTGGCAGGATACAAAATCAACTCAAAAAAATCAGAAGCCCTTTTGTATACCAAAGACAAAAAGGCTGAGAAAGAAATTAGGGAAACAACACCCTTCACAATAGCCACTAATAACATAAAGTACCTTGGTGTGACTCCAACCAAGCAAGTGAAAGACCTGTTTGAGAAAAACTTCAAGTCTTTGAAGAAAGAAATTGAAGATCTCAGAAGATGGAAAGATCTCCCGTGCTCATGGATTGGTAGGATTAACATTGTGAAAATGGCCATCCTGCCAAAAGCAATCTACAGATTCAATGCAATTCCCATCAAAATACCAACTCAATTCTTTACAGACCTTGAAAAAAAGATTCTCAGCTTCATATGGAGAAACAAAACACCCAGAATCTCCAAAACGATCCTGTACAACAACAGATCATCTGGAGGTATCTCCATCCCCGATCTCAAGCTGTACTACAGGGCAACAGTAATAAAAACTGCATGGTATTGGCATAGAAACAGAAAGGAGGATCAATGGAATCGCATAGAAGACCCAGAAATAAACCCACACACCTATGAATACTCAATATTTGACAAAGAAGCCAAATCCATTCAATGGAAAAAAGACAGCATCTTCAACAAATGGTGCTGGACCAACTGGATGTCTACATGCAGAAAAATGAAAATAGATCCATATTTATCACCCTGCACAAAACTAAAGTCCAAGTGGATCAAGGACCTCAACATAAAACCAGATACTCTAAATCAGTTGGAAAAAAAAGTGGGAAACAGCCTAGAACTCATTGGCACAGGAGACAACTTTCTGAACAGAACACCAACAGCACAGGCTCTAAGAGCAACAATCAATAAATGGGACCTCATAAAACTGAAAAGCTTCTGTAAAGCAAAAGACACTGTCATCAAAACAAATAGACAGCCTACAGATTGGGAAAGAATCTTCACCAACCCTTTATCTGACAGAGGGCTAATATCCAGTATATATAAAGAACTAAAGAAGCAGAAAAGCAACAAACCAAGTAATCCACTTAAAAAATGGGGAACAGAGCTAAACAGAGAATTCTTGAAAGAGGAATATCGAATGGCAGAGAAACACTTAAAGAAATGCTCAACCTCATTAGCCATTAGGGAAATGCAAATCAAAACGACCCTGAGATTTCACCTTACACCCATCAGAATGGCCAAGATGAAAAACTCAAGTGATAGCACATGCTGGAGAGGTTGTGGAGAAAAGGGAACCCTCCTCCATTGCTGGTGGGAATGTAAACTGGTTCAACCACTTTGGAAGTCAATCTGGCGCTTTCTCAGACAACTAGGAGTAGTGCTACCTCAAGACCCAGCTATACCACTCCTAGGTATATACCCAAAATTTGCTCAAGTACACAACAAGGACATATGTTCAACCATGTTCGTAGCAGCTTTATTTGTAATAGCCAGAACTTGGAAACAACCCAGATGTCCATCAACGGAGGAATGGATACAGAAATTGTGGTATTTTTACACAATGGAATACTACTCAGCAATCAAAAAGGAGGAAATCATAAAATTTGCAGGCAAGTGGTGGGATCTAGAAAAGATCATTCTGAGTGAAGTATCCCAGAAGGAGAAAGACAAACTTGGTATATACTCGCTTATATAGACCTACAAGATATGATAAACATAATGAAATCTACACACCTAAAGAAGATAATCAAGAAAGTGGACACAGGCGAAGGTGATTAATCCTCATTTAGAAAGACAAATGGGATGTGCATTGAACTTATGACAGGAGTCTACCACAAAAGGCATCTGAAAGACTCTACCTAGCAGTGTTTCAAAGCAGACACTAAGACTCATAACCAAACCCTCGGCAGAGTGCAGGGAATCATATGAAAGAAGGGAAGTTAGTATGATATGGAAAGGATAGGAGCTCTACAAGGACCAAACATATCTGGGCACAGGGTCTTTTCTGAGACTGACACTCAACCAAGGACCATCTATGGATATAACCTAGAACTTCTGCTCAGATGTGGCCCGTGGTAGCTCAGTAACCAAGTAGTTTTCCAAAGTAAGGGGAACAGGGACTATTTCTAACAGGATCTCAAGGGCAGGCTATTTGACCCCCTCCCAGGGGAGGAGCAGTCTGTTAGGCCACAGAGGAGGACTTTGCAGCCAGCCCTGAAGATACCTGATAAAACAGGGTCAGATGAAAGGGGAGGAGGTCCTCCCCTATCAGTGGACTTGGAAAGGGGCAGGGAGGAGACCAGGGAGGGAGTGTGGGGTTGGGGAGGGAATGAGGGAGCGGGATACAGCTGGGACACAGAGTTAACAAAATGTAACTAAAAAGAAAAATAAAATTAAAAAAAAGAGAAAATTAAATAATCCTTTAAAGAAATCCAGGTAAACAGCTACTACTCAGGTCTATACACCTGAGGTGAGCAGTGGCAATTCCTGAGAAACACTGGCCATACAGTGACCATACCCAAAAAGCAGAGGAGGCCTCCTTCAGGAAGAATCATCTTCTTGTCAAGGGGATTCACCCTACCCCAGGATTCCAGGAAGTACCCGAAACTAACAGCCAACACCTAAAACAGCTCAATGGGCAGAGGTCAGCATAAAAGCTCAACCAACAAAAGTCAGAGCAATATGGCATCTCCAGAACCCAGCCATTCAGGGGCAAACAGCCCTGGACACCCCAGCATAATTGAAATTGAAGAAGATGACCTTACATCTATGCTGATGAAGAAGATAATAGAGGAAACAAATAAAATACGTAAAGAATTAGAGGAAGATAAAAATCTAACAGATCATGGCTAAAGATCATGGTAAAGAAATGGAGGAAGTGAAAGACAAGCAGATTATGGCCATCTGTGAAGAACTACGGATGATGCAGCCAAACAGTTTGTGTCCTTCAGAGAAGAAATAATTAAATCACCGAAAGAAATAAAAGAAACAGAGGAATATTCAAACAAACAGTTGAAGGAACTAAAAGAAAAACAGGAAAATACAATCAAACAGGTGAAGGAAATAAACAAAACAACTCAAGACCTGAAGATAGAATTGGAAAAATTAAAGAAAACACAAACAGAGGAAATCATGGTGAGGAAGAATTCAGGGAAGAAAACAGGAACTACAGAGGTAAGCATAACCAACAGACTACAAGCAATAGAAGAAAGAATCTCAGGTGTAGATACAATGGAAGAAATAGATGTATCCATCAAAGAAAATGTTAAATTCAAAAAATTCCTAACACAGACCATCCAAGAAATCCAAGACAATAGGAAAAGACAAAACCTAAGAATAATAGGAATAGAGGAAAAAGAAGAGTCCCTGCTCCAAGGACCAGAAAATATCTCCAACAAAATCATAGAAGAAAATTTCCCCAACTTAAAGGAGAAGCCTATAAGACTACAAGAGGCCTACAGAACACCCAACAAATTTGACCAGAAAAAAAAAATCCCCCCCGCCACATAATAATCAAAACATAAAGTATACAGAACAAAGAAAAAATACTGAAAGCTGCAAGGGAAAAAGGCCAAGTAACATATAATGGCAAACCCATCAGAATCACACTTGACTTCTCAACAGAGACTATGAAAGCAAGAAGGGCCTGGACTGATATAATGCAGACCCTAAGAGAACACAGATGTCAGCCCAGGCTAATATATCCAGAAAAACTCTCAGTCATTATAGATGGAGAAAACAAGATACTCAATGACAAAAACAAATTCATACAATACCTACCCACAAATCCAGCATTACAGAAGATACTAGAAGAAAAAATAGAAACCAGGAAAACTAATTACATTCAGGAAAACACAGGAAACAAATAACCTCACTACAGCAAAACCAAAAGTAGCCACAACACAAACATACTAACTACCACAGCCAACAGCAAAATCAAAGCATCTAACAGCCACCGGTCATCAATCTTCCTTAACATCAATGGACTCAATTCTCTAATAAAAAGACACAGACTAACAGAATGGATATGTAAATAAGACCCAACAATCTGTTGCATACAAGAAACACACCTAAGTCACAAAGATAGACATTACCTGAGAGTAAAGGGCTGGAAGATGGTTTTCCAAGCAAATGGACCCAAAGAAGCAAGCAGGAGTAGCCATTCTAATATCTAATAAAATAGACTTTCAACCAAAATTAATCAAAAGAGAGGGGGAAGGTCATTTCATACTCATCAAAGGAAAACACCAAGAAGACACAATTCTGAACATCTATGTCTCAAACACAAGAGCACCCACATTTGTAAAAGAAACATTAATAAAACTGAAACCACACATAGATCCTCACACATTAATAGTGGGAGACTTCAACACCCCACTCTCAACAAAGGACAGGTCAACAAACCAGAAATTAAACAAAGAAACAATGACTCTAACAGAGGTCATGAATCAAATGGACCTAACAGATGTCTACAGAACCTTTCACCCAAACAAAAAAGAATTTACCTTCTTCTCAGAACCTCATGGAACCTTCTCCAAAATAGACCATATAGTTGGTCACAAAACAAGTCTCAACAGATACAAAAAGATTGAAATAATCCCATGTATCCTATCTGACCACCATAGACTAATGCTGGACCTCAACAACAACAGAAATAACAAAAAGCCAACGCACGCATGGAAACTGAACAACTCGCTACTCAATGACAGTTGGGTCAGGGAAGAAATAAACTATTCCTAGAATTCAATAAAAATGAAGGCACAACATACCCAAACTTATGGGACACAATTAAAGCAGTGCTAAGAGGAAAGTTCATAGCATTAAGTGCCTACAAGAAGAAATTCAAAACATCTCATGCCAGCAACTTAATGGCTCACCTAAAAGCCCTAGGAAAAAAAAGAAGCAGACACACCAAAGAGGAGTAGACGACTGGAAATAATCAAACTCAGGGCTAAAATCAATCAATTAGAAACAAATAAAACAATTCAAAGAATCAATGAAACAAAGAGCTGGTTCTTTGAGAAAATCAACAAGATAGACAAACCCTTAGCCAAACTAACTAAACTGCAGAGACACTATCCAAATCAACAAAATCAGAACTGAAAAGGGGGACATAACTACAGACACTGAGGAAATCCAAACAATCATTAGGACTTACTTCAAAAGTCTGTATGCCATAAAATTTGAAAATCTAAATGAAATGGACAATTTTCTGGATCGATTCGACTTACCAAAGCTGAATCAAGACCAGGTAGATCAATTAAATAGTCCTATATCCCCTAAGGAAATAGAAGCAGTCATTGAAAGTCTCCCATCAAAACAAACAAACAAACAAACAAACAAAACCCCCAGGACCAGATGGTTTCAGCGCAGAATTCTACCAGACCTACAAAGAAGAGCTAATTCCAATTCTCTTCAAACTATTCCACAAAATAGAAACAGAAAGAACACTACCAAACTCATTCTATGAAGCCACAGTCACCTTGGTACCTAAACCTCACAAAGACCCAACAAAGAAAGAGAATTTCAGGCCAATCTCCCTTATAAACATTGATGCAAAAATACTCAACAAAATACTTGCAAACCAAATACAAGAACACATAAAAGATATCATCCACTATGATCAAGTAGGCTTCATCCCAGGTATGCAGGGGTGGTTCAATATACAGAAATCCATCAATGTGATCCACCATATTAACAAACTGAAAGAAAAAAAAACACATGATAATCTCCTTAGATGCAGAAAAAGCTTTTGACAAAATCCAACATCCATTAATGTTTAAAGTACTGGAGAGATCAAGGATACAAGGCACATATCTAAACATAGTAAAGGCGTTATACAGCAAACCTATAGCCAACATCAAACTAAATGGAGAGAAACTTAAAGCAAGTTTGTCCACTGAAATCAAGGACAAGACAAGGCTGCCCACTCTCTCCATATCTCTTCAACATAGTTCTGGAAGTCCTTGCTAGAGCAATAAGAAAATTGAAGGTGATCAAGGGGATACAAATTGGAAAGGAAGAAGTCAAAGTATCACTATTTCCAGATGATATGATAGTATACCTGAGTGACCCAAAAACTCTACCAGGGAACTCCTACAGCTGATAAACACCTTCAGGAAAGTGGCAGGATACAAAATTAACTCCAAAAAAATCAGTAGCCCTCCTGTATACAAAAGAAAAAAGGGCTGAGAAAGAAATTAGGAAAACAACACTCTTCATAATAGCCACAAAAGACATAAAGTACCTTGGTGTAACCCTAACCAAGCAAGTCAAAGATTTGTATGAAAAAAAAATTCAGTCTCTGAAGAAAGAATTAGAAGAAGATATCAGAAGATGGAAAGATCTCCATACTCATGGCTTGGTAGGATTAACATAGTAAAAATGGCCATCTTACCAAAAGCAATCTACAGATTCAATGCAATTCCCATCAAATTACCAACACAATTCTTTACAGACCTGGAAAGAAAAATTCTCAACTTCATATGGAATAACAAGAAACCCAGAATTGCGAAAACAATCCTCTACAATAAAAAATTTTCTGGAGGTATCTCCATCCCTGATCTCAAGCTGTACTATAGAGTAACAGTAATAAAAATTGCATGATACTGGCATAGAAACAGAATGGTGGATCAATGGAAACGAATAGAAGACCCAGAAATAATCCCACACACTTACAGAAACCTGATCTTTGACAAAGATGCCAAAACCATACAATGGAAAAAAGATAGCATCTTCAACAAATGGTGCTAGGCTAACTGGATGTCTACATGTAGAAATATGCAAATAGATCCATACTTTTCACCCTGCACAAAACTAAAGTCAAAGTGGATTAAAAACCTCAACATAAATCCAGACACATTAAATCGGTTAGAAGAAAAAGTAGGGAAGACCCTAGAACTCATTGGCACAGGAGACAACTTCCTGAACAGAACACCAACAGCACAAGCTCTAAGAGCAACAATCAATAAATGGGACCTCATGAAACTGAAAAGCTTCTGAAAAGCAAGGGACACTGTCATCAAAACAAAACGAATGCCTACAGATTGGGAAAGAATCTTCACCAACCCTTTATCTGACAGAGGGCTAATATCCAGTATATATAAAGAACTAAAGAAGCTGAAAAGCACCAAACCAAGTAATCCAATTAAAAAATGGGGAATAGAGCTAAAGAGAGAATTCTCCATAGAGGAATATTGAAAGGCAGAGAAACACTTAAAGAAATGCTCACCATCATTAGCCATCACAGAAATGCAAATCAAAACGACCCTGAGATTTCACCTTACACCCATCAGAATGGCCAAGATCAAAAACTCAAGTGACAACACGTGCTGGAGAGATTGTGGAGAAAGGGGAACCCTCCTCCACTGCTGGTGGGAATGTAAACTTGTACAACTACTCTGGAAATCAATCTGGTGCTTTCTCAGACAACTAGGGATAGCGCTTCCTCAAGATCTAGCCATATCACTCCTAGGCATATATCCAAAAGAGGCTCAAGTACACAATAAGGACATTTGCCCAACCTTTTTTGTAGCAGATTTATTTGTAATAGCCAGAAGCTGGAAACAGCCCAGATGCCCTCAATGGATACAGAAATTGTGGTACATCTACACTAATTAAAAAACTAATTAAGAAACTAATTAAGAGGGAGGACTCTGGCTAAAATGTGCAATCCTCATTCCAAAAGGCAAAGAGGATGGACATCAGAAGAAGAAGAAAACAGGAAACAAGTTAGGAGCCTCCCACAGAAGGCCTCTGAAAGGCTCTGCCCTGCAGACTATCAAAGCAGATGTTGAGACTTATGGCCAAACTTTGGGCAGAATGCAGGGAATCTTATGAAAGAAGTGGGAAATAGCAAGATCTGGAGAGGACAGGAGGTCCACAAGGAGAGCAACAGAACCAAAAAATTTTAACACAGAGGTCTTTCCTGAGACTCATACTCCAACCAAGTACCATGCACGGGGATAACTTAGAACCCCTGCACAGATGTAGCCCATGGCAGTTCAGTGTCCAAGTGGGTTCCATAGTAATGGGAAGAGGGACTGCCTCTGACATGAACTGATTGGCCTGCTCTTTGATCACCTCCCCCTGAGCGGGGAGCAGTCTTACCAGGCTACAGAGGAAGACAATGCAGCCACTCCTGATGAGACCTAACAGACTAGGATCAGAAGGAAGAAAAAGAAACTGTCCCCTACCAGTGGACATGGGGAGGGATGGGCGTGAAGAAAGGGAAGGAAGGGAGGTATTGGGAGGGGAGGAGGGAAGGAACTAGAGGGGGGATACAAAGTAAATAAAGAGTAATTAAAAATAAAATTAAATGAAAAAAAGAAAAAGAAAAAAGAAATCCAGGTAAATACACTAACAAACTGCCTAAATGAATAAATTCCTTAAAGAAAGCTAAGGGAAAACAATACAAACAATTGAAGGAAATGAATAAAACTATTCAAGACTTGAAAAGAGAAATAGAAGCAATAAAGGAAACATGAACTGAAGGAATTCTGGAAATGCAAAATTTAGCAATTTGAACAGCAACTACATAGGCAAGCTTCGGCAACGGAATACAGGAAATAGAAGGAGAATCTCAGGCATTGAAGATATTATAAAAGAAATGGATGCACCATTCAAAGAAAATGTTAAATCTAAAAAATTCCTGACACAAAACACCCAGGAAATCCGGATAGTATGAAAAGACCAAACCTAAGAAAAATAGGGATAGAAGAAGGAGAAAAATCCCAGCTCAATACCTAGAAAATATTTTCTATCTTTTTAAAAATTTTTAAATTCTTTCCTCGTATCATACATCCTAAATTCAGCTTTTCCTCCTTCCACTCCTCTCATTCCCCATCCTCTTTCCCCCAGATCTACTCCATTTCCCTTTAGAAAAGAGCAGACACCCATGGATATCAAGTGAACATGCCATAACAAGTTACAATAAGATTAGGCATCTCCCCTAATATGAAGGCTGACCAAGGCAACCCAGTAGAAGGAAAAGGGTCCCAAGAGCAGGTAAAATAATCAAAGACAGTTCCCACTCCCACTATGAGGAGTCCCACAAAAGCCTCAAGTTAAACAGCCAGAGCATGTAGGCAGATGACCTAGCACAGGCCAGTGTAAGTTCTGTGATTGCTGCTTTAGTCTCTGTGAGCCCCTATGGGCTCTGCGTAGTTGTGTGGGCCTTGTTCTCCTGGTGTCCTTGATCTGTTTGGCTCTTACAATTTTTCCTTCCCCTCTTCTGCAGGGATCCCCCAAGGTCTGCCTAATGTTTGGCTATAGGTCTTTGCATATGATCCCATCAGGTGCTGCAGGAAGCCTCTCTGGTAATGACCAGGCTAGGCACTGATCTATTAGTATAGCAGAATATTGTTAAAAATACTTTCTTTGACTTTTTTTTCCCAGTGTGTTTGGTTCTATCCTAGGTCCCTGGGCCATCCAGCTTCTGGTTTCTGGCCACAGGGCAGTGTTGAGCATAGCTTCCTCTCATGCCATGAGCCTTTGTCATCGGTTGGCCACCCCCACAAGTTCTGCACCAGCTTTACTCCAGCGCATTTTGCAGGCAAAACAAATTGTAGCTGAAAAGTTTTGAGCCTGGGTTGGTGTCCCAGTCTCTACACTAGAAGCCTTACCTGGGTACAGAAGATGGCTGGTTCAGGCTCTGTATCCCTCTTTACTAGGAGGATTAGCTAGGGTCACCCTTTATAGATTCCAGGAAGTTTTCATTGCACTGTTTCTACCTTGCCCCCGAACGTCCCACAATTCCAGTCGTCTCTCTCAGTCCTTCCTCCATTTGCTCCCACCAGATCCTTTCTGTTCGCATTCCCACCCACCCCCAGTGCCACACCCACTCCAGCGTCGCCAGTGTAGCATGTCAATAGATTGTGCTACAGGGCGGGAGACATGCTTTCTTCGGAAATTCGCTCCCTGGAGGTCACTAGCAGGTCTCCCCGACCACCTAAGTAAAAAAGATGCAGTCTAGGGTCTCTACGTTTTTTCGGTTGCGGTTGTGGGGCTGGATTAATGAGTTTTTTTTTTTTAACCTTTCTTTATGATTCCTGAAACAGCACAATTAACTATTCAAGGAAATATATTCTTGATAGATTACCAAAAGCTTTAACAAGAATAGGGCGGAAGAAAAGTAGTTTTAAGAAAAGTAATAAATTAGATTTAGTATTAAAAGCATTATAAGTATAGTAAAAAAAATAATAGGCTCCTTCTTAGGAAAAAATAGCATGAGAAGTACAGCTGGCTCGAGCTTGCCCCCCTTATTGTCTTGTTTCTAGGGAAGATAGTAAATCTTTTACAGACATATGGGAGGATGGTTAACAAAGGTGTATTTAGATTTTGATACAGAGAAAGATTTTGGCAGGCATCTGACTTAGCTCCTGACTTTCCTCTTCATTGGTTAGCAATAATGAAACTGCATTTGAGGTTTCTTTTCCTTTGTCTGCTTTGATCAAAAGTTTGCAGGCCAAGATTTTTTGTGGGCACTCCTCTATGTTAAAACATAAACTTTGTATCCTTGGTAAAAGTCTGAATGTTCTGGGAAGCATGCCAATTTTAAGGTGCTTCCTTATGAGATCACTATAAAATTATCAGCTTGACTTAAGTAAAATTGCAGCAGAGTCAAAACCAGCAAGGTGTCTCTGTCTGTCAATTCATCTCCGAAACCGCATCTTCCTGTCCAGAGCCTTGTTCCCCACTGATGCGGGGAATCCGACTGGGCCGGTCCATGGCACCCCAGTCCACCCACAAAACTGATTATATTTTTCCTTCCCAAGGAGATTCATGTGTTCCCCTTTGAGCCCTTCTTGTTTCTTAGCTTCTCTGGGTCTGTGGATTGTTGCATGATTATCCTTTTTAACAGTTAATGTCCACTTACAAGTGAGTACATACCATGTATGTCTTTCTGGGTGTAGGTCACCTCACTCAGAATTATTATCTATTCATCTCTTGCTTGCAAATTTCATGATGCACATTTTTTTATACAACTGAGTAATACTTCATTGTGTAAATGTAACACGTTTTCTTTATTTTTCCATTGAGGGGCATAAAGGTTGTTTCTAATTTCTGGCTATTATGAATAAAGCTGCTATGAACATAGCTGAGCAAGTGTCCTTGTGGTAGGACGAGCATCCTTTGGGTATATGCCTAGGAGTGGTATAGCTCTATCTTGAGGTAGATGGATTGCTATTTTTCTGAGAAACTACCATATTGATTTCCAGAGTGGCTGTACAAGTTTGCACTCCTACCAGCAATGGAGGAGTGTTCCTTTTGCTCCACATAATTGCCAGCATGAGCTGTCACTTGTGTTTTGGATCTTAGCCATTTTGACGGGTGTGAACTGATTTTGCATTTTCCTGATGGCTAAGGATCTTGAACATCTCTTAAAGTGCTTCTTGGCCATTTGACAATTCACTGTTTGATCTATACTCAATTTGTTAATTCGTTATTTGGTTTGTTGATGCCTAGTTTCCTGAGTTCTTTATATATTTTTGATATCATCCCTCTATCAGATGTGGAGTTGATGAAAATATTTTCTCATTTTGTAGGTTCATGTTTTTTCCTACTGCCTTACATAAGCTTTTCAGTTTCATGAAGTCCTATTTATTAATTGTCAGTCTTAGTGCCTGTGTTATTGGCGTTTTGTTCAGGAAGTTGTCTCCTATGCTAATGTGTTCAAGGTTATTCCCCCACTTTCTTCTATCAGATTTAATGTATCTGGGTTTATGTTGAGGTCTTTGTTCCAGTTGGACTTGAGTTCTATGCAGGTGATAGACATGAATATGTTTGCATTCTTCTACATGCAGACCTCTAGTTAGACCAGCACCATTTGTTGAAGATGCTTTTTTCCCCCTTATGTATTTCTGGCTTCTTCATCAAAAATCAGATGTTTATGTGGATTTACATCTGGGTCTTCTATCAATTCCACTGCGTAACTCTTTGATTTTATGCCAGAACCATGTGGCTTTTATTACCATAGCTCTGTAGTACAACTTGAAATGAGGGATAGTGATACTTCTGGAAGTTCTTTTATTGTTTAGGTTTGTTTTAGCTGTTTTTTTGTTTTGTTTTGTTTTTCTATATGAAGTTGAGTATTGTTCTTTCAAGGTCTGCAAAAAATTGTATTGCAATTTTGATGGAAATGGCACTGAATCTGTAAATTGCTTTTGGCAAGATAGCCATTTTTACTGTTAATCCTACTGATCCAATCATCACTTAGAAAGACAAATGGGATGGACATTGGATGTAGG
Source organism: Psammomys obesus (assembly GCF_907164565.1). Classification (NCBI taxonomy): domain Eukaryota; kingdom Metazoa; phylum Chordata; class Mammalia; order Rodentia; family Muridae; genus Psammomys; species Psammomys obesus. Next base: position 193,853 of record NW_026586173.1, on the reverse strand, counting down.
AGCAAACAAGTAACATGACAGGAGCCTACCACAGAGGACCTCTGAAAGACTCTACTTAACAGTGTATCAAAACAGATATTAAGACTCATAACCAAACCTCCGGCAGAATGCAAGGAACCAAAAAAAGGGGGGGGGGAGTTGATAGGACCTGGAGAGGACAGGAGTTCCACAAGGACCAAATATATCTGGGCACAGGGGTCTTTTGTGAGACTGTTTCTCCTAACAAGGACCGTGTATGGATGCAACCTAGAGCCCCTGCTCAGATATAGCCCTTGGTAGTTCAGTATCCAAGTGGGTACCCTAATAAGGGGAACAGGGACTGTTTCTGACATGAATTCATTGGCGGGCTCTTTGACCTCCCCCACAACCCCAAGGAGAAGCAGCCTTGCTAGGCTACAGAGGAGGACTTTGCAGCCAGTCCTGAAGACACCTGATAAAACAGTATCAGATGTATGGGGAGGAGGTTCTCCCTTATCAGTGGACTTAGAAAGGGGCAGGGAGGAGATGAGGGTGGGAGGGTGGGATTGGGAGGGTAAGAAGGAGTGGGATACAGTAGGGATACAAAGTTAACAAACTGTAACTAATATTAAAAAAATAAAAATAAAAAAAAATCCTACTGATCCATGAGAATGGAAGATCATTCTATCTTCTGATATCTTCTGATATCAGATATCTTCTGATATCTTCTTTAATTTCTTTCTTCAAAGACTTGAAGTTATTGTCATACGGGTGTTTCACCCATTTGAATAAACCTTATTATTAAAAGGAAAAATTAACCTGTCTAGTTTTCATTGGAGTTTCCGAGATGGATGTGGAGTAGCCACTAATATTCATCCTTTATTTTATGTTGGATATTTTGTGTGTGTGTATGTGTGTGTGTGAAGGAATAAAGAAATAAAGAATGAAGAAGAAGAAAAAAGGAAACAAGTTAGGAGCCTCCCACAGAGGGCCTCTGAAAGGCTCTGCCCTGCAGACTATCAAAGCAGATATTGAGACTTATGGCCAAACTTTGGGCAGAATGAAGGGAATCTTATGAAAGAAGTGGGAAATAATAATTAGATCTGGAGAGGACAGGGGGTTCACAAGGAGAGCAACAGAACCAAAAAAATTGAGCACAGGGGTCTTTCCTGAGACTCATACTCCAACCAAGTACCATGCATGGAGATAACCTAGAACCCTTGCACAGATGTAGCCCATGGCAGTTCAGTGTCCAAGTGGGTTCTATAATAATGGGAACAGGAACTGCTTCTGACATGACTGATTGGTTTGCTTTTTGATCACCTCCCCCTGAGCGGGAAGCAGCCTTACCAGGCCACAGAGGAAGACAATGCAGCCACTCCTGATGAGACCTAACAGACTAGGATCAGAAGGAAGAAAAAGAAACCCTCCCCTACCAGTGGACTTGGGGAGGGGAGTTTATGAAGGAGGGGAAGGGAGGGATTGGGAGGGGAGGAAGAAGGGAACTAGAAGGGGCATACAAAGTGAATAAAGTATAATTTAAAAAAAAAGAAAGTGCTGTCTCAATAGAAAAATGCTATGCAAATATAAAAAAAGAGTAATATAATAGGATATTACTAAGAAAAAAGAAAATGAGAATAAAGATATTTAGAATATTTTCAAAGAATAAATAAAAATATTTTAAAATTTAAAAATAAAAAGAATAGTACCTTATGAATATAGAGCAAACTGTATATGTAAAATTAAGTCTCTTCCTGATTCCTTACTACAGCCAGTCTATTTTTAAACCACACACACACATCACAACATGAAATTTCTGTTACAGAGGAGTATATTTGGTTTCTCTATTTGATTAATCTATTTTACCCAGACCATTATTTAATGTGCTTAAAAATTTCAACGTATCTGATCCCCTTCTTGTATCTTCCATCCTAAAATGATACTACCTGTCCCCCCTTTGCTTTCAGTAGCTATTATAATAATTTTCTCGTTTAGCATTTCTAACTCACTGATAAGAGTTATTTCATCTCAGTGACACAAAAGTAGCACAATCATCTACAGCTGAGCAGAACTCAGAGATCTTAACTTTAGACAGGAATTATAACACCTGTTACAACAGGTGGCCATAAAAATGTGCTATCAGGTAGCAGGACCTTTCACTGCTGCTGCCATCTACAGGAATAAGTTTTACAGCAAGAAAAGGCTGGCTGGCATGTAATGCTGTTGAGCAGAACATCCTCTAGAGTATGTGATGATTATATACATACATAATTCTAATAGGCCTGAAAATAAGTAAATGAAAAGGTGACAGAATTAAAGTGCCAAATGTATAGTTCAACAATAGTTGGCGACATCCATACATCACCCTCAAGTGTGTATAGAGAAGTTACACAAAAGGTAAACAAATAAAGAAAAGATTTGTAAGATTGCAAATCAGGCTTGGTGGCACAGTCTCATAATCTCAGCTATATAAAATGACAGATGCTTCACCAGCAGAACATCTGTTCTTCTCTGGTGTACACAGACTGCACACACACACACCACACCATTAGCATCTTCTTTGTACTTCTCATTCTCTTAGTAGATCACAGAGCAATTTATTATGCCTGGGAAAAGAACTGCATGGTTAATTTGCTGCTGTCTGTTCATCAGCTCTCTCCTCTTCCCAGCGTAAAGCATCTTATAGACCTAAATCCACAATAACATTTTTCTCAGGTAATAAAAGCATTGATAAAATCCAAGACTTAACCCTTTTTATGATAATTGTGGTCAGAATTCCAGGAATAAGAAGTGGACTGTGCAATCCTTGAGACTGATACCAAGCAGCTTTAAACCTCGGGTTCTATGACTCCTGCCCTTCTGCTGTTTGGCGAATTTGTTAGTGGAGAATAAAGCTAAAATATGCAAAGGGATCAGGCATGAGATTCATGGAAGTGAGTAGACAATCTAATATACCCTAAGCTAAAACATTACAATAGGTGACCTGAGATTATTGCAAACATAATAAGAATTACAGCAGTTTGTCAGAGCTATACTATCACCAGAGATAATTCCACTACACTCACAGTTATTCATGCATTTGTACCCCACATCCAGTGGGTCACTGGAAGAGAAAAGAAGAAACAAGTTGTCATTGTGTTAGCTCAAGACCCAATGTAGGGTAACTGAGAGCATTTTAAATGAAGAATATTTCTTCCGTAGGAACTACCAGTCCCACATTGGCAGTCCTGCCATGTGTTCTAACTGTATTTAGCAAGGTTCCTTCTCGCAGAAGGTTTATGCCCTTAATGCTGAGCTTGAAGTTCTAGATGGTGACATAATAGTTAGCCCATCAGTCTTAGGCAGTCGGTACAAAGTGCTAAATTTTTGATGGGATCCAGCTTCTGTGGTCAGCACAAGGGCAGATGCAGAGCAATATCAAGTTAGCTGTCAAGGACCAGGAGTGGTTAGAACGCACTGTGGCAGATGTTCAGAGTTGGACACAAAGGGAAAACATGGGAGGCATATACGGAGGTCATATAGACAAGTAGAAGGTCTTAAGAACATCTGATTGGGTGAAGATCCTTTCCCAGTCTGCAGGCTGTCATTTTGATCTGATGACAGTGTCCTTTGCTTTACCCACCCGATATCTGACATAGGGATAATATCCAGAATATATAAAGAACTCAAGAAGTTAAAAAGCAACAAATCAAGTAATCCAATTAAAAAAATGGGGTATAGAACTAAACAGAATTCTCAACAAAGGAATATTGAATGGCAGAGAAACACTTAAAAAATGCTCAACATCCTTAGTCACTAGTGAAATGCAAATCAAAACGAGTCTGAGGTTTCAGCTTACAACTATCAGAATGGCTAAGATCAAAAATTCAAGTGACAACACATGCTGGAGAGCTTGTGGAGAAAGGGGAACCCTCCTCCATTGCTGGTGGGAATGTAAACTTGTACAACCACTTTGGAAATCAATCTGTCACTTTATCAGACAATTAGGAACAGTGTTTCCTCAAGATCCAGCTATACCACTCCTAGACATGTATTCAAAATATGCTCAAGTATACAACAAGGACATTTGCTCAACCATGTTCACAGCTTCTTTATTCATAGCCAGAATCTGTTAACAATCCAGATGTCCCTCAACTGAGGAATGGATACAGAAATTGTGGTACATTTACACAATGGAATACTACTTAGCAATTAAAAACAAGGAAATCATGAAATTTGCAGGTGAATGGTGGGAACTAGAAAAGATCATCCTAAGTGAGGTGTCCCAGAAGCAGAAAGACACACATGGCATATACTCACTTATAAGTGAATATTAGACCTATAAGATAGGATAAGCATACTAAAATCTGTACAGTTAAAGAAACTAAGCATGAAGGAGGACCCTGGATAAGCTGCTTAATCCTTATTCAGAAAGGCAAATGGGATGGACATTGTAAGAGGGAGAAAACGGAACAGGACAGGAGCCTACCACAAAGGGCTCTGAAAGTCTCCACCCAGCAGGGTATCAAAGCAGATGCTGAGACTCATAGCCAAGCTTTGTGCAGAGTGCAGGGAATCTTATGAAATAAGGGGGAGATAGAAAGACCTGGAGGGGACAGGTGTTCCACAAGGAGAGCAACAGAACCAAGAAATCTGGGCACTCGGGTCTTTTCTGAGACTGATACTCCAACTAAGGACCAGGCATGGAGATAACCTAGATGTATCTCATGGCAGCTCAGTGTCCAAGCAGATGTCTTAGTAAGGGGAACAGGGACTGTCTCTGACATGAACTCAGTGGCTGGATCTTTGGTCACCTTCCCCTGGGGGGGGGGGGTACAGCTTTACCAGGCCATAGAGGAAGACAATGCACAGTCCTGATGATACCTGATAGGCTATTGTCAGAGGGAAGGGAAGGAGGACCTCCCCTATCGATGGACTGGGGGAGCGGCATGGGAGAAGAAGAGGGAGGGTGGGATTGGGAGGGATGAAGGAGAAGGCTACAGCTGGGATACAAAGTGAATAAACTGTAATTAATAAAAAACAAATAAATTAAAAAGAACATCTGATTTTGAGATGAGACCAAAAGGAGATCAGCATTAAAGTAGAGAGGGAGGACAGAGCATGAGAAATGGCATGTTTGGACCCAGTGACTTAGACCTGCTGTACCCTGAAGAATAGGTTGTGGCTATGGATACTTATAAAGAGATCATGAATAAAATAATGGAAAAATCTCCTATCAACTCAATATCCCCTTCTTATTAGAATTACCTAATTTATGCAGGAGAGATGGTTCAGTGCTTAAGGGTCCCTACTGCTCTTGCAGCAGATCCAGGTTAGTTCACATAACCCACTTGGCAGTTCTCAACCATCTGTATCTTTAGCTCCAGAGGATCTTATGCCCTCTTTTGGCCTCTGTAGGCACAAAGGATGCATTAGCTATAGTTAAATATATGCAGGCAAAACATAGCCAAAACAGACATAGTCAAAAGATAAAAAAGAATTGTCCAGTCAAGATGTTACCATCACAGAGGACCACAGCCTCAAACATGATGCTCATTTACAATTTTTTAAAACTTTTTTCCTATTTATTTATTATTTGTTCATTCATTCATTCATTCATTCATTCATTCATTCATTCACCCATCCATTCATTCATTCACTTTACAGTCTGATCCCAGATCCCCCTCATATCCTACCAGTCCCTTCCTCATGCCCCATGAGAAGAATCATTTCCCATCTCTTTTTCTCAGAGAAGGGGAGGTCCCCAAGTGAGGCCAGCCAACCCTGGCTTCACTTGTATGAAAGTGAATCCTAGCTAGGGGAAAGGAATCCAAAAGCGGGCAACAGAGTCAGAGAGTTCCTAATCCTATTGTTAGGGGACCCGCATGTTGACCAGGCTGTATATCTGCTACATATGTGTAGGGGGTGTAGTGCCAGCCTGTGCAGAGTCTTTGCTTTGGTCTCTGTGAACAACCAAGGCTCCAGGTTAGCTTATGCTGTTGGTCTTCTTGTGGTGTCTTTGACCTATCCAGCTGCCTCTATTCTTCCTCCCACTCTTCCACAAGCCTCTCTGAGCTCAGCGTAATGTTTGATTGTGGGTCTATGCATCTGTTTTCATTAGCTTTTGGATGAAGCATTTCAGAAGATAATTATGTTAAGGTCCTGTCTGCAAGTATAGCAGAATATCATTAATAGTGTCAGGGGTTGCTTCTCTCCCATGGGGTGGGTCCCAAGTTGGGCTAGTCATTGGTTTGCCATTCCCTCAATCTCTGCTCCATCTTTATCCCTACACTTTTTGTAGGTAAGACAAATTTTGGGTTGGAAGTTTAATGGGTAGGTTGGTGTCCCCCTTCCTCCACTGAGTCCCACCTGGCTATAGAGGTGGTGACTTCAGGCTTCTTAACTACCACTGCTAGGAGTCTCAGATTTTTTTTTAGGGGAAGCTGGGTTGACTTCTGGACAAGTCAAAGAATAACAACAAGGAATTCCAATAACTTCCACTAGATCACTGAGTATACTTACAGGTTCCCCCTCCAATCCAGACTCTAAGAATCATACAAGATTCTTATCATTCCATGCACACAGATTTTATTTTTGTAGACACTGAAATATCTACACAGAGTGACAGCTATAATAAAAACCGAGACTGTGTTTAAACAAGAAAGGAAACATTACTGCCCCATTTTAAAGATAGCAGAAACTAAAAATTTTTACCTTGGAGATACATTCTAAGCAATAGGCAAGGATGAAGAAGCAGAGGATTATGCACTTCTCTACCTGCCATAGACAAGGGAACAACAGACTGGCAGGCAAGAGCACTAACCACTCTGCATAGCGCCACTGGCCCCTGGATGATTTTATTACAGTGATCAAATATAGAATGGAGAGCATAGAATATCTCTTGCATTTCCAGAAAGTGAGGTAAATGTCCAAGAATGATACATAGGTGTTTGTGTGTGAGAGAGATAGAGATAGAGATAGAGATAGATAGATAGAGAGATAGATAGATAGATAGATAGATAGATAGATAGATAGATAGAACCCTCATGTTGACTAGGGATGTCTTATTCTTCACCTCCTTGTCAAGTCACAGTTTAGGGAGTATAAAGTTTATTCTTTCACATTTTCAGTGGACAGTATTTAGGGAGGATCTAGGAAAATAAAAAAGATAGAAGAAATGAGGTAGCCATGGATAGAACATCTCTTTACATTTATGGACTACATTCTTCATAAACTCAGTTTGAGGTCACAGGCCTACAAGCATGAGGCAATGAAGATCTTGTTTAAAAAATATACTGAAGTTTACTCTCAGGTGATAATTTAACTATCATAAAACCAGCATCCAAAGAGTTACCTATTTCTATGCAGAGCAAAAGGAGACACCCAGTTATTTTATAATGTACTCAGGCAAGGGTATAGGACAAGGACTACAAGAATGGCCAGAAGCATATCCTTCAATACTGTCATTACTCCAAATCTCTTTTCCATGGCCTGCTTTTTTCCCCACATCAAGACTGCTGGCTTTATTTAGTTGAAACTATAGATGACCAAAACTATAATACCACTTTAAAAAAAAACTTCAAGGACACTACATAAAATCCATACTTTATTGTTTTAGGCTAGGTGTAACCTCTAGAGGAAATATGTACTTCAACTCTCCTCAAATAATAGAATGATCTGAAGGAAGTCAATGAGGGCCAAAAATCAAAGACACACTTCAGGGAACCCTCATGGCTGACTAGACATATTAATAGGTTCTTTGTCAACACAGTGAATATGAACTGAGCCATGGATATGGTCAAGATTAATTAATGGAAGACTGTGTTCCCATGAGTTTCACAAAATCCCTGTTTCACAAATGACTAAGCAGGGGGTAGAAATTATAACAACTAGTATACACAATGACCCTGAGAGGACATGGACTTATTTGCCTTACAAATGTGCCCTCTTGCTACCTGGAAACATGGCACTGTTGAAATCAGATTATTTCTCATTTGTGGTCAGTGCTCTCACAAGTAGGTTTCCTCTTTGTTTCCACCTCACTCTCCAGTCTCCCTCTTTCTTTAAAAACAGAGTCTCAGAGTAGCACATGCTAATCTGTAATTTATGGTATAGTCCAAGCTGCCTTAGAACTCCTGCCTCAGCCTCCCAAGTATTGGATGTACAAGCATGGCCCACATACTAGACTAGAAACAGGCATATTTCTTTCTATTAACAGCCATCCTCAAACCCAACCACCAATTTATGAATAAACTTTTCTATGGTGGGATCTAGAAAAGATCATTCTGAGTGAGGTATCCCAGAAGGAGAAAGATCATTCTGAGTGAGGTATCCCAAAAGAAGAAAGACATACATGATATATGCTCACTTATATAGACCTATAAGATATGATAAACATAATTAAATCTATACACCTAAAGAAGCTAAACAAGAAAGAGGTCTCAGGTTAAGAAGATCAGTCCTCACTTAGAAAGACAAATGGATGTGCATTGGACATAGGAGAAAACAAGTAACAGGACAGGAGCCTACCGCAGAGGGCCTCTGAAAGATTCTACCTACCAGTGTATCAAAGCAGATACTAAGACTCATAATCAAACCTTCGGCAGAGTGCAGGGAAACATATGAAAGAAGGGGGAGTTAGTATGACGTGGAAAGGATAAGAGCTCCACAAGGACCAAATATATCTGGGCACAGGGGTCTTTTCTGAGACTGATACTCCACCAAGGACCATGTATGGATATAACCTAGAACCTCTGTTCAGATGTAGCCTGTGGTAGCTCAGTAACCAATTGGTTTCCCATAGTAAGGGGAACAGGAACTATTTCTGACAGGAACTTAATGGCAGGCTCTTTGACCTCCCCACCCCCCAAGGGAGGAGTAGTCCTGCTAGGCTACAGAGGAGGACTTTGCAGCCAGCCCTGAAGATACCTGATAAAACAGGGTCAGATGAAAGGGGAGGAGGTCCTCCCCAATCAGTGGACTTGGAAAGGGGCAGGGAGGAGATGAGGGAGGGAGGGTGGGATTGGGAGGGAATAAGGGAGCAGGATCTACAGCTGGGATACAAAGCTAATAAAATGTAACTAATAATAAAAATTAAAAAAGAGTTAAAACATTAAAAGTGAAGAAAAAGAAAACATAGGATACAGATAATGTCACAACAAAAAATTAAAAGAAAACAAGCAATGAATCACAGTAACACCACCAACTGCACAATAAAAGGAATTAATGTTCATTGGTAACTATTATCTATGAACATCAATGGACTCAACTCCCCAACAGAAAGACACAGACTAACAGAATGGTTGCAGAAATAGAATCCAACATTCTGCTGCATTGAAGAAATACACCTCTGCAACAAAGGTAAACATTATTTCAGAGTAAAGGGCTGGAAAAAATGTTTTTCAAGAAAATGGACCCAGAAAACAAGCTGGGATAGCTATCCTAATATCTAATAAAGCGGACTTTCAACTAAAATAAATCAAAAAAGATGAGACGAGGCATTTTATTCTTATCAAAGGAAAAAGCCACCAAAGACACCAAAATTCTGAACATCTATTGCTCAAATAAAAGAGCACCTACATTTTTAAATAAAACATTATTAAAGCTGAAATCATACATCTATCCCAACACCTTAATAGTGGGAGACTTCAACACTCCACTCTCACCAAGAGACAGATCATCTAGACAGAAACTAAACAGAGAAACAATTGCACTTACAGAGGTCCTGAATCAAATGGACCTAAGAGATGTCTACAGAACTTTTCACCCAAATTCAAAAGAATTTACCTTCTTCTCAGCACCTCATGGAACCTTCTCCAAAATAGACCATATAGTTGGTCACAAAGCAAGCCTCAGCAGATACAAGAAGACTGAAATGATCCCTTGTATTCTGTCTGACCAGTATGGTCTAAAGGTGGACCTCAACAACAACAGAAATAGCAAAAAGCCTACGCATGTGGAAACTGAACAACTTGCTACTCAATGACGGCTGGGTTAGGTTAGGGAAGAAATAAAGAAAGAAATTAAAGACTTTCTAGAATTTGATGACAATGAAGGCACAACATTCCCAAACATGTGGGACACAATGAAAGCAGTGCTAAGAGGAAAGTTCATAGCGCTAAGTGCCTTCAAGAAGATTTGAAACATCTCACACAAGCAAGTTAAAGGCTCACCTGAAAGCCCTTTCAAGAAGCAGACACACCCAAGAGGAGTAAATGGTTGGAAATAGTCAAACTATGGACTGAAATCAATGAATTGGAAATGGACAAGACAATTTAAAGAATCAATGAAACCAAGAGCTGGTTCTTTAAGAAAACCAACAAGATAAACAAACCTTTAGCCAAACTAACTAAAAGGCAGAGAGACACTATCCAAATCAGCAAATTCAGAAATGTAAAAAAGGGGACATAACAACAGACAATGAGGAAATCCAAACAATCATTAGGTCTTACTACAATAGACTATATGTCACAAAATTTGAAAATATCAATGAAACGGCCAATTTTCTTGATAGATTCCATTTACCAAAATTAAATCAAGACCAGGTAGAAAGACCAAACAGTTCTATATCCTCCAAATAATAGAAGCAGTCATCAAAAGTCTCCCTTCCAAACAAAAACCAGGGCCAGATGGTTTCAGCTCAGAATTCTACCAGATCTTCAAAGAAGTGCTAACCCTAATTTCTTCAAAGTATTCCACAAAATAGAAACAGAAGGGACCTTACCAAACCCATTCAAAGAAGCCACAGTCACCTTGATACCTAAACCACACAAAGACCCAACAAAAAAGAGAACTTCAGACCTATCTCTCTTATGAACATTGATGCAAAAATACTCAATAAAATACTTGCAAACCAAATTCAAGAACACATAAAAGATATCATCCACCATGCCCAAGTAGACTTCATCCCAGGCATGCAGGGGTAGTTTAGTCTAAGGAAATTCATCAATGTAATCCACCATATAAACAAATTGAAGGAGAAAAATCATATGATCATCTCCTTAGATGTTGAAAAAGCATTTGATACAATCCAACACCCATTCATCTTTAAAGTCTCAGAGAGATCAGAGATACAAGGCACATACCTAAATATAGGAAAGACAATATACAGCAAGCCTATAGCCAACATCAAACTAAACGGAGAGAAACTTCAATCAATCCCACTTAAATCAGGGATAAGGCAAGGCTACCTACTCTCTCCATATCTCTTCAACATAGTACTTGAAGTCCTAGCTAAAGCAATAAGACAACTAAAGGAGATCAAGGGGATACAAATCAGAAAGGAAGAAGTCAAAGTATCACTATTCACAGATGATATGATATTGCACATGAGTGACCACAAAAATTCAACCAGAGAACTCCTTCAGCTGATAAAGACTTTCAGCAAAGTAGGCTTGATACAAAATTAACTCCTGTAAAACAACACCCTTCACAATAGCTACTAATAACTTAAAGTATCTTAGTGTGACTCTAACCAAGTAAGTGAAAGAACTGTTCGAAAATAACATCAAGTCCCTGAAGAAAGAAATTGAAGAAGATATCAGAAGATAGAAAGCTTTCCCGTGCTCATGGATCGGTAGAATTAACATAGTGAAAATGGCCTTCCTGCCAAAAGCAATCTACAGATTTGATGCAATTCCCATCAAAATACCAACACAATTCTTCATAGACCTTGAAAAAAAATTCCCAACTTCATATGGAAAAACAAAAAACCCAGAATCTCCAAAACAATCCTGTGCAACAGAGCATCTGGAGGTATCTCCATCTCTTATATTAAGCTGTACTACAGAGCAATAGTAATAAAAATGGCATGGTACTGGTATAGAAACAGAACGGTGGATTAATGGAATAGAATAGAAGACCCAGAAATAAATCCCCACACCTATGGATACTTGATTTTTGAAAAAGCAGCCAAAACCATACAAAGGAAAAAAAGACAGCATCTTCAACAAATGGTGCTGGTCTAAGTGGTTATCTAAATATAGAAAAATAGGTCCATATTCACCACAAAACTAAAGTGCAAGTGGATTAAATATATCAACATAAAACCAGACTCACTAAATCAGTTAGAAGAGAAAGTGGGGAAGAGCTTAGAACTCATTAGCACAGAAGACAACTTCCTGAACAGAATACCAACAGCACAGACTCTAAGATTAACAATCAATAAATGGGAAAAACTTCTGTAAAGCAAAGGACACTATTGCCAGAACAAAATGTCAGCCTACAGACTGGGAAAGGAAAGGATCTTCGCCAACCCTACATCTGATAGAGGTCTAATATCCAGAATATATAAAGATCTGAAGAAGTTAAAAAGCAACAAATCAAGTAATCAAATTAAAAATTGGAGTATAGAACTAAACAGAGATTTCTCTGAGGAATATAGAATGGCAGAGAAACACTTAAAGAAATGTCCAAAGTCCTTAGTTATCAGACAAATGCAAATCAAAATGACCCTGATCATCTTACACCCATCAGAATGGCTAAGATAAAAAACTCAAGAGACAATGCATGCTGGAGAGGATGTGGAGAAAGAGGAACCCTCCTCTATTGCTGGTGGGAATGTAAACTTGTACAACCACTTTGGAAATCAATCTTTCTCAGACAATTAGGAATATCACTTCCTGAAAATCCAACTATTCCACTCCTAGGCTTATATTTAAAAGATGCTTAAGTACACAACAAATACATTTGTTCAAACATGTTTATAGCAGCTTTATTTGTAATAGTCAGAACCTGGAAACAACCCAGATGTCCCTCAATGGAGAAATGGACAGAAGTTGTACATCTATAGAATGGAATACTACTCAGCAATTAAAAACAAGGAAATCATGAAATTTGCAGACAGATGGCAGGATCTAGAAAAGATCATCCTGAGTGAGGTATCCCAGGAGCAGAAAGACACACACAGTATATACTCACTTATAAGTGGATATTAGGCATATACTATAGGATAAAAATACTAAAATCTGCGCACCTAAAGAAGCTAAGCTAGAAGGAGGACCCTGGGTAACATGATCAATCTTCACTCAGAAAGACAAATGGGATGGACATTGGAAGGAGAAAACAGGAAATAGGACAGGAGCCTACCACAGAGGACCTCTGAAAGACTCTACACAACAGTATATCAAAGTAGATGCTGAGACTCATAACCAAACTTTGGGCATAGTGCAGGGAATCTTAGGAAAGAAGAGGGAAGTAGTAAAACATGGAGAGGACGGGAGCTCCACAAGGAGAGCAACAAAACCAAAAAATCTGGACCCAGGAGTCTTTTCTGAGACTGGTACTCGAACCAAGGACCATTCATGGGGATAACCTAGAACCCCTGCTCAGTTGTAGCCCATGGCAGCTCAGTCTCGATGTGGCTACCCTAGTAAGGAAAACAGGGGCTGTCTCTGACATAAACTCAGCGGCTGCTCTTTGATCATTTTCCCCTGAGGGGGGAGCAGGATTGCCAGGCTGCAGAGGACAATGCAGCCAGTTCTGATGAGACTGATAAGCCAGGGTCAGATGGAAGGGGAGGAGGACTTCCCCTATCAGTGAACTTGGAAAGGGGCATGGGAGGAGATGAGAGAGTAGGGTGGGGTTGGGAGGGACTAAGGGAGGGTGCTACAGAATACAAAACTAATAAACTATAATTAATATAAAAATTATAATAAAATCCAGGCACTAGAGAGCAATGGAACAATGGTAAACACTAAACACTAGGCACTCTGTGGATGGCCATACATCTGCTCTGTATTTTTTTTTTTTTTTTTTTTTTTTTGTCATTTAAAGCATTTTTTTTGAATTTTATTTTTTTCTTATCAGTTACATTTTATTAACTCTGTATCCCAGCCGTGTCCCGATCCCTCATTCCCTCCCAGTCCCTTCCTCCCTCCCTCATCTCCTCCCTGCCCCTTTCCAAGTCCACTGATCGGGGGACCTCCTCCCCATTCATCTGAACCTGTTTTATCAGGTATCTTCAGGACTGGCTGCAAAGCTCTCCTCTGTGGCCTAACAGGACTGCTCCTCCCTTGGGGGGTGGGGAGGCCAAAGAGCCAGTCATTGAGTTCCTGTTAGAAATAGTCCTTGTTCCCCTCACTATGGGAAACCAATTGGTTACTGAGCTACCACAGGCTACATCTGAGCAGAGGTTCTAGGTTATATCCATACATGGTCCTTGGTTGAATGTCAGTCTCAGAAAAGACCCTGTGCCCAGATATATTTGGTCCTTGTGGAGCTCCTATCCTTTCCCCATCAAACTAACTCCCCTTCTTTCTTATGATTCCCTGTACTCTGCCAAAGGTTTGGTCATGAGTCTTTGCTTTGAAAACACTGCTAGTTAGAGTCTTTCAAATGTGCTCAGTAGACTCCTGTCATACGTTCAATGCACATTCCCTCTGTCTTTCTAAACGAGGATTGATTATCTTACCCCATGTCTGCTCTCTTGATTATCTTTTTTAGGTGTACAGATTTCATTATGTTTATCACATCTTATAGGTCTATATAAGTGAGTATATACCGTGTTTGTCTTTTTCCTTCTGGGATATTTCACTCAGGATGATCTTTTCTAGATCCCACCATTTGCCTGCAAATTTCATGATTTCCTCCTTTTCGATTGCTGAGTAGTATTCCATTGTGTAAAAATACCACAATTTCTGTACCCATTCCTTCGTTGATGGACATCTGGGTTGTTTCCAGGTTCTGGCTATTACAAATAAAGCTGCTATAATCACGGTTGAGCAAATATCCCTTTTGTGTACTTGAGCGAACTTTGGGTATATACCTAGCAGTGGTATAGCTGGGTCTTGAGGAAGCACTATTCCTAATTGTCTTAGAAAGCGCCAGATAGATTTCCAGAGTGGTTGTATCAGTTTACATTCTCACCAGCAGTGGAGGAGGGTTCCTCTTTCTCCACAACCTCTCCAGCATGTGTTGTCCCTTGAGTTTTTCATCTTGGCCATTCTGATGTGTGTAAGGTGATATCTCAGGGTCGTTTTGATTTGCATTTCCCTGATGGCTAATGAGGATAAGCATTTCTTTAAGTGTTTCTCTGCCATTCAATATTCCTCTGTCGAGAATTCTCTGTTTAGCTCTTTCCCCATTTTTAAATTGGATTACTTGGTTTGCTGCTTTTCAGCTTCTTTTGTTCTTTGTATATACTCGATATTAGTCCTCTGTCAGATAAAGGGTTAGTGAAGATTCTTTCCCAATCTGTAGGCAGTCGTTTTGTTTTGATGACAGTGTCCTTTGCTTTACAGAAGCTTTTCAGTTTCATGAGGTCCCATTTATTGATTGTTGCTCTTAGAGCCTGTGCTGTTGGTGTTCTGTTCAGGAAGTTGTCTCCTGTGCCAATGAGTTCTAGGCTGTTCCCCACTTTTTCTTCTAACAGATTTAGAGTATCTGGTTTTATGTTGAGGTCTTTCATCCACTTGGACTTTAGTTTTGTGCAGGGTGATAAATATAGATCTATTTTCATTCATTCGTGTCTCCATGTGGACATCCAGTTGGACCAGCACCATTTGTTGAAGATGCTGTCTTTTTTCCATTGAATGGTTTTGGCTTCTTTGTCAAAATTCGAGTATTCATAGGTGTGTGGGTTTATTTCTGGGTCTTCTATGCAGTTCCATTGATCCTCCTTTCTGTTTTTACGCCAATACCATGCAGTTTTTATTACTATTGCTTTGTAGTACAACTTGAGATCGGGGATGGAGATACCTCCAGATGATCTGTTGTTGTACAGGATTGTTTTGGAGATTCTGGTTTTTTTGTTTCTCCATATGAAGCTGAGAATCTTTTTTTCAAGGTCTGTAAAGAATTCAGTTGGTATTTTGATGGGAATTGCATTGAATCTGTAGATTGCTTTTGGTAGGATGGCCATTTTCACAATGTTAATCCTACCAATCCATGAGCACGGGAGATCTTTCCATCTTCTGAGATCTTCTTCAATTTCTTTCTTCAGAGACTTGAAGTTTTTCTCAAACAGGTCTTTCACTTGCTTGGTTAGTGTCACCGCAAGGTACTTTATGTTATTAGTGGCTATTGTGAAGGGTGTTGTTTCTCTAATTTCTTTCTCGGCCCTTTTGTCTTTGGTATACAGGAGGGCTTCTGATTTTTTTTGAGTTGATTTTATATCCTGCCATTTTGCTGAAGGTGTTTATCAGCTGGAGGAGTTCTCTGGTTGAATTTTTGGGGTCGCTCATATATACTATCATATCATCTGCGAATAGTGACACTTTGACCTCTTCCTTTCCGATTTGTATTCCCTTGATCTCCTTTAGTTGTCTTATTGCTCTGGCTAGGACTTCAAGTACTATGTTGAAGAGGTATGGAGAGAGTGGGCAGCCTTGTCTTGTCCCTGATTTCAGTGGGATTGATTTAAGTTTCTCTCCATTGAAGTATGATGTTGGCTATAGGCTTGCTGTATATTGCCTTTACTATGTTTAGATATGTGCCTTGTATTCCTGATCTCTCAAAGACTTTAAACATGAATGGGTGTTGGACTTTGTCAAATGCTTTTTCAGCATCTAAGGAAATGATCATGTGGTTTTTCTCCTTCAGTTTGTTTATGTGGTGGATTACATTGATGGATTTCCATATGTTGAACCACCCTTGCATGCCTGGGATGAAGCCTACTTGGTCGTGGTGGATGATATCTTTGATATGTTCTTGGATTCAGTTTGTAAGTATTTTATTGGGTATTTTTGCGTCAATGTTCATAAGAGAAATAGGTCTGAAGTTCTCTTTTTTGTTGGGTCTTTGTGTGGTTTATGTATCAGGGTGACTGTTGCTTCATAGAATGAGTTTGGTAATGTGCCTTCTCTTTCTATTTTGTGGAATAGTTTGAGGAGAATTGGTGTGAGCACTTCTTTGAAGGTCTGGTAGAATTCCGCGCTGAAACCATCTGGCCCAGGGCTTTTCTTGGAGGGGAGACTGTGAATGACTGCTTCAATTTCCTTGGGGGTTATAGGGCTGTTCAGTCTTTCTACCTGATCTTGACTTAATGTTGGAAGATTGAATCTATCAAGAAAATTGTCCATTTCATTTAGGTTTTCAAATTTTGTGGCATATAGGCTTTTGTAGTATGACCTAATAGATTGTTTGAATTTCCTCAGTGTCTGTAGTTGTGTCACCCTTTTCATCTCTGATTTTGTTGATTTGGATAGATTCTCTCTGCTTTTTAGTTAGTTTGGCTAAGGGTTTGTCTATCTTGTTGATTTTCTCAAAGAACCAGCTTTTTGTTTCATTGATTCTTTGAATAGTTTTATTTGTTTCTAATTGATTGATTTCAGCCCTGAGTTTGATTATTTCCAGCCGTCTGCTCCTCTTGGGTGTATCTGCTTCTTTTTTTTTCTAGGGTTTTCAGTTGGGCCATTAATTTGTTTGTATGTGATGTTACGAATTTCCTCTTGCAGGCACTTAGTGCTATAAATTTTCCCCTGAGCACTGCTTTCAATGTGTCCCATAAATTTGGGTATGTTGTGCCTTCATTTTCATTGAATTCTAGGAAGTCTTTAATTTCTTTCTTTATTTCTTCTTTAACCCAGCTGTCATTGAGTAACAAGTTGTTCAGTTTCCATGTGCGTGTAGGCTGTTTGTTATTTCTGTTGTTGTTGAGGTCCAGCTTAAGTCCATGGTGGTCAGATAGAATACAAGGGATTATTTCAATCTTTTTGTATTTGTTGAGGCTTGCTTTATGACCAAATATATGGTCTATTTTGGAGAAGGTTCCATGCGGTGCTGAAAAGAAGGTATACTCTTTTGAGTTTGGATGAAAAGATCTGTAGACGTCTATTAGGTCCATTTGATTTAGGTTCTCTGTAAGTGTTTTTATTTCCCTATTTGTTTTCTGTCTAGTTGATCTGTCCCTTGGTGAGAGTGGAGTGTTGAAGTCTCCCACTATTAGGGTTTTAGGATCAATGTGTGATTTAAGCTTTAATATTGTTTCATTTATGAATGTAGGTGCTCTTGTATTTGGGGCATAGATATTCAACATTGTGATGTCCTCTTGGTGGATTTTTCCTTTGATGAGAATATAGTGGCTCTCCTTATCTTTTTTGATTAACTTGGGTTGAAAGTCTATTTTATTAGATAGTAGGATGGCTACTTCCACTTGTTTTCTGGAACCATTTGCTTGAAAGACATTTTTCCAGCCCTTTACTCTGAGGTAGTGTTTATCTTTGTTGCATAGGTGTGTTTCTTGGATGCAACAGAATGTTGGATCCTGTTTCCCCAACCATTCTGTTAGTCTGTGTCTTTTTATTGGGGAATTGAGTTGATGTTGATAGAAACTAGTGACCAACAATTGTTACTTACTTTAGATGTGGGATTGGTGGTGTCACTGAGTTTCATTGCTTGTATTCTTTTGGTTTTTTTTTGTTGTGTAGTTATCTATTTCCTCTGTTTCCTTCGATGTAGTTGTTTTCTTTGGTTTGGAGTTTCTCTTCTAGTAACTTCTGTAGAGCTGGATTACTATGTAGATATTGTTTAAATTTGGTTTTGTCTTGGAATATTTTGAATTCTCTGTCTATGTTGATTGAAAGTTTTGCTGGGTATAGTAGTCTGGGTTGGAATCTGTGGTCCCTTAAGCACTGTATGATTTCTGTCCAGGCCCTTCTGGCTTTCATAGTTTCTGTTGAGAAATCTGGTGTGATTCTGATAGGTCTACCTTCATATGTTACTTGGCCTTTTTCCCTTGCTGCTTTTAGAATTTTTTCTTTGTTCTGTAGGTTCAGTGTTTTGACTATGATGTGACGTGAAGAATTTCTTTTCTGGTCTAGTCTACTTGGTGTTCTGTAGGCCTCTTGTATGTTTATGGCCATCTTCTTCTTTAGGTTGGGAAAGTTTTCTTCTATAATTTTCTTGAAAATATTTTCCGGACCTTTGAGCCTGATGTCTTCTTTTTCTTCTACTCCTATTATTCTTAGGTTTTGTCTTTTCATGGTGTCCTTGATTTCTTGGATGTTTTGTGTTTGGAACTTTTCTGATTTTACTTTTTCTTTGAGAGACGTGTCAATTTCCGCAAGTGTATCTTCGGCTCCTGAGATTCTTTCTTCCATCTCTTGATTCTGTTGTTGATGCTTACCTTGGTAGTTCCTGATCTTTTCTCTATGTTCTCCAGCTCCTGGCTTTTCTCTATTTGTGTTTTCTTTATTAATTCTAATTCTGTTTTCATGCCTTGCACCATTTCCTTCATCTGTTTGAATGTGGACTCCTGCTTTTCAATGATAGCTTCTATTTTTTTGTCCGTTTCCTCTCTATGTATCACTAATTGTGCCTCTACTTCTTTGGGTATAATTACCTGTATTTCTATGAGAGCTTTGTTTATTTCTTCTTTATTTGCCTTCATTTGTGTGGACATTTCTTTGAGAGCTTTGTGCATTTCTTCTCTGTTTGCCTCAATTTTCGTGGTCATTTCTCTGAGTGCACGATTTGTTTCCTCTTGGTTAGTCTCGATTTCTTTGGTTATTTCTCTGAGGGCTTTGTTCATTTCATCTTTATGGGCCTCTAATAGCTGGAGAAACATAGTTTTGAAGTCGTTTTCTTGTATATCTAGTGAATTGAAGTGTCCATTGTTTTGTGGGGTTGCTGGTGAGGTCATCATATCCTGATTTTTGTTGGGAGTGTTCTTACGTCTGCCTCTAGCCATCTGGTTATTTATAATCCTCACTGTTTGTTCCTCGAGATTGTAGTTCGGGCTATGATCCTTTCTTTCTGTTTTCTGGACTGTTTTTTCAGGAAGATGAGAGAGGTTCACTGGTTTGGGAGTGTGAACTGTGTTTTCAGTTTTGCCTAAGTAAGGAATGTGATGCTGGCGCTATTCGCGTGCGCTTTTAGCGGGTGCAGTGTGCATGCGCGGATTCTCTGAATATTGTAGTGGCCTGCAAGCCACTATTACAGAGTTCTGACTGAGATCCAGGGATTGTTTGCCTGGATTACCCTGGTGGACCCGCAAGGGAGAGGCTTCAATGTTGGGGTCGCTATCCCAAGAATCCCTATGATGCCCACACTAAGGGTGTGGGTGGCAGGGATCTCGTCTGGTTGCTTCTGTGGAGAGGCCCTGGGTCTGGGGCAATCTCTCCCTAGAAGGCTCACTCACTCTCTTGCAGGACCAGTTGGAGTGCACAGGGGTTCCCCTTGCTCACTACTCTCTGATTTGGTCCTGCTGCGGAAGTGCACGGGTAGGCTAACAGTCAGCTCTGTGACACTGTGGCCACAGGACTCAGTGTCCACCTTTCCTGTGTGCTGCCTCTTTGTTCTTTCCCTCTTCCAGAATGGGTTATGTTGACTGGTCCCTGGGTGGCACGGGAAAGAGTTAGGTTGAGTGTACTCAATCCCAGATCCCGGGCCCAGATCTCTCTGCCAGAAGCAGCCTGGCAGTAGAATCTATGTTTGCTGATCCCGAAAGAGTACCAGGTAGGGTTGAGTGTCCTCAGATCCAGAGCTTGGGTTTCTCTGCTAGGGGCCACTGGGTGAGCTGGAGAGAGGGTGCTGTGTCCTTGGCAGGCTGCCTCTCTGTCCTTGCCCTCTGACCTTCCCCTCTGCTAGGGCAAGCTTATGGAGGTGCTCTCAGGGGAGTGCCAGCAGGGGTTGGGGCTTCTCAGTCAGATCCTGAGCTGGCTTTTCTCTGCCAGGGGTCGTGGGGGGCGCCGGTGTTAGAACTTGCTGCTAGACCTTATTGTGCTGGACCCTGGAGAATCTCAGGACGTGTAGAATGACCACAGTCCCAGATCCCGAGCTGTAGTTTGTTTGCTAGGAGCAGCTGGCAGCACTGGAGTTCAGGCACTGTGAAGCCGCTGTGCGCCTCTTTATCCTTCTGTTCCACTGCGGCAGGGTTATTGCAGCGTTTGGGGGAGTGCCCGAAAGGATTGGGTTTTCTCAGCCCCAATCTCGGGTTGGGGTACAGACAATGTGGTCTGTGGCAGATTCTTCTGGACACCTCCTGCCTCCTCCGAAGAGGGAGTAGGGATTTTGAGCTGGGCGCGCAGCTGCTATCTGCCTGCGCGGGGAGCTCAATTGTGATGGCGGCAGGTACCCGTGGTCGGAGAGACCTTCGAGGGAAAGACTGGGTGACCCGTGAGCAGTCTTGCAACTTTCCTTCCCCGTGGGGTTTTTTTGCGACTGGGACTCTCAGTCTCAGGTATTCTTGTGCCCACCGATCCGCCTGGGAAAGTGATCGGGACACGCAGGCTTGCAGCACCAGCCCGGAGACCCAAAGCCCGCGTTAGCCGGGTTCTCTTCCGGGCTCTGGCTGGGCAGCTGAGAGTGGACCCGACCGATTCCCATGCCATGGGAGCCTCCCCTCACCTGGGAAACACAATAGCTGTTGTTTTAGGGCCCAGAGTTCAGTCTCCTGGTCACTGCACGATGTGTGTTGTCCCACTTCTCAGACACCGTGTTTTCTTGGCGCCGCCATCTTGGCCCTCCTGTTCTGTATTTGTTATGAATTAAATGAATGCAGATCTACAAAGACAACAACAATGTGATTATCTTCAGATAATATTCATAGACCAAGATTCAATATATATAAATTAAATTAATACAGCTGTTCTCTACTTGCAGAATTGGACCACAAAGTTGTGAGCTGTGATTAGAGATTCTAGAGAAAGCTCCTGATTGATACAACATGGATAAATATAAGAATAAATTATCTTTTTTGATGGTTAATCTCAGCTTTCCACCTGAGAAATCAGAGGCTTCTCTATTCTTGTGTCTCTGATTCAGAGCCTCAGGTCTTACTGGATCACAGGTTGCGTACTATGAGTGACAGAATGGGCCCAGAGAATTGACTGTAACTTTGAGATAAGTGTATGAAAATCATATGTGGGAGAAAGTACAGGCTGTCACACAAAGTGGACAAGAAGTGCTATAGTTTAAAATTGATGGTTCAAGTTTGAGAAGCACAGACCAACAGTGGGATGATTCTCTTTATCTTGGGCCAAAGATCAATGTGTCCAGGCTGCTGCATCACCCAATTCTAGAAGCTGATTGACTCAGAATAGCTTGAATTTTTTCCTACTCCCTACTTTTAGGCTATGATGAATTCAAAAGATCTTTAGGGCAGGACACTTGTACATTTGTCCTCCTCTGGGTCTGCTGTCTTTGGAGAAGAATTATGCATCCACTGACTGCTACCTAGGCCTAGTGTGTGAAGTGACTCATGAGTTGCAAGTGTTGATGACATAATGATTCACCCCATGAATGATTGGCAGTGGATAGTGAGCTCTTTTTGTTCATCTGTATGGCTGACAGGGCACCAGTTGGGCCCTATCTCAAGAAGAAGCATATCTCTAACCAAGAGAAAGACTTGTATAAAAAAAAATTCAAGTCTCTGAAGAAAGAAATTGATGAAGATATCAGAAGATGGAAAGATATCCCATGTTCATGGAGTTGTAGGAATAATTGGCCATCTTACCAAAAGCAATCTATAGATTCAATGCAATTTCCATCAAAACACCAACACAATCTTTACAGACTTTGAAAGAATAATTCCCAATTTCATATGGAAAAACAAACAAACAAACAAACAAAAAAACCCAAATAGCTAAAAAAAATCCTTTACAATAAAAGATCTTCAGAAGGTATCTCTATCTCTGGTCTTAAGCTGTATGATAGAAGAACAATAATAAAAATTACATGGCAAGCGTTATAGAAACAGACTGTGGATAATGTAATAAAATAAAGGACCCAGAAATAAACTCACACACCCACGAACAACAGATTTTTGACAAAAATGACAAAGCCATACAATAAAAAAGATAGCTTCTTCAACAAATGGTGCTGGTCTAACTGGATTTCCATATGCAGAAAAAAATGCAAATAGACCCATTTCTATCTCCCTACACCAAATTAATGTCCAAGTGGATCAAAGACTTCAACATAAAACCAGAAACACTAAATCTGTTTTAAGAAAAAGTGAGGAAAAGCCTTGAACTCATTGGCACAGGAGAGGACTTCGTGAACAGAACACCAACAGCTCAGGCTTTAACATCAACAATAAATAAAAGGGACTTCATGAAACTGAAAATATTCTGTAAAGCAAAGGAACTGTCAACAAAACAAAACAACAGCTTGCAGACTGGGAAAGATCTTCACCAACCCTACATCTGACAGAGTGCTAACATCCATAATATATAAAGAACTCAAGAAATTAGACACCAACAAACCAAATAATCCAATTAAAAACTGGGGTACAGAGCTACATAGAAAATTCTCAACAGAGAAATATTTAATGGCAGAGAAACACTTAAAGAAATGCTCAACACCCTTAGTCATCAAGGAATTGCAAGTCAAAATGACACTGAGATTCCTCTTACACCAATCAGAATGGCTAAGATAAAAAACTCAAGTGACAACACATGCTGGAGAGGATGTGGAGAAAGGGGAACCCTCCTCCATTGCTGGTGGGAGTGCAAACTTGTACAACCACTTTGGGTGCTTTCTGGTATTTTCTCAGCAAACTGGGAATAGCCCTACCTCAAGATCCAACTGTAAAACTCATGGTCATATACCCTAATAATGCTCCACCATTCTACAAGGACATTTGCTCAACAATGTTCATAACAGCTTTATTTGTAGTAGCTGGAATCTGGAAACAACTTAGATGTCCCTCAAGAGAAGAATGGATAAAGAAATTATGGGAAGTTTACACAATGGAATACTACTCAGCTATTAAAAACAAGGAAATCATGAAATTTGCAAGGAAATGGGTGGAACTAGAAAAGATCATCCTGGATGAGGTAACTCAGACTTAGAAAGACACACATGGTATATGCTCACTTATAAGTAGATATTAGCCATATAATATAGGAAAACCATACTAAAATCTACAAACCTAAATAAGGTAAACAACAAAGAGGACCCCAGGGAGAATGCTTCAGTCTCATTCAGAATGGCAAACAGGACAGACAGCAGAAGTTGTGGAAGAAAGGGAGAAAGAAAGGAGCCTACCATAGAGGTTCCCTGAAAGGCTCTGTCCAACAGGGGTTGGAGGAAGATGCTGAGAATCACAACCTAACTTTGAGCAGAGTGTATGGTATCTTGTGGAAGACAGGGGAATAGAAAGACCCTGAGGGTACAGGAGCTCCACAAGGAGACTAATGACACCAAAAATTCTGGGCTCAAGGAGGCCTGAAGAGACTGATGCACCAACCAAGGACCATGCATGGAGAGGACCTGGACAGCCTGCTCAGATTAGCCCACAGACAGCTCAATCTCCATGTCGGTTCCCAAGTAAGGGGAGCAGGGGCTGTCTCTGACATGAAGTTGGCTACCTGCTCTTTGATCACTTTCCCCTGGTGATGCAGCCTTGCTAGACCATAGAGGAAAAGGACCCTGGCAGTTCAGATGAGACTTTATAAGCTAGGATCAGATGGCAGTGTAGGAGGACTTCCCCTTTTAGAGAAATAGGAGAAGGGGATTGGTGGAAGAGGGTGGGAGGGTGGGACTAAGTAGATGAGTGAGGTGGCTACAATTGGGATATAAAATGAATAAATTGTAAAAAAAATTAAAAAATAAATATTTATAAAACCTTAAAAAAAGGAAGAAAGAAAGAAATCACAGTAAAATAAGAATCCTGATGGATGATCCAGTAGCTTTCTCCATTTCTCTTTCTTGAAGGAAAGCCAGGGCTGGAATCTGGAATCTGGAATCTAAAAGTAAATCAGAAGCTATGTAGGAATGTTGAGAAGGTATTTTTTCTACTAAGGTTCATCTTTTCAGATATTTTTATCTTGTGTGCCCAGTCAACAAAAAAGTAAACAGGACAGCTCTGCCTTTGTGAAAATAGCTGTGGCATAAGTAGGATGTTGATCCTGGAACCGACTGAGTTGTGTCTAGATTGGAGTGCTGTTTTCAAAGGCCAGTTCAGGATTCTGGAGTGTGTGTTCAGCCAATATTAGAGCAATTATCTGCAGTTTCTATGCTGTCAAAGGAACTATAACAATTTTAAAACACAGAGGCTTCCAGGAGAAAAGAAGCATCAGAATTGCTCAGGAAAGAACATCTTTCACAAACCAACAAATTATGTAGTTGATTTATTGTCAACACTAAAATAAGAACAAACAATACATGGAAATCTTCCATTCAGATCATTCTTGGTGCTCCACCCTTGTACCTATGGTTTTCTCCATCCTGCTTTCACTCAGGGAAATGTTTTCTAGATGCCTTTCTTTATTTGTAAAATATGGCTCTTGCAAATTATGGTCATTAATTCTCCTCAGAACAAATTTCAGAAAATCTCTACAGAAGGCTCTCAACCAAATGCTAGCTATTTGATTCAGTTGTTCTCAGATCATACAGAAAGTGTCTGGGATGAAATGTAATCTCTGGCATGACATGGAGGTATTGAGGAAGGAGAAGAAAACAAAATATTTTGTAGGAAATGAGTGTATATCCATCATAATTTCCCACTTAGGGATATCAAAACAACTTTTAAGAGGTAACAACACATGGCAAAGGAAATTTCATAGTGAGGAGAATCAACTCTATATTCCCCACTGATTTTCATACTGGGATTGATATTGGACCATCCTCCCAAGCCATAAGCATTAATTAAATGTGGAGCTTTAGTTACAGTATAATAAACATCATAGTTGGTATGAAGGCTTTAGGTTTCAGAAACAGATGTTTTAATGCCTGTTCTGTCAACTGTACAAAATGTTTTATAGCTGTGCATGCATCAGAGGACAAGCTGTTAAAAAAGAAAGAAGGAAAATTAAAAATCACACACATGAATACATTCTCCAGGATCTGGTCCCAAACAACTAATACAGCTGATATTCCTCACTCTCACTGCGATATACATCGTGTTTCCCCTTGTAGTCTACCTTCTTCCATTTTAATGGAAACATTGTATGGTGAGTCTTTGGTTCTTAAGCACATGTATGAAGTCTGCTTATCATAGTCAGCAGCTGTTTTCATGCTCTGCACTGATGAAGGTTCCTTTTTCTCATCATCGATGGGACCATCCCTTCCTGGGGCAATGACAGAGTTTATTGAAAGCAATGGTCATCTGTGTCTATATTGGTTTAAAGGGAAAGAGTAAGAGTAAGAAGTGAGATGTATGGTCACTTAGACTATCATGAGGCCAGATTCAGTGCCACAAATTTCTGATGGTGGGGAAGTCTTTAGTCTAGAGTAAAAATGAAATAGAAATAGAAATTTAAATTAGAAAGAAGATGAGGAAAACATGAGGAAGCCATAAAATAATCTGAAGGTTCTTCAATACCACTCATCAATTGGCACAGTGATATCATTGCAGAAGTCATATGTATCACAACAGGATATCAATACGGCATGATCATTGTAGTTATAATCATCTCTTGTACAGTTTTTCTGGCACTTAGAATATCCATCCTCTGGCTCATTCACTGTGGGAGATAAAAATAGATTCAATATATATTTTTGAATGAAGGAAACCACAAATCCAAGTAAAAGCGAAGTATGTTAAATGACAAAGTATTTCTCTATAACATCGTTTTGTCCCATACTGGCTTGTCACTATAGATATTGAAGCAAACAATGACTGCTCCCTCTCAAGGAAGTAAGCACAAAGCACTTGGTAAACACCTGCTGGATTCCAGGCTCTATGGAGATCTTAAGCTCAACTGATTCTATTATTAGGACTGCCTTGTCATGGGAATGAATCTGAGCCCTGAGGAAAAAGAGGCACAGTCGTTGGCTCCTCCCACATTAAGTGAGCACTCTACTTACCGTTGAACGGTAGAAGCCAGAGTCTAGTAATCATACAAGATTCATCGTCTTCTGCAATACATGTTCTTACTTTATGTTTACATTCTTGAAATAAATAGGATGTACATTCTCTACACCTGAGAGCTAAAGCTGCAATCAATAAAGAGAAAGACTGTGCTGAAAAAAGAAGGGAAACATTTAGACTCCCAGGCAGCTTGACTTCATGAAGGTTTTGTCTTATAGATAGGCAGCAGCATGTTTTAATCCATAAACAAGACAAGACAAACAGATGATCTAATCCTCTCTCTGTAGAAGTCAAGCACAAAACTGGCAAGCAGGGAGACTGAAGATTCTACACGTCACCACACTGCCCTTGGTTCCTTTTCTGCCTTTCTGTAGTTACTGTAAGCAGAAGGAAGCGTATAGAGCTTCCCCTGAATTGCCAGAGTTGGGGCTAAATTCTAGTTTCAGATTAGGTAACAGTCCTCAGGTGAGGACTTCAAATTCTCACTCTACAGATTAAATGCTAACCTAGGGAATATAGAAGACACAGAGGTCATGTTAGGGCCCTAGTGAAGACTAGGTTAAGGAAAAATCTATCCAAGGAAAAGCAAGTCTGGTGGCCAGGACTGAAGCTTCTCTTTTCGTGAAACTAGACATTATTCCTCAGAAGTCCAGTTTACTCCCATAGTCCCAAGAATATGTTTAAAAAAGGGTTTACTAAAACTATGTCAGGGTTAAAACTAAGTTGACCCCATAGCTGTTATGAGACCAGGCTTCTAGTACTTACCAGTTTGCATGCAGAATAGCAGAACAATGCCCAGTTCCTGTAAATTTCCCATTGATGAGCTGCTAACTATTGCAGCAGGTTTGGAAATAAAAATGAGCTAGATGATGATTTATCATGGGCTGCTAAGTAGCCAACTATTTTTATAACTTTCTTCATTGGCCAATAAGAACAAGAAAGGCAAAACTAGATTCCAATTTAAGTGATGATAACCTGGCAATTTTCCTGATCTTTCTTCCATGACATATTTCTTTCCTTGTTCCTCCTCAGATCTCTAGTTTTAGGTTGCCAAAGCTATAAACAACCAAAGAAATAATCTCACCACTAGAATTTTTATTCACAGAGTGTAAAAAACGCAGCTTGCGTTTTTGTATGGGGCTTCTTAAGATATATGTAAATAATTCATTTTTCCAATCACAGGAAAGAGTGATCAATCAGAAAAAATAAAGTAGATAGTCACAATAAAATAATCTGCCACTAACAGAGACTCCATATACAAAGTTGTGAGGTCTTAATACAGGAAGTCTCAACTAGGCTTTAAAGATGGTGCAGTTTAAAAATGAAAGACAGATTCCCTGTACTCTGTTCAAAGTGTGAATCTTATGAAAGAAGTGGGAAATAGTAAGACCTGGAGAGGACAGGAGCTCCACAAGGACAGCGACAGATCCTAAAAGTCTGGACGCAAGGGTCTTTTCTCAAACTGATACTCCAGCCAAGGACCACTCATGGAGATGTCCTGGAACCCCTGCACAGAGGTAACCTATGGCAGTTCAGTATCCAAGTGGCCTCAATAGTAATGGGGACAGGGACTGTCTCTGACATGAACTGATTGGCCTGCTTTTGATCACCTTCCTCTGAGGGGGGAGCAGCCTTACCAGGCCACAGAAGAAGACAATGCAGCTACCTGATAGAGATCTGATAGACTAGGAGCATAGGGAAGGGGAGGAGGACCTCCCTTTTCAGTGGACTGGGAGAGGGACATGAGTGGGGATGAAGGAGGGTGGGGTTGGGAGAAAAGGAGAGAGGGAGGTACAGGGGGGATACAAAGTGAATAAACTGTAATTAATAAATATAATAATAATAAAAATCCTGCATAGTACTGGCATGGAAACAGACAGATGCATCGATGGAATAGAATTGAAATCCTAGAAATAAACACACACAACTATCGACACTTGATTTTTGACAGAGATGTCAAAACAATACAATGGACAAATGAAAGTATCTTCAACAAATGGTGCTGGTCTGACTGAATGTCCACATGTAGAAAATGCAAATAGACTCGTATTGATCACCCTGCACAAAATTAAAGTCCAAGTGGATCAAAGATCTCAACATAAAAACAGTGGGGAAGAGCCTTAAACTCTTTGGCACAAGAGAAAACTTCCTTAACAGATCGCCAACAGCTCAGGCTCTAAGATCAACAATAAATAATTGGGGCCTCATGAAACTGAAAAGCTTCTGTAAAGCAAAGGACACTGACAACAGAACAAAACTACAGCCTACAGAATGGGAAAGGTCTTCACCACCCCCACGTCTGATAGAGGGCTAATATCCACTATATATAAAGAACTCAAGGAATTAGACACTAACAAGCCAAACAATCCAATTCAATTCTGGGGTACAGACTTAAACAGAGAAGTCTCATCAGTAGACTATAGAATGACAGAGAAACACTTAAATGCTCAACATCCTTAGTCATCAGGGGAATGCAAATCAAAATAACTCTGAGATTCCATCTTACACTGATCAGAATGGCTAAGATGAAAAACTCAAGTGACAACACATGCTGGTGAGGTTATGGAGAAAGGAAAACCCTCATCCACTGCTGGTGGGTGTACAAACATGTACAACCACTTTTGGAATCAATCTCGAACTTTCTAGAATATTGGGAATAGCACTACCTCAAGATCCAGCTCTACCATTCTGGATATATAACCCAAAGATTCCCCAACATTTAACAAGGACATTTATTCAACTATGTTCATAGAGCTTTGTTTGTAGTAGCTAGAATCTGGAAACAACCTTGTTGTCCCTCAACGGAAGAATGGATGAAGAAATTGTGGCACATTTACACAATGGAATACTACTCAGCTATTACAAACAAGGATATCATGAAATTTGCAGGCAAATAGATGGAACTAGAAAAGATAATACTGAGTGAGATAAACAAGAACCAGAAAGACAGGCATGCTATACACTCACTTATAAGCAGATATTAGCTGTATATAGGATAGCCTTACTAAAATCTACAGATCTAAAGAAGCTAAACACTAAGGAGTACTCTAGGGAGGATGCTTACATCTCATTCTGAATGGCAAACAGGATAGACACCAGAAGTGGTGGAAGAGAGGAAACAGGATGGGGGCTCACTATAGAGGGTCCTCTGAATGGCTGCCACCCAACAGGGGATCGAAGCAGATGTTGAGACTCACAGACAAACTTTTGGCCGAGCTTAGGGATTCTTACAGAAGAAGCGGGGAATAGAAGGACATGGAGGGGATAGGAGCCCCACAAGTAGACCAACAAAGCTAAAAAATCTGAGGCTGGGGGGGGGGTCATGCAGAGACTGATGCACCAACCAAGGACCTGCATGGAGAGAACCTGGACCCCCTGCTTAGATGTAGCTGATTGGCAGCTCAGTCTCCATGTGGGCCCTGAGTAAGGGGAGCAGGAGCTACCTCTGTCATGAACTTGATTGCCTGCACTTTGATCACTTGCCCCTGGCGATGTGGTTTTGCTAGGCCACAGTTGAAGAGGATCCACTCAGTCCTGATGAGACATGATAAGCTATGGGCAGATGGCAGAAGAGGAGTACTCCCTCTCAGTGGACCAGGGAAGAGGATAGGGGAGGGAGGGAGGATGGGACTGGGAGTAGTTGAGGGGAGGGGGCTTAAATTGGGATATATAATGAATAAATTGTGAATAAAATAAAATAAAATAATAAAATAAAAAAAGACAGTGCTTCCAGATTAGGATCCAGATTTTGTTGAGGAATAAACAGGGTTGGATATAATAAGACAGGGGAGAAATAGTGGTCCTTGAGGCTCACAAATTCTGTTGCCTTCCAATGTGGGCCTTATTCTCAGAGTAAATTTTTAAAACCTTGGATGAAAGTTATCTGGGAAGAAATATTCTTATTCCTGAGCAAAGCTACTCTCAGTTCCATCTCAAAGAAGCCTTTTTTGAACTTGTCAGGGGAATGTGGGGTAATGTTTTTCCACAAGGTGAGGAGTGAGATAAGAGATTTCAACACCATTATTTTGACCTTATATCTGTAAGAGTGTCAACAGGTTCTAATTCCCTAATTCATAATTGTTCTTTCAATCCTTGAAGCACCTGTCTCGTCCTGAAACTTTAACATCTTATCTGTACTGTTCATCATGAGAACTGGATAATCCAACACACAGTCCTTTATGTGATGCCTTCAGAAGGTTTCACTGCTGGATTGGATAAAATGCCTTGTGAAGATTAACCCTTTTCTAGTACCATATGCTTTTTATAGTCAGAGATCACGAAAGAAGTAAAGATGAGGAATGTGTTTCCTCACCCTTTTTATGGTGAAAGTTTGTCAGTGTCAGCAGCTTCACAGACTATCAGTGATTTGAATTATTGTGGATTCGAAAGGTAATCATTTCAGGCACTTCTCTGGGACTGGTGAAAAACAGTAGTTTTACAGTGACCACTAGCTAACCGCTGTCTCTACTATCATAGCTACTTGCTTTGACTCATTGTCCAGTCATTAGACATATATGCAGAAAGCATAATACAGACTTGTTAATGGCCTGTACATGTTGACTCAGTTTGTGAGTTCCTATGAGCTTTGATTATGGAAATTTAGATGGCATTGTTTTTTTTTTGTTTTGTTTTTTTGTTTTTTGATATTCTCTGTCTCCTCTGGCTCTAACACTTTTTTTCCTCCTCTTCCGTGTGGTTCTCTGAGCAGCAAGGATAGGCAAATGGTGGAGCCATCCCACTTAGGGCTGAGGATTGTTCCAAGGTCTCTCACTCTCTGCATAATGTCTGCTATGAGTATAGCAGAATGTTGTTAGGAGTAATTTTATTGCTAATTTTGTTTTGTTTTGTTTTTAGGATCGTGGTTTTACCATATGTGCTTGGGCTATTGAGTTTCTGGTTCTTGGTCACCCAAGCACTGTCAGATTTGAGTTACATCTTATGGAGTGGACATTAAGTCAACCTAAATATTGGTTGGTGACTCGGAAGTTTTAATTTACCGTTGCCCTAGCATATTTTACAGGCAGGGACAGCATTGTAGATCAAAGCTTCTATGGCTGGCTTGATGTTTATGATGTTTATGTTTTCCTTTAGCAGCAGTGCAAAGTACCTTCCTGTACTAAAGATACTAGAAGATTGGGTTCAAAGCTCGATGTAGGCACTAGCTGAACTTCCATATTTAATAAAATGTGTAGGTGTTGTCTTCAGCAATGGGGCCTTGCTGTCAGTTTATGTAGAGCAACCTATACCCTTAGAAAGAGCCTGGGTTGTTTGGGGATTCCCAGGGTACCCCTTTGGTCAACAACTCAATGAGTGTAACTTATTCCTGTTTCTTGAAGCTCTATTTTGTGACAAAAGATGTCCAGTTGAGACTCTGCATCCTTCATTATTTGGTGATTGCATTTATATCACCTCTTATTGTCCACTGTACTCTGTCTACATCAAGGCATTTCTTTCACTATACTAAATGATCTAGTTTTCTATGGTGTCATGAGCCCTCTCTGGTCTCTCTCCAATTCTAGTGAAAGGTCTCCCCAAATGTTATATGCTGCTGGGTTAAACTATCACACAGCTGTAATCTTCACTAAACATCTGTGTGACAAGAAGAAATTACTTTCAAGTATATATTCTCTCCATTTTTCCCCTTTTTTACACATTCACTGCTCTTTAAATGACGAATGAAGAGATCAATGACAGCATAAAGCTTCTGATACCTTGGCCCTCAGAGAATTACATGGAGCTATGAATGTAAAAACAAATTTTTGACAGAATTTCCAAGATGTTTGAGATGCCAGAGACATAAGACAACTGCCAAGGAAAGCTGCATACAAGGAGTGCAACCAATGCAAGATGGTTGTATGTTGCAGTCAGCAAAGCTGGAAGGTAGAGACATGTAAGTTCTTTGAAATAAAAGCTCCAGGTACCGATAATAGAGCTCTAGGATTTGGTATCTTCCCTGCTGGATTTTGGTCTTGCTCTGCTCCTATTCTCACCCTTTAAGATTGGAATGTGTACTCTGTCCCTTTGTATGTTGGGGTTATGTCATTTGAAGTATTTCAATGTTTTGTAGTGTGTGTTTAAAAAAAATCTATTTTATTTGGGCTCTTATACCTCTTCCTCCCTCCCAACATTTATCTACTTTGATACTTTTCAGCCCCCAGTACTATGCAGAGCAGAAAGGTTAGTGGGAAAAGGGACATAGTATGTCTGTTTACTACTATCTGCTGGCTAGGGATGTAGTTCCTTGGGGCAAGTCCAATCTTCATTTCAGGGTATCTCTGATGTCTTCTTGCCAAATGCATCAGTAGCAACGAGGAGCAGCAGTGGGGAGCTCCAGCAGCCTTCTTTTTTCCCCTCAGAGCCCCCTTGGGTCTCTCACAGCTCTGGTATTTATAACTTCTTAGCATCCTCAGAATTAAACTATGCAGCTGGCAAAGATCACACCACTGCCACATCACCAGACAATCATATTTAACACCTGGGGTCAAACTAAGGCAGCCCCATAGATCTGAGATTAAAATGAAAACATATTATATAATATATAAAGATACCAAAACTTCCAGAAGTGTTTTACAAAGAAGACATAGTTAATAGGTTGCTTTGAGAAGAGACTTTAGAACAATGATGAGACTGTTAAAGACTATGGGAACATTGAAGTAGGACTAAATGTATTTCATAGTCAGCCACAGACTATGGAGGATAGAAACAGCATGTGGTTTCAATGATGAATGTCCCCCAAAGCCTCATGTGTGTTGAACCTTTCATCTCTAGTTGGGGTGGTATTTGGAAAAGTTTCAGCACCTTTTGGAAGTAGAGCCTTACTATATATAACAAGTATGCTATTGTGGTGGCCTCTGAGGTTGAATAGCCTGTCCGTGCTTCCTGGTCTCTCTTTTTGCTTCCTCTGTGTAGCTGAAATGTGATTAGACAGCCTCTTGTTCCTGCCAATGTGCTTTCATTTCCTTTTCCATGCTTTCCCTGACATGATGGACTCTGTTTTTCAAGTACTAGAAGCTAAATTAATAGCTTTCTTTTCTTTGTTTCTTTTGGTCACAAACATAACTATTATTTTATTTTTATTTTTTAATTAAATTTTTATTCTTTTATATTAATTACAGTTTATTCACTTTGTTTCCTAGATGTAGCCCCCCCATTCCCTCTCAACTCTACCCTCCCTCCTTCTTCTCCTCTCATGCCCCTCTCCAAGTCCACTGATAGGGGAGGCCCTCCTGTCCTTCCATCTGACCCTCGATTATCAGGTCTCATCAGGAATAGTTGCGTTGTCCTCCTTTGAGGCCTAGCAAGGATGCTCCCTCCTTGGAGGGTTGGTCAAACAGCCAAACACTGAGTTCATGTCTGAGACAGTCCCTGTTCCCCTTCCTAGGGAAATCACTTGGATACTGAGCTGCCATGGATTACATCTGTGCAGGGTTTCTAGGTTATATCCATAAATGGACTTTGGTTGGAGTATCAGTCTCAGAAAAGACACCTGTGCCCAGATATTTTGGTTTTCTTGCTTTCCTTGTGGAGCTCCTGTCCTCTCCAGGTCTTACTATCGTCCCCTTCTTTCCTAAAATTCCCTGCACTCTGTCCAAAGTTTGGTTATGAGTCCCAGCATTTGCTTTGATACACTGCTGGGTAAAGTCTTTCAGAGGCCCTCTGTAGTAGGCTCCTGTCATGTTTCCTGATTTCTCCTTCTTCCAATGTCTATCCCATTTGTCTTTCTGAGTGAGGATTGATCACCTTACCCAGGGTTCTCCCTTCCTTCTTGCTTAGCTTCTTTAGGTGTACAAATTTTAGTATGTTTATCCTTTATTTTATGTCTAGTATCCACTTATGAGTGAGTATATACCGTGTGTGTTTTTCTGAGTGAGGGATACCTCACTCAGGATGATCTTTTCTAGATCCCACAATTTGCCTGCAAATTTCCTGATTTCCTTGTTTTTAATTGCTGAGTAGTATACCATTGTGTAAATGTACCACAATTTCTGCATACATTCCTCAACTGAGGGATATCTGGGTTGTTTCCAGCTTCTGGCTATTCCAAATAAAGCTGCTATAAACATGGTTGAACAAATGTCCTTGTTGTGTACTTAAGCATCTTTTGGATATATGCGTAGGAGTGGTATAGCTGGATCTTGAGGAAGCACAATTCCTAGTTGTCTGAGAAAGCCCCAGATTGATTTCCAAAGTGGTTGTACAAGTTTACATTCCCACCAGCAATGGAGGAGGGTTCCCCTTTTCCATATCCTCTCCAGCATGCATTGTCACTTGAGTTTTTTATCTTAGCCATTCTGATGGATGTAGGGTGAAACTCAGTGTAGTTTTGATTTGAATCTCCCTGATGACTAAGGACGTTGAACATTTATTAAAGTGTTTCTCTGCCATTCCATATTCCTCTACAGAGAATTCTCTGTTTAGCTCTGTACCCCATTTTTAAATTTGTTTACTTGATTTTTTTGCTTTTTAACTTCTTGAATTCTTTATGTATTCTGGATATTAGACCTCTGTCAGATATAGGGTTGGTGAAGCTCCTTTCCCAGTCTGTAGGCTGTTGTTTTGTTTTGGCGACAGCGTCCTTTGCTTTACAAAAGCTTTTCAGTTTCATGAGGTCCCATTTATTGATTGTTGATCTTAGAGCCTGTGCTGTTGGTTTTCTGGTCAGGAAGTTTTCTCCTGTGCCAAAGAGTTCTAGGCCCTTCCCCCTTATTCTTTTAACAGTTTTAGTGTGTCTGAT
Organism: Psammomys obesus; assembly: GCF_907164565.1. NCBI lineage: Eukaryota > Metazoa > Chordata > Mammalia > Rodentia > Muridae > Psammomys > Psammomys obesus. The sequence continues at coordinate 158,487 of NW_026586173.1, read as the reverse complement.
TTTATGTTGAAATCTTTGATTCACTTGGACTTTAGTTTTGTGCAGGGTGATAAATATGGATCTATTTGCATTTTCTGCATGTAGGCATCCAGTTAGACGAGCACCATTTGATGAAGATGCTGTATTTTTTTTTTTTCTGTTGTATGGTTTTGGCTTCTTTGTAAAAAATCAAGTATCTGTAGGTGTGTGGATTTATTTCTGGGTCTTCTATTCGGTTCCATTAATCCACCATACTGTTTCTATGCCAATAACATGCAGTTTTAATTACTATTGCTCTGTAGTACAGCTTGAGACCAGGGATGGAGATATCTCCAGATGATCTGTTGTTGTACAGGATCATTTTGGCAATTTTGTTTTTGTTTGTTTGTTGGTTGGTTTTTCCATCAAAGTTGAGAATTTCCCTTTTAATGTCTGTAAAGAATTGTGTTGATATTTTGATGGGAATTGCACTGAATCTGTAGATTGCTTTTGGCAGGATGGCCATTTTCACTATGTTAATCCTACCAATCCATGAACATGGGAGATCTTTCCATCTTCTGATATCTTCTTCAATTTCTTTCTTCAGAGACTTGAAATTTTTTCTAATAGGTCTTTCACTTGCCTGGTCAGAGTCACACCAAGGTAATTTATGTTATTAGTGGCTATTTTGAAGGGTGTTTCCCTAATTTCTTTCTTGGCCCTTTTGTCTTTGGTATACAGGAGGCATTCTGATTTTTCTGGGTTAATTTTGTATCCAACCACTTTGCTGAAGGTGTTTATCAGCTGAAGAAGTTCTCTGGTTGAATTTTTGGTGTCACTCCTGTATACTATCATACCATCTGTGAATAGTGATACTTTGATGTTGTAAGTGGTTATAAATATTTACTATCAGTTTATCTTCTAGTAAAGCTTGCTGTTAATCTTAAACAGTTGTATAACCAAATCACCACACAGAGACTGGGTTTTTAGTTAACCTAGAACACAATGCTGGGCAATATTTACTCCCTCCTAAGCCTCCCTCTTTCCTGTCCTCTGGCTCCTCCCATTGCACAACATTGTATCTAGTTGCTTTATTTTGTCCTGTTTACACAAGAGTTGAGACAGGATGCTTATAGTGAGTATCACAATGCAATATCCGGATTGAAACCAGAGAGTGGGGGTGGGAAAATCAGCATTTGAATTAACAAAGGTAAGGCCTATACATTTTAAAAGAACATTATACCAACACTTTGACTTCTGCCTTTCTGATTTGTATCCTCTTGATCTCCTTAAGTTGTCTTATTGCTCTAGCTAGGATTTCAAGTACTATGTTGAAGAGATATGGAGAGAGTGGGCAGCCTTGCCTTGTCCCTAATTTTGGTGTGATTGATTTAATTTCCTCTCTGTTTAGTTTGATGTCAGCTATAGGCTTGCTGTATATTGTCTTTCCTATGTTTAGGTATGTGCCTTGTATCCCTGATCTCTCTGAGACTTTAAACATGAATGGGTGTTGGATTTTGTCAAATGCTTTTTCAGCATCTAAGGAGATGATCATATGGTTTTTCTCCTTCAATTTGTTTATATGGTGGATTACATTGATGGATTTCTGTATATTGAACCATCTCTGCATGCCTCAGATGAAGCCTATTTGGTCATGATGGATGGTATCTTTTATGTGTTCTTGGATTCAGTTTGCAAGAATTTTATTGAGTATTTTGCATCAATGTTCATAAGAGAGATAAGCCTGAAGTTCTCTTTTTTTGTTGCGTCTTTGTGTGGTTTAAGTATCAAGGTGACTGTGGCTTCATAGATTGAGTTTGGTAATATTCCTCTGTTTCTATTTTGTGGAACAGTTTGAAGAGAATTGGAGTTAGCTCTTCTCTGAAGGTCTGGTAGAATTATGAGCTGAAACCATCTGATTTATGTGCATATCATATACATTGAGAAGAAATGTGATTCCACTCAATGTTGAGCATTGAAAAGGTATCATCTATGCATCATATCAAAAAAATTAAAGTCTAACAAAAGGATCCTGGGCTTAGATGGGGAAAGGAATTAAGGCTTACAAACAGAATTCTCTCACTTTATTTCTTTTTCTTTTTTTAATTTTTTCTTTTTAATTACACTTTATTTACTTTGTATCCCCCCTCTACTTCCCTCCCTCCTCCCCTTCCAATCCCTCCCTTCGTCCCCTTTCTCCACGCATACCCCTCTCCAAGTCTACTGGTAGGGGAGGGTTTCTTTTTCTTCCTTCTGATCCTAGTCAATTAGGTCTCATCAGGAGTGGCTGCATTGTCTTCTGTGGCCTATTAAGGCTGTTCCCCACTCAGGGGAAGGTGATCAAAGAGCAGGCCAATCAGTTTATGTCAGAGGCAGTCCCTCATCCCATTACTATGGAACCAACTTGGAAACTGAACTGCCATGGGCCACATCTGTGCAAGGGTTCTAGATTATCTCCATGCATGGTACTTGGTTGGAGTATGAGTCTCTGTAAAGACCCCTGTGTTCAAATTTTTTGGTTTTGTTGCTCTCTTTGTGGAGCTCCTGTCCTCTCTTATTTTATTTTTATTAATTACAGTTTATTGTATCCCAGCTGTAGCCTCCTCTCACACCCCCTCCCAATCTTACCCTCTCTCTATCTTCTTCTCCTATGCCCCTCCCCCTGTCCAATGATAGGGGAGGTCCTTCTCTCCTTCCATCTGACCCTAGTCTGTGAGGTCTCATCAAGACTGGATTCATTGTCTTCCTCTGTGGACTGGTAAGGCTGCTCTTCCCTCAGGTGGAGAAGATCAAAAAGCCAGCTCATGAGTTAATGTCAGAGATGGTCCCTGTTCCTATTACTGGGGAATGCTTTTGGACACTGAGTTGCCATGGGCTACATCTGTGCAGGGATTCTAGGTTATCTCCATGCATGGTCCTTGTTTGGAGTCTCAGTTTCACAAAAGACCCTGTGTCCATATTTTTTGGTTCTGTTGCTCTCCTTGTGAAGCTCCTGTTCCCTCCACCTCTTTCTATCTCCTCCTTCTTTCATAAGATTCCCTGTACTCTGCCCAAAGTTTGGCTATGAGTCTCAGCATATGTTTTGATACCCTACTGGGTAGAGTCTTTCAGAGACCCTCGGTGATAGGCTCCTGTCCTTTTCCCTGTTTTCTAACTTAAGAAGTTAAACAGCAACAAATCAAGTAAGCCAATTAAAAAATGGGGCACAGAGCTAAACAGAGAATTCTCAATAGAGGAATATCAAATGGCAGAGAAACAATTAAAGATATGCTCAACATCCTTAGTCATCAGGGAAATGCAAATCAAAACAACCCTGAGATTTCACCTTACACCCATCAAAATGGCTAAGATCAAAGTGACAACAAATGCTGGAGAGGATATGGAGAAATAGTAACCCTACTCCTTTGCTGGTGGGAATATAGACTTGTACAACCACTTTGGAAATCAATCTGTTGCTTTCTCAGACAATTAGGAATTGTGCTTCCTCAAGATCCAGGTATAACACTCCTACGCATGTATCCAAAAGATGCTCAAGTACACAGCAAGGATATTTGCTCAACCATGTTCATAGCAGCTTTATTTGGAATAGCCAGAAGCTGGAAACAACCCAGATGCCCCTCAGTTGAGGAATGTATACAGAAATTGTGGTACATTTACACAATGGTATACTACTCAGCAATTATAAACAAGGAAATCATGAAATTTGCAGGCAAATTGTGGGATTTAGAAAAGATCATCTTGAATGAGGTATTCCAGAAGCAGAAACTCACACATGGTATATACTTACTTATAAGCGGACATTAGACATATAATATGGGATAATCATACTAAAATCTGTTTGCCTAAGGAAGCTAATCAAGAAGAAGGACCCTTGGTAAAATGCTCAATTGTCATTCAGAAAGGCCACCAAGACGGACAGAATTCTCTCTTAATGATACAAAGGCAGCATGATGAAATATTACCTTCCCAAAATAGATGTGAGTCAATTTTTTTATTCATGCCCTACTTGCTCAGAAGGAACATCTTTCATAGAAGAGGAAATAGTGGATTTATTTTCTAGCAATATAACAAAAACAATATAAGAAAAACAATAGGTAAGATTTTCTTAATTGGGTGAAACTTGGCACTACTACATTGTAGCAGTGACTATAATGGGAACAAGATCATCCAGATGTTTTTCTTTTCAACTGGGGGCCTACTTAGCAAGAGCAATCCACTGTCTGTACTTCATTGGTATCCATACTTTGTCCTAGTCCTCTCTCTGTCTGACTTTCTGGACACTACCAGGTGAACAGTTTTGGTGTGCCATAACCTTCTGCTGTCATGAAGTTTAGCATCACCACAGGCCTGTAGTAATGGAGCAAGACAGTAAAAGGCTGAAAGCAGGATTCAAAACAATCATTCCTCCTTTAAATTGTTTCCTGGAAGTATAAGTCACAGTGATGAAAATTCTAACTAAGTTCCTAAAGCATGTGTTGCACAAAAGATACTGGGATTGTTCATCCTTTTCCTGACAATCTACTTTTTAAGCTATTCATTTATTTTAGCAGCCCTTACTGAACTGATAAATGCATTGATAGAAGCCAAGGGTCAGCAATTGTCATGGTGATAAGGCCAATGGATACCAAGCATAGTAATTAGGCTGTAGTATAACATATTCCTTCAGAAGAGCAAGGAATTTCTGTCTGTCTTCCAGTTCAGAGACTTGCACAATTCTGATTTCCAGAAAAATCTATAGTACAGAGTAAAAATAAAACTCAAGGGAAGAAAATTTAGACCAGGAGAAAAGGAAAGGACTGATAAGGTCAACTGAAACTAGCTCACACTAAGGCAACATAATTGGATACTTGATGTCATTGCAGAAATCTTCATAATCACAGCAGTATGTATGTACTGTTAAAGTTCCAGAAATTTTTTCATCCAGTTTGCAGGATTTCATGCACCCGGACTCAGCACTTAGTAGATTCCTAACTGTGGAAGAAGGAAGAAATATATATAAAATTTTGAGAGCCAGAATACAATCTCATATCTAAGAACATTTGGTCTGAGAATGCTACATTGAGACTTTAGGTTCTGGATGATGAACCTAACATATCATCCTCTCCCTCTCAAGTAGATAGATACAATGGGCTCATTCAGTACTGTAGGTATCCAGACACAATAGTGAGCAAGACAGCAAGTGGAGAACAATATTATAGAACATTAACAATATTATAGAATATTAATATAGAACAGTATTATAGTGGCCCTCAATATGGACTGATACCAAGGATAGAGTATAATATATGCCAGGAGGTAGATGAAGCAGGAAGTCTGAGAAACACCAAGGCGTCCTTTAGATAAGGAAAACTTTTCCAGAGAATGTGTCTCTAGACTAAGACTGAAGTTCAACAAAAAAATAGAAAAGAAAAGCCATCAGGACAGATTGTAAGAAATGACATATTTAGCTACTTGATAGTTTATAGCCTTTGGCCATGTGGTGGCTTGCATGAGAATAGCCCTCATAACCCTGAATATTTGAATGCTTGGTCCCCTAACTGGCTAACTGTTTGGGAAGGATTAGAAGCTGTGGACCTCTTGGATGATGTGTGTCACTGGGAGTGGGGTTTGGGGTTTCAAAAGCCAATGCCATTCTCATCATCTCTCACCCTTCTCTCTTTTTGCTTCATTGTGTGTCACAGGCTGTAAGCTTTCAGCTAGGACCCCAGCACCATGCCTGCCTTCCTGCTATCATGTTTCCCCCCATGATAGTTAAGTACCTTACCTCTCTGGAACCTTGTACCAACACCAAATTAATTTCTTGATAAGTTGTCTTGGCTATGGTGTTTTTAAATGGCAATGGAATAGTAACTAAGACAGACTATAAATAGCAGAGCTATTGAGGATCAGAAAACTGATGACTGTAACAATGCAATGATGGAGAGAAGCCCTGTTTTCTCAATACATGCCTTAGTGTTAGATTGTCATAATGTTGATGACAGCACTTGGTCCTGTATAATAAATGGATATCAGTTGACTTTGTTTCTTTAAGCACTGTATCTTAGAGATGGTGCTTGGAATCCTGAAGGAGAAACACATTCTCCAGAACACAGGACACATACTTACTTCCACCTTCTCCCCACGATCTGCGGATCATGCAAGCTTCACCAGGTTGTGTAGTACATGTCCGAACCCCATGAACACACTCCCCATCTTTGTAATTCGGACAAAGTATACACTGTACAGTGAAAGCTGCAAAAATAAAGAGTGCTTAGAGGAGACAGATGCCACACCGTCCCTTCCCAATAAAATCACAGGCCACTAACCCTCTGGATAGCTCAGCTAACCCATTGTTTTGCCTAACAGGTATGATCCACTCAGCAGCATGTCCAAACACCATGGACAAAGCAGGGTGGGATAAGAGCTGATTTACTTTTGTCCCTACAGCAGATAAAAACAAACTGCAGACAATACTTACCAGTTTCAAAGCAGAGAAGAAAGAGACATAGCTTCAGTAGGTTTTCCATTTCTCCTGAGCAGATTCTCATAGCAGGCTATTAGTGCCAGACAGCTGATGATCAGAAATGGCTCACAGAAAAGACCAGCCTCCAGTGAATTTATAATCTAGTCAGTGGGTATGAGACAGCCCAGAAGCAGGTTTCAAAGTAAGCTGCTCCCACACTGGCAACATACCAAATTCCTCTTCTTGACTTATTTATTTTTTTATTCCTCTCTCATATTTTCTTGCTTCAGGTGGCGCTAAAGATACATGACCTACCAGGTCATCTTATCATCAGCTACATAGTGGCCTCTTGTTTCTACTCTTCTCTTTATGCTACCAGCATCTAGGCAAAGAAAAGCATTTGGAAGAAGGCTTTTTAAAAATATACATATATAACTTTTTATTTATTACAATTTACTCATTTTGTATTCCAGCTGTAGCCCCCACCCTCCCAATCCCGCCCTCCTTCTCTCCCTCATCTCCTCTCATGCCCCTTACCCAGTTCACTGGTAGGGGCACACATCCTCCCCTTCCATCTTACCTTAGCCTATCAGGTCTCATCAGTACTGTTTTTCATAGTCTTCCTCTGTGGCCTGGTAAGGCTGCCTACCATTCAGGGGGAGGTGATCAAAGAGCCAACCACTGAGTTCATGTCAGAGACAGCCCCTGTTCCCCTTACTAGGGACCCACTTGGACACTAAACTGCCATGGGCTTCCGATGTCTACCTCATTTGCCTTTCTGAATGACGACTAATCATCTTATCCAGACTCCTCCTTCTTGCTTATCTTCTTTAGGTGTATGGATTTTAGTATGATTATACTATTTTATATGTCTATTACCTACTTATAAGTGAGTATCTAGGTGTGTGCCTTTCTGCTTCCAGGACACCTCACTCAGGATGATCTTTTCTAGTTCCCACCATTTATCTGCAAATTTCATGATTTCCTTCTTTTTAATTGCTGAGCAGTATTCCACTGTGTAAATGCACCACAATTTCTATATCCATTCCCCAGTTGAGGGACGCCTTAGTTGTTTCCAGATTCTGGATATTACAAATAAAACTGCTATGAACATGGTTGAGAAAATGTCCTTGTCGTATACTTGAGCATATTTAGGAGTGGTTTAGCTGGATCTTGAGATAGCACTATTCCTAATTGTCTGAGAAAACACCTGATTGATTTGCGAAGTGGTTGTACAAGTTTACATTCCCATCAGAAGAGGAAGAAGGCTTTTAATGAACCTGAAATGCAGCACTAGAGGGCTGCACAAGAATGTGCCTCCTGGTTCCTAGAAAAGGGAACACAGCAACCTCATATCTAGACAGAAGTGTATGTGACAAGGGTGTTTGCACATTCCTAATCTGAAGGAAGGACCATGTTATTACCATTCATAACACCAAACAAGGGATTGGAGCATTCAATACCAAAACAGAGGACTTCTGCTGGGACACCTGGGGAAGTGCTCCTTGTCTGGCTGGGGTGCAAATATCAGCTATGTACAAAGGGTTATATGAAGTCCATTCTGCTTTGTAAAGCTATCTAAGCTGCCTGGGTACATCTCCAATTGTGGCTGTAGTGGTCATCTGTAGTGACTGTAGAGAGTCCCAAACAACAAGGCTGCTATGAAAGAGTGGTCAATCGCTGGCAAGAGGGCTACTTGGCTGATACTTTCCTTGCTCAAGGCTGCCATGCTTATGGAAAGGGCCCATCTAATTGCCTGCTCATGATAGTTTTGATGACGTACAGAAATCGCTAGATGATGTCATCAATAAACAGTAGAAGCTCACCATGAAACTTACATTTCTAATAGCATATGTGTCTTATATAATATAATATAACATAACAACATAATATAACATAACAATATAACTAATAATATAATATAACTAATAATATCATCATATCATATCATATAGTATAGTGTATATAATATAACATAGTCTAGTATAATAAAATATCATATAGTATAGTTTAGTGTAGTATAATATAATATAGTATAGTATAATATAGTATAATATGATATGATATAATATAATAAATACAATTAATATAATATAATATAATATAATATAATATAATATAATATAATATA